>NC_092161.1:1092500-1692500 GCF_045791955.1 Oncorhynchus clarkii lewisi
ACACTGCTGTCCTAGCTTCAGGGGGAAGATGGACAGGGACTCTGCTGTCCTAGCTTCAGGGGGAAGATGGATAGGGACTCTGCTGTCCTAGCATCAGTGGAAAGATGGACAGGGACTCTGCTGTCCTAGCTTCAGGGGAAAGATGGACAGGGACTCTGCTGTCCTAGCTTCAGGGGGAAGATGGACAGGGACTCTGCTGTCCTAGCTTCAGGGGGAAGATGGACAGGGACTCTGCTGTCCTAGCTTCAGGGGGAAGATGGATAGGGACTCTGCTGTCCTAGCATCAGGGGGGAAGATGGACAGGGACTCTGCTGTCCTAGCATCAGGGGGAAAATGGACAGGGACTCTGCTGTCCTAGCTTCAGGGGGAAGATGGACAGGGACTCTGCTGTCCTAGCATCAGGGGGGAAGATGGACAGGGACTCTGCTGTCCTAGCTTCAGTGAAAAGATGGACAGGGACTCTGCTTGTAATGGATGCGAGCTTCAACTGGAAGCCAGTGGACTGTGAGGAGGAGTGGGGTGAAATGAGAGAACTTGGGAAGGTTGAAATCCAGGAGGGCTGCAGCGTTCTGGTTTAGTTGCAGGGGTTTGATGACACAAGCGGGGAGCCCTGACAACAGCGAGTTGCAGCGAGTTGCAGTGGTCCAGAGATGACAAATGCCTGGATTAGGACCTGCACCTCTTCCTGTGTGAGGTAGGGTCGTACTCTACGGATGTTCCTCTTCCTGTGTGAGGTAGGGTCGTACTCTATGGATGTTCCTCTTCCTGTGTGAGGTAGGGTTGTACTCTACGGATGTTCCTCTTCCTGTGTGAGGTAGGGTCAAACTCTACGGATGTTCCTCTTCCTGTGTGAGGTAGGGTAGAACTCTACGGATGTTCCTCTTCCTGTGTGAGGTAGGGTCAAACTCTACGGATGTTATAACACTATAACACTATAACATAACACTATACTATAATACTATAACATAACACTATAACACTATAATATAACACTATAACACTATAATATAACACTATAACACTATAACATTACACTATAACAATATAATATAACACTGTAACACTATAACATAACACTATTACACTATAACATAACACTATAATATAACACTATAACATAACACTATAACACTATAATATAACACTATAACATAACACTGTAACACTATAACATAACACTATAACACTATAACATAACACTGTAACACTATAACATAACACTATAATATAACACTATAACACTATAACATAACACTGTAACACTATAACACTATAACACTATAACACTATAACATAACACTATAATATAACACTATAACACTATAACATAACACTATAATATAACACTATAACATAACACTGTAACACTATAACACTATAACACTATAACATAACACTATAACATAACACTATAACACTATAACATAACACTATAACACTACAACACTATAACATAACACTATAACACTATAACATAACACTATAACACTATAACATAATACTATAACACAATAACATAACACTATAACACTACAACACTATAACACAATAACAATATAACACTATAACATAACACTAACACTATAACAATATAACACTATAACATAACACTGTAACACTATAACACTACAACACTATAACATAACACTATAACACTATAACATAACACTATAACACTACAACACTATAACATAACACTGTAACACTATAACATAACACTATAACACTATAACACCTCAACATAACAGTATAACACTATAACATAACACTATAACACTATAACATAACACTATAACACTATAACATAACACTATAACACTATAACATAACACTATAACACTACAACACTATAACACTATAACAATATAACACTATAACAATATAACACTATAACATAACACTGTAACACTACAACACTACAACACTACAACACTATAACACCATAACACTATAACACTACAACACTACAACAATGTAACACCGTAACACTGTAACACTACAACACTACAACACTACAACACTACAACACTACAACACTATAACACCATAACACTATAACACTATAACAACATAACACTATAACATAACACTATAACACTACAACACTACAACAATGTAACACCGTAACACTGTAACACTACAACACTACAACATTACAGTATTAAATAACACTACAATTAAACACCATAACATAACATGTTAACACTATGGCATGAATATATAACACTATAATACTAGAACACTATAAGACTATAACACTTCATTCTATAGCGAGACCTGATCTAATATCATTTCCCCTCAACTGTCCTCAGAGTTAATATCAGCTCCCCTCAACTCTCCTCGGAGTTAATATCAGCTCCCCTCAACTGCCCTCAGAGTTAATATCAGCTCCCCTCTACTGCCCTCAGAGTTAATATCAGCTCCACTCAACTGCCCTCAGAGTAAATATCAGCTCCCCTCTACTGCCCTCAGAGTTAATATCAGCTCCCCTCAACTGCCCTCAGAGTAAATATCAGCTCCCCTCTACTGCCCTCAGAGTTAATATCAGCTCCCCTCAACTGCCCTCAGAGTTAATATCAGCTCCCCTCTACTGCCCTCAGAGTAAATATTAGCTCCACTCAACTGCCCTCAGAGTAAATATTAGCCTGCGCAGAGAAGCACCACATTAAACTTCACTTAACTTTCTAGAGTTTTCCCCATTAGTTATCACTATCAATGTTTACATTTACTGTGAGAATTGTGGTTGAATCAAAGCAATATTAGCCACTTCCAATGCAACGTAACGAAACAAAACTAACTATGCAAGATATTTTGTTGTAGGCAGAACGCATCGGAGTAGGATTCTATTGCATTGATATGCATGACTCAGCCCATACTCTACACAGACCAGTGAGATGTAACCAATCAGAGCTGCAGTAGGTCAGGCCTATACTCTACACAGACCAGTGAGATGTAACCAATCAGAGCTGCAGTAGGTCAGGCCTATACTCTACACAGACCAGTGAGATGTAACCAATCAGAGCTGCAGTAGGTCAGGCCTATACTCTACACAGACCAGTGAGATGTAACCAATCAGAGCTGCAGTAGGTCAGGCCTATACTCTACACAGACCAGTGAGATGTAACCAATCAGAGCTGCAGTAGGTCAGGCCTATACTCTACACAGACCAGTGAGATGTAACCAATCAGAGCTGCAGTAGGTCAGGCCTATACTCTACACAGACCAGTGAGATGTAACCAATCAGAGCTGCAGTAGGTCAGGCCTATACTCTACACAGACCAGTGAGATGTAACCAATCAGAGCTGCAGTAGGTCAGGCCTATACTCTACACAGACCAGTGAGATGTAACCAATCAGAGCTGTAGTAGGTCAGGCCTATACTCTACACAGACCAGTGAGATGTAACCAATCAGAGCTGCAGTAGGTCAGGCCTATACTCTACACAGACCAGTGAGATGTAGCCAATCAGAGCTGCAGTAGGTCAGGCCTATACTCTACACAGACCAGTGAGATGTAACCAATCAGAGCTGCAGTAGGTCAGGCCTATACTCTACACAGACCAGTGAGATGTAACCAATCAGAGCTGCAGTAGGTCAGGCCTATACTCTACACAGACCAGTGAGATGTAGCCAATCAGAGCTGCAGTAGGTCAGGCCTATACTCTACACAGACCAGTGAGATGTAACCAATCAGAGCTGCAGTAGGTCAGGCCTATACTCTACACAGACCAGTGAGATGTAACCAATCAGAGCTGCAGTAGGTCAGGCCTATACTCTACACAGACCAGTGAGATGCAACCAATCAGAGCTGCAGTAGGCCTTTTTGCAAATAGACCATTACCATATATGGATCTGTGTCAGTGACTTTGAACTGGACTGTGTTTACAGTATGAGCGGTCGTGAGTAGATGCACTTGTTTGGAGATCAAGCGAGAGCTGCATGTAGCCACGTGTGCACAGTTATAGATCATTTGTAGTCACCAATGGGGGAGTGATTGCTTCCTACGAGAGCACAAAACGTGGACTTTTCTAAGCATCTTTGAAAAGCGAGATGGATGAAGAGCTTTTTCTTTTGTCTTAAAGGGGCAGTGTTTTATTTTTTATTTTTTTGGTTGTTGTATAAACTAAGTAGCCAATAGGCAGAGGGTAGCATAATTTATCTGATTCTCTGTAATAATGGTATGGGAATAATAATGCATTTTATTTTGTAAAGTGGTTTCTTGTCAAACAACATTTTCAATCACATCCTTATCTGGAGGACATGTGGATAAACAGGTTTATGTAAAGCCCTGCATGTTTATTTCTAAAGTCTCATGGAATGTAGGCCTACATTGAACACCACACATTGTCTGCTACTGTAGTCTGAATGATAGAACAGCTATTTCCATGTTAAAATGTTATGAGATGCATTTTCTCCATAGTTTTTTATGGTAGACCACTCTGTTACACCTACATTGTGATCAAATAGCCACAGTAGCCTAGTTGATGGCTGTCTGAAACTATAGTTTAAAGTGTGTACAGCCTCAGCCTTCACAATAAAAGCGCACTGGAAGTCGCACAGAATTTTCACAACCTTCAAGTTTGCGCTCAGCAGACCGGAAATTTGCTCAGTGCCGAAAAAAATGAGAGGGAACATTGGTGATGAGTACAATTTGTTTTCTTTATCTGCTGTGGTCTAGTACTGTGTTTTGCTAGCTAGGACCATCTACTTTAAGTGTTGCCTGTTCCCCCAATGTCCTACTTAGTGTGTGAACTGCTGACTGATCATAATTTGCAGTTAGTTGTTGACACATCACCCAGGATTAAAGAGCAGGGCAATTTGTTAATATTGTTGTGTTGGTAATCAGGATCAAGGGGCAGGGCAATGTGTTACTGTTGTTGTGTTGGTAATCAGAGTCTGTATTGGAGGGGAAGTGGTTTCACCTCTCCTAGGCAATCAGTAATTAGTACAGGGAGGTGTGCTCTCCACCTCTGCTAGACAATTAGGAATTATTTTTAGTACTTCACTCTCCCCTGGTTTCTCAGCGTTGGTCGTGTCAGCAAAACTAAGACCGTCTTCGAGGAAGGTTCCACACCACTCTCTCACTTGAATATCTTACCTAGTTATTTTCTGATTATCTCTTTTTGCTCTTTTGTAGCTTTGTCAACTCTGTGTGTTTTCTAAACCTGTTCACTCTTCTCCCTGTAGGCTTTACAGATGCTCCCCACCCCTTGGCTGCAACTCTTCTAATTTAGCCCTGGTGCACAACCCTTTTGGGAACTGCCCTTCAGACCTTTGACTTTTTGGCCCTGATGGAGACATGGATCACCCCAAAGAACACTGCTACTTCAGCTGCTCTCTCTTCACCTCACTATGCTTCTCTCATAGTCTGAGAGCATCTGGTTGTCACGGTGATGGCACAGGGCTACTCATTTCTCCTAAGTTGAGATTACCTCTTTTCTGGCTGTGACATGCTGTCACTGTCACTTGTCCACTCAAACTTAACATTATTGTCATCTATCTCCCACCAGGTGCCCTTGGAGAGTTCCACAATGACCTTGACACCTTGGAGAGGTGACGATGGCTCACCGCTCTTAGTACTCGGTGACTTCAACCGCTCTTAGTACTCGGTGACTTCAACCGCTCTTAGTACTCGGTGACTTCAACCGCTCTTAGTACTCGGTGACTTCAACCTCCCGATGTCTGCCTTTGCTAAATTTCTTTGCAACTGTCTTTTCCCCTCCTTTCCTCTTGACCTCACCCTTTCCCAGAAGCCTCCAACTCACAAGGACTTCCTCTTTACTAGAGGTCTACTAATCTAACTGCAACCTCCCCCCCCCAGGCTCCTGAGTGGTGCAGCGGTCTAAGCACTGCATCTCAGTGCAAGAAGTGTCAGAACAGTCCCTGGTTCGAATCCAGGCTGTATCACATCCAGCTGTGATTGGGATTCCAATAGGGCGGCGCACGTTTGGCCACAGTAGGCAGTCATAGTAAATAAGAATTTGTTCTTAACTGACTTGCCTAGTTAAATAACTACTTTGTTTCCTTTTCTCCAACCCTTAGCCCCTAACCAGATGCTCGAGCGACGTCGCAATCTTTGCTCGCTCTCCCACTACTCTATCCTCTTCTATCCTATGATCTCTGCCTTCTGATAAATTCTTCTCCCTCCTGTCTCCTGATTTTTGCCTCTTTGACTCAACTCCTTTCCTCCTGGCCAGCTCGGCCCTCCCCTCCTGCTCCGTGGCTGAGTGAGGTTGATGACATCCGCTCCTCATTCACTTAGCCTATTGGGACCAGTGGACTCTACACCACCTCTTTCTCCCCTCTCTCCAGATGAAGTCCTGCAACTAGTGAGGTCTGGCCATACAACAACCTGCCAGCTCGACCCCATCCCCTCCTCTGTTCTCCAGACCATCTCTGGAGGCCTTCTCCCTTTTTTCTCCCATCAACTCTTCCCTGGCTGCATCAACTCATCTGACGTCAAACTATAGACCTGTGTCCCTCTTCTTTCTCCTCTGTTCTCATCCTCCTAGATCTATCCGCTGCCTTCGACACCGTGAACCATTAGATCCTCCTCTCCACCCTCTCAGGGCTGGGAGTCTCAGGCTCTATCAGATCCTCCTCTCCAGCCTCTCAGGTCTGGGCGTCTCAGACTCCATCAGATCCTCCTCTCCACCCTCTCAGGGCTGGGTGTCTCAGGCTCTATTAGATCCTTCTCTCCACCCTCTCAGGGATGGGCACAGTGTTGCCCTCCCAGAGTACAAAGAACCTTGTTGTGACCCTGGACAACACCCTGTTCTCTGCAAACATCAAAGCAGTGACCCACTCCTGCAGGTTCAGGCTCTACAACATCCGTAGAGTACGACCCTACCTCACACAGGAAGCGGTACAGGTCCTAATCCAGGCACTCGTCATCTCCCGTCTGGACTACTGCAATTCGATGTTGTCAGGGCTCCCCGCTTGTGCCATCAAACCCCTGCAACTAATCCAGAACGCTGCAGCCCTTCTGGTTTTCAACCTTCCCAAGTTCTCCAACTTCACCCCGCTCTTCCGCACACCAAGAGGAACTGTCCCTCCCTACCTTCAGGCTATGCTCAAACCCAACACCCGAACACTCAGTTCTGCCACCTCTGGTCTCTTGGCCCCCTACGGGAGGGCAGGTCCTGCTCGGCCCAGTCCAAACTCTTCTCGGTTCTCGCACCCCTGCAGTTAGGACATCAGAGTCCCTGCCCATCTTCTGAAAGCATCATAATTAATCCCTCACCTCGACCTCACCTTAACCCCCCGGTATGTTCTGGACTGGGAGACCGCGAAGAGAGCTCTGGTGGCTTGTCTTGTGGGGTATGCATGGGTGTCTGAGCTGTGTGCTAGTAGTTTAAACAGACCTCTGGGGACATGTCTTGTGGGGTATGTATGGGTGTCTGAGATGTGTGCTACTAGTTTAAACAGACCTCTGGTGGCATGTCTTGTGGGGTATGTATGGATGTCTGAGCTGTGTGCTAGTAGTTTAAACAGACCTCTGGTGGCATGTCTTGTGGGGTATGTATGGGTGTCTGAGCTGTGTGCTAGTAGTTTAAACAGACCTCTGGTAGCATGTCTTGTGGGGTATGTATGGGTGTCTGAGCTGTGTGCTAGTAGTTTAAACAGACCTCTGGTGGCTTGTCTTGTGGGGTATGTATGGGTGTCTGAGCTGTGTGTTAGTAGTTTAAACAGACCTCTGGTGGCTTGTCTTGTGGGGTATGTCTGAGCTGTGTGCTAGTAGTTTAAACAGACCTCTGGTGGCTTGTCTTGTGGGGTATGTATGGGTGTCTGAGCTGTGTGCTAGTAGTTTAAACAGACCTCTGGTGACTTGTCTTGTGGGGTATGCATGGGTGTCTGAGCTGTGTGCTAGTAGTTTAAACAGACCTCTGGTGGCTTGTTTTGTGGGGTATGCATGGGTGTCTGAGCTGTGTGCTAGTAGTTTAAACAGACCTCTGGTGGCTTGTCTTGTGGGGTATGTATGGGTGTCTGAGCTGTGTGCTAGTAGTTTAAACAGACCTCTGGTGGCTTGTCTTGTGGGGTATGTATGGGTGTCTGAGCTGTGTGTTAGTAGTTTAAACAGACAGCTTCATGCATTCAACATGTCAATACTTCTCAAAAATACAAGTAGTGATGAAGTCGATCTCTAATAAGGTGAAAAGTTGCAGTCTAACAAGATGCTCCCACAATCTCTGATAATGTGAAAAGTTGCAGTCTAACAAGATCCTCCCACAATCTTTCTATTATAAATTTCTCAGCCAATCATCAGTCAATTGTTTTAAGTGTCACACATGTTGAATGTCCTTCCCTATAACTGTGCTGAAAATCTATTAATTTGATTTAAAAAACAAACAAATTGTTTACTAATTGTTGGTAACCGTGAATAGTCTGCTGTTTGAGCTAGCCAAGGTTACCCCAGCTTCAGGCCTATTACCTACGGATGTTGCCGTTCCAGCCCGGTCCCAATTCTAGTGACCTGCTGGTACCAACCGCACCACTGGCTTTACACTCTGCAGCCGACAGCTGGGGTGGGAGAAACCTTTATTAAAAAACCACTCAGCAAGATGTCTAGCTCGGGGGTAGGGCGACCCCATCAGGCTCTAGACTGTTTCCCCTCGGCAACGGTTATCATTAAATAAATATTAGTTTGACACCTACCCACCCTTCATCTGTGGACCTGGAGTTACTCAACGTAATGGGACCTAGTGTCCTACAAAAACAAGAAGGTATCGTTACCGTGTCAGCCTTAGCGTAACATCCTAAAACATTTCTACGTTTCCCATTGGTAGAAAGACAGAGGAACCCTCTAGTTCGGTCAGCCTGACTGGTTAGGGTCAACAAGATTGTTCTGGGGGAAATCCACTTTCTTTTTGTTATTCAAGCAAAGCCCTTTACACTTTACTGTCTCTTCTAGAGGAAATGTGTTCCTCCTAAAGAAGAATATGAAAGATATGTCCCTCTATGGGTAAAGAGCCTCTGATGTCTTAGAAAAATTCAGAAGATGTAACAGACTTCAACACCAATGTTCCAAAAGTTGAATGAAAAAACAACAGTAGTAGAAACCGCAAAAATAATAACAAAAAGCTCCTCTAAGCAAAACGACCATTCTAACCGTTAAACAATTACTTATATACTGTCAATGAATCAATGAATCAAATGTATTTATAAAGGCCTTTTTCCATCAGCCGATTTCACAAAGTGTTATACAGAAACGCAGCCTAAAACCCCAAACAGCAAGGAATGCAGGTGTAGAAGCACAGTGGCTAGGAAAAACTCCCTAGAAAGGCAGGAACCTAGGAAGAAACCTAGAGAGGAACCAGGCTCTGAGGGGTGGCCAGTCCTCTTCTGGTTGTGCCAGTGTGGAGATTATAACAGAACATGGCCAAGATGTTCAAACGTTCATAGATGACCAGCAGGGTCAGATAATAAAAATCACAGTGGTTGCAGAGGGTGCAACAGGTCAGCACCTCAGGAGTAAATGTCAGTTGGCTTTTCATAGTCGATCATTCAGAGTTAGAGACAGCAGGTGCGGTAGAGAGAGTTGAAAACAGCAGGTCTGGGACAGGTAGCATGCCTGGTGAACAGGTCAGGGTTCCATAGCCGCAGGCAGAACAGTTGAATCTGGAGCAGCAGCACGACCATGTGGACTGGGGACAACAAGGAGTCATCATGCCAGGTAGTCCTAAGACTTGGTCCCAGGGCTCAGGTCCTCCGGGAGAGAGAGGGAGAGAATTAGAGTGAGCATACTTCATTTCACACAAGACACCGGATAAGACAGGAGAAATACTCCAGACATAACAAACTGACCCTAGACCCCTGTCATATTCCCCTACACAACTCCTCCCTCAAAACCGGTTACATCTGGTCCATACTGGACACCCTTACCCCAAACCCCCAGTCCTTGTTGCTCACGTTATCTTCCAGAAGGACGTCAAAGAAGGAGGTTGGTAGAAGTTCATGTTTAATCACACTTCTCTCTGCCTCTGTTCTGGTAATTCCCCTGGCTCCACCTTTGACTCTGCTGATGCTGGTGTCGAAGGCGAAGGTCCTGTTTTACTTTCACAACGACTTCCTGCCTTTATGGCTTCCTGCTCCCTCTGATCCAGAATCAGCTGTATAGACCTCCGAATACAACAGGTGTAGACCTTACAGTGAAATGCTTACTTTCAAGCCCTTAAACAACAATGCAGTTAAATGAAAATACCAACAAACAAATAAAGTAAGCGATAAGAATAACAACTTATTGAAGAGCAGCATTAAATAACAATAGCAGGGAGAAATACAGGGGAGGGTGGGTGGGGCAATGCAAATAGTCTGGGTAGCCGTTTGAAGCTACCTCCGTTTGGAGCCTCTTGGACCTAGACTTGCTTGCTGTGCGGTAGCAGAGAGAACAGTCTATGACTAGAGTGGCTGGTGTCTTTGACAATTTTTAGGGCCTTCCTCTGACACCGCCTGGTATAGAGGTCCTGGATGGCAGGAAGCTTGGCCCCAGTGATGTACTGGGCTGTACGCACTACCCTCTGTAGTGCCTTGCGGTCGGAGGCAGAGCAATTGCCATACCAGGCGGTGATGCAACCTGTCAGGGTACTCTCGATGTTGCAGCTGTAGAACCTTTTGAGGAGCTGAGGACCAATGGCAAATCTTTTCAGTCTCCTGAGGGGGAATAGGTTTTGTCGTGCCCTCTTCATGACTGTCTTGGTGTGCTCAGCAGGAGTGAGGGTTACATCCAAACCTCGGGTCACCACATTCTTTAGGGCAGATTTCTTTAGCATTAGTAAAGATGTGATCAATACGTGGATGATGTCGTTATTGTGTTTGTAACTACCCTGGTAGGTTGACTGATAACCTGAACCAGGTTGCAGGAACTGGTTACAGTTGGAAGATTTTTCGTTGAGTTGGCAGCTTGACGAAAGCCAGTCAATATTTAAATCACCCAGAAAATATACTTCTCTGTTGATATCACAAACATTATCAAGCATTTCACACATATTATCCAGATACTGACTGTTAGCACTAGCTAGCTGTCTTTTGTGATATGTGTTTGTGTTGACTTGTATTTCCGTCAGCTTCAACTTAGTGTCTAATTCTTGTTTTTCTTTGTTGTGCTAGTCCATAATGTGTGTTCTCCCTCCTTCCTAGGAGAGAAGCCGTATATCTGTGAGATCTGTGGGAAGAGTTTCACCAGTCGTCCCAACATGAAGCGTCACCGCCGGACCCATACGGGGGAGAAGCCGTACCCTTGCGAGGTGTGTGGTCAGAGGTTCCGTTTCTCCAACATGCTCAAAGCGCACAAGGAGAAGTGCATCCGGGTCAGCAACCCCATGGTAACTGACAACAACGACTCGCTGGGTGTCGACCCCCCCTCCCCAACTGTTTCTGCGGACCCTGCTGCGATTGGTCAGGTGGTTTTAGGGGCGGTGCTCCCGGGGGCAATGCACCACCATGCCACGCCCCTCTCCCTCCCCCTGATCCACTCCCTGGGGGGGCTGCACCACACCCCCGCCCCCCACCTTCCCCTTTTCCACCCTTCTTCTCTGTCAGGATGGGCTCCAACATCTAGCTAACGCACTCCGCTCTGCTAACAGACCAGACCGCTAGCATCCATCTACTCTACAACACTCTGCTAACAGACTGCTAGCATCCATCTACTCCACAATGCTCTGCTAACAGACTGCTAGCATCCATCTACTCCACAATGCTCTGCTAACAGACTGCTAGCATCCATCTACTCTACAATGCTCTGCTAACAGACTGCTAGCATCCATCTACTCCACAATGCTCTGCTAACAGACTGCTAGCATCCATCTACTCTACAACGCTCTGCTAACAGACTGCTAGCATCAATCTACTCCACAACACTCTGCTAACAGACCAGACTGCTAGCATCCATCTACTCCACAAAGCTCTGCTAACAGACTGCTAGCATCCATCTACTCTACAACACTCTGCTAACAGACCAGACTGCTAGCATCCATCTACTCCACAACGCTCTGCTAACAGACGGCTAGCATCCATCTACTCTACAACACTCTGCTAACAGACCGCTAGCATCCATCTACTCTACAACACTCTGCTAACAGACTGCTGGCATCCATCTACTCTACAACACTCTGCTAACAGACCGCTAGCATCCATCTACTCAACAACACTCTGCTAACAGACTGCTAGCATCCATCTATACAACACTCTGCTAACAGACTGCTGGCATCCATCTACTCTACAACACTCTGCTAACAGACCGCTAGCATCCATCTACTCAACAACACTCTGCTAACAGACTGCTAGCATCCATCTATACAACACTCTGCTAACAGACTGCTAGCATCCATCTACTCTACAACACTCTGCTTACAGACTGCTAGCATCCATCTACTCTACAACACTCTGCTTACAGACTGCTAGCATCTAGTCAGCCAACCCCCCCGCCCCCCCTCCCCGGACCCCCTGAAGTACTCAGACTATCTATGAGAGGAGGGGGATTTACAGGAGCAGAGCGAGACATGGATGGAAGTAGGATTCCTTCATATAACCACATCTCAGCCTGAAGACCAAGGCAGCTTAACTCGGCCCTGGTCTCTGTGTGGATTATGCAGTCTGAAGACCAAGGCAGCTTAACTCGGCTCTGGTCTCTGTGTGGATTCTGCAGTCTGAAGAACAAGGCATCTTTACTCGGCCCTGGTCTCTGTGTGGATTCTGCAGTCTGAAGAACAAGGCATCTTTACTCGGCCCTGGTCTCTGTGTGGATTCTGCAGTCTGAAGAACAAGGCATCTTTACTCGGCCCTGGTCTCTGTGTGGATTCTGCAGTCTGAAGAACAAGGCATCTTTACTCGGCCCTGGTCTCTGTGTGGATTCTGCAGTCTGAAGAGGTGAAGGATCATACAGAGGCTTCTTGTAACATAAACAGTATAAATGCATACACCTACCATGTGGAAATGTTTTTACTGTGTGGAATAGTTCACCTCTGCCCTAGCCGTTGAGAGTTCAGAGGGACATGTAAAATGACAACATACATTACATCTGTCGTTTCATTGTTTTCATTCTGCTTACCACAAAGCCACACCCTTTAATAAGACCATGCTTGTAGCACAATGTAACATTGGTCAGATTAACACCTTCTCAGACAAACTAGTTACTGGTGAGATTAATGACCCCTTCTCATATTAACTAGCTATTTACTGGGTTGATTCTGGGGCCTAAACTCCTCCCCTAGTTGGTCTGTGTGGAAGGAGTTCTCTACATAAGGTTATATGTGGAATGATTTCTGTCTGACAGAAGGTTCTAGGTGTTCTGTGTGGAATTAGTTCTCTCTGAAAGTTTACCTCTCTGTCCTAACAGAGGTATATGGTGCCAGACGTCTCATGCAGAGCCCTGTCTCTCTCTTCTCCTGATCCTCATCCTCCTCTCCCCTACCCTTCTCTCTCCTCTCCTCCTCTATCGTCATCCTCCTCTCTCCCCCCATCTTCAGACGTCTCCTGCAGAGCCCTGTCTCTCTCTTCTCCTGATCCTCATCCTCCTCTCCCCTACCCTTCTCTCTCCTCTCCTCCTCTATCGTCATCCTCCTCTCTCCCCCCATCTTCAGACGTCTCCTGCAGAGCCCTGTATCTCTCCTGTCCTCACCAGACATTGCCTACAGAGCCCTCTCTCCTCTCTTCTCATCCTCCTCTCCCCTCTCTCTTTCCCTCCTCTTCAGACGTCTCCAGCAGTGCCCTGTCTCTCTCCTGTCCTCACCAGACATTGCCTACAGAGCCCTCTCTCCTCCCTTCTCATCCTCCTCTCCCCTCTCTCTTTCCCTCCTCTTCAGACATCTCCAGCAGTGCCCTGTCTCTCCTCTCCTCACCCTCTATCCTCCTCTCCCTGTTCTCACAGTGAGGAGTCTATTCCTCACAGTGAATAGACTCTATTAGCCAAGCCATCAGAACAGAACAGACCAACAGGATAGAACCATCATTCTCTTAGCCACCTGAAGATGAAGCAAACTGTTCTTCTGATCTGTCTCTTAAAACACGTATCTGGCATCGCAATAACCAACTCCCGTGAGCTCACTTGCTAGTGAGATTATTATAAAGCCTCTAAAATCAATCCTGCATCTTATTTTGAACCTTAGTGTTATTTAAGATGTACTCTTTTTGTGTGTTAAATGTTAAAATTGTGACAGTTTGTGTAATTTGTGTGTGGCAACATTATGCCATTATGTAAGGTGTTTTAGAAGGTTATGACTAGATAGTCACGTTGGAAAGGTTATGACTAGATAGTCACGTTGGAAAGGTTATGACTAGATAGTCACGTTGGAAAGGTTATGACTAGATAGTCACGTTGGAAAGGTTATGACTAGATAGTCACGTTGGAAAGGTTATGATTAGATAATCACGTTGGAAAGGTTATGACTAGATAGTCACGTTGGAAAGGTTATGACTAGATAGTTCATACTTTGGAAAGGTTATGACTAGACAGTCACGTTGGAAAGGTTATGACTAGATAGTCACGTTGGAAAGGTTATGACTAGATAGTTCATACTTTGGAAAGGTTATGACTAGACAGTCACGTTGGAAAGGTTATGACTAGATAGTTCATACTTTGGAAAGGTTATGACTAGATAGTCACGTTGGAAAGGTTATGACTAGATAGTCACGTTGGAAAGGTTATGACTAGACAGTCAATTTTGCAGTGCACAGGAGAATGCAGTAAATTGAGTGTGTGTGTGTGTGTGTGTGTGTGTGTGTGTGTGTGTGTGTGTGTGTGTGTGTGTGTGTGTGTGTGTGTGTAACTACCCAAGATGGATGAGTAAAGGTTGTGTAAAACAGTCAATCTGACCCTGAATAGATGAACAATCACCCAATCAGCTTGAGTTTCCCAAAGTAGGAAGTAAAGTGCAGAGACATTTATCTGACTTCTCGTCTATTGCTGATGTTTAGAAACCACTGTACAGAGCTTGGATTGTAGCCTATTCCTGCTCTTTTCAAGTAGTGTAAAGTACTGAAGTAAAAATACTTTAAAGTACTAGTACTACTTAAGTAGTTTTTGGGGGGTATCTTTACTTTACTATTTATATTTTTTACAACTTTTACTTTTACTTCACTATGCTCCTAAAGAAAACCATGTACTTTCTACTCCATATATTTAGCTTGACACCCAAAAGTAGTCATTACATTCTGAATGCTTAGCAGGACAGAAAATGGTCCAATTCACACACTTATCAAGAGAACGTCCCTGGTCGTCCCTACTGCCTCTGATCTGGAGGACTCACTAAACACACATGCTTTGTTTGTAAATTATGTCTGAGTGTTGGTATTGCCCCTGGCAACCATACATTTTTTTTTTTTACATGAAATTTGTGCCGTCTGGCTTGCTTAATATAAGGAATTTTTTATTATTCGTAATTTTACGTTTGATACTTCAGTATTTTTAAAAATAAATGCTTTTAGACTTTTACTCAAGTAGTATTTTACTGGGTGACTTTCACTTTTACTTGAGTAATTTTCTATTAAGGTATATTTACTTTTACTCAAGTATGACAATTGGATACTTTTTACTCCACTGATGACATCACAGACGCTAGCCCGAAATCTATCAAATCTCAATTTTTTTTTAAATGCTGTTAAGAAAAACCAATCTTATCTGCTCGATGGTCTACTATCTGAGGATCAGTTTAGATGTATTGGAGAAAGGTGAATTATTCCTTATGAAGAAGATACAGTGTAATTGGTTCCACTAGTTTACTCAACTTTTCGGTCAAAGTTTTACATGAACGTAAACATTTTAGTTGGCCCAAACTTAGCTCCAACATCAGAAAATGTAAGCAAAAATGTTGCTGACTTAAAAACGTGTTTGCTCAAATTGTCTTCAATGTTCATTCAACTATAAATCTGACCTAATAAACGGCTGTGGAACCAGTTACTTAATGATATTTAGTTGGAACAACTCCTTTTTTATTTATTGCAATTTTTATAGTATATTAGATAGAACTCTGGAGAATTTGTATACCTGTAATCTATTGCGCTAATCCCAAGCTAGCTCTGTAAATTTAGTTTAAAAGCAATCATAGCAAACATATTGTCTCCCCAAAATGTGCAATCTTTGGCTTCACAATGGCAAAATGTGTAGAATAGCAGGAAATTAGCTTTAAAACTGCACTTTTTTCTCTTTGCACCATGGGAAAATGTGTAGTTGCAGGAAAAATGCTTTAAACGGAAAATGTTTATCTCAGTCTCATGACACAATGTACAGAATAGCATTATTAAACTGCACATTTTTTTCTCTGTGCCCCATGGCAAAATGTGGTGAAATGTAGAAAGTTAGCAGTAGTCTGGCTCTGGAAGAGCAGGAGAAGAGGAGGAGATGTACAATTATATAATCATCTCCAGAGTACTGTGGAACTGTCATGAGATTTTCCCCATCAATAGACAATAGTAGCTATTATATTATCCATGGGTCTATCTCTATAGTAGATTCTGTTATACTATCTATGGGTCTATCTCTATAGTAGATTCTGTTATATTATCTATGAGTCTATCTCTATAGTAGATTCTGTTATTCTATCTATGGGTCTATCTCTATAGTAGATTATGTTATACTATCTCTGGGTCTATCTCTATAGTAGATTGTGTTATATTATCTATGGGTCTATCTGTATAGATAGTTGATGGAAATGAGATGCCATGGAACTGAATGTGATGTAGGTGGGTATTGGGTTAATTAGGGCTGGTTGGTGGGTATTGGGTTAATTAGGGCTGGTTGGTGGATATTGGGTTAGTTAGGGCTGGTTGGTGGGTATTGGGTTAGTTAGGGCTGGTTGGTGGGTATTGGGTTAGTTAGGGCTGGTTGGTGGATATTGGGTTAGTTAGCTCTGGTTGGTGGGTATTTTGTTAGTTAGGGCTGGTTGGTGGTTATTGGGTTAGTTAGGGCTGGTTGGTGGGTATTGGGTTAGTTAGGGCTGGTTGGTGGGTATTGGGTTAGTTAGGGCTGGTTGGTGGGTATTGGGTTAGTTAGGGCTGGTTGGGTATTGGGTTAGTTAGGGCTGGTTGGTGGGTATTGGGTTAGTTAGGGCTGGTTGGTGGATATTGGGTTAATTAGGGCTGGTTGGTGGGTATTGGGTTAGTTAGGGCTGGTTGATGGATATTGGGTTAGTTAGCTCTGGTTGGTGGGTATTGGGTTAGTTAGGGCTGGTTGGTGGGTATTGGGTTAGTTAGGGCTGGTTGGTGGGTATTGGGTTAGTTAGGGCTGGTTGGTGGGTATTGGGTTAGTTAGGGCAGGTTGGTGGATATTGGGTTAATTAGGGCTGGTTGGTGGATATTGGGTTAGTTAGGGCTGGTTGGTGGGTATTGGGTTAGTTAGCTCTGGTTGGTGGGTATTGGGTTAGTTAGGGCTGGTTGGTGGGTATTGCGTTAGTTAGGGCTGGTTGGTGGTTATTGGGTTAGTTAGGGCTGGTTGGTGGGTATTGGGTTAGTTAGGGCTGGTTGGTGGGTATTGGGTTAGTTAGGGCTGGTTGGTGGGTATTGGGTTAGTTAGGGCTGGTTGGTGGGTATTGGGTTAGTTAGGGCTGGTTGGTGGGTATTGGGTTAATTAGGGCTGGTTGGTGGGTATTGGGTTAGTTAGGGCTGGTTGATGGGTATTGGGTTAGTTAGCTCTGGTTGGTGGGTATTGGGTTAGTTAGGGCTGGTTGGTGGGTATTGGGTTAGTTAGGGCTGGTTGATGGGTATTGGGTTAGTTAGCTCTGGTTGGTGGGTATTGGGTTAGTTAGGGCTGGTTGGTGGGTATTGGGTTAGTTAGGGCTGGTTGGTGGGTATTGGGTTAGTTAGGGCTGGTTGGTGGGTATTGGGTTAGTTAGGGCAGGTTGGTGGATATTGGGTTAATTAGGGCTGGTTGGTGGATATTGGGTTAGTTAGGGCTGGTTGGTGGGTATTGGGTTAGTTAGCTCTGGTTGGTGGGTATTGGGTTAGTTAGGGCTGGTTGGTGGGTATTGCGTTAGTTAGGGCTGGTTGGTGGATATTGGGTTAGTTAGGGCTGGTTGGTGGGTATTGGGTTAGTTAGCACTGGTTGGTGGGTATTGGGTTAGTTAGGGCTGGTTGGTGGGTATTGCGTTAGTTAGGGCTGGTTGGTGGGTATTGGTTAAGGAGGAATGGTAGTGGTGGTACTACTGGTATAGCACTTTGGGTCAGAATGTGGTTGCAACCTTCCAGGATCCTCCAACCAGGATTTCTAGAAAACCGGGGAATGTATTCAACGTTCCTGGAATTCTGCAACCCTACATCAGAATGATGTGGAAATGTACATCAATAGCCAAATGAGTAACAAGAGAAAGTAGTATTGAATAGGTACTATTAGACAGAGAGCATTACTTTACAGCCATCTCTTTATAGTCTTTGCACTCTAAGATGCTTGGTGATGGATCGGTGCTTGATTGGCTCACAATCAATATATTTACTGTATCTTAAAGAGTTTTCAGTGCTGTGTTGCCATTAGAGAGAGATAAGCATCCCTACTATCAGATCTGAAGGATTGTGGGTAATGGAACTTGGTATTTCATTGTGTGAGTATGTTTATGTTTTTCATGAAAAAGCACTTACTGGCCAACCCTGTTAATTGATCAAATGCTTTGAATCTGTGTGATCATGTCTAACATGATAATGGATATGTTACACTCGAAGGAAAGAGAAGGGACATTTAAAAGGTCCCTGTTTAGTTAACATGTCCTTAAACCAGGGTATGTTGGAGCTGATGAGTTGGTTCTCAGAAGTGTGATTGTTTGCGTTTTGCGTTCATTATAAAAAATAAAAAAAAGCTAATGTTTGTCGAAAAGTGAAACCAGGCAGGTCCCGCTGGCCAGCTAGGTTAGGGCCGGGACGTTGAGTGTTTTTTGTAAAGCCTGTTGGGATTTGTAGTTCTTGGGATAAGCTAAAAGATGGAGGCTGTAGTCCAGTGGGGTTGATTCTGTGGCCTTCAGCTGGAAGAAAAGTGGTTTGAATTTCGACCTCTGAGGAATTTACTTTTCTATGTTCCTTCTGGCTGGTGAGAAGACCGTGTGTATATTAAGGCTTATGGAGACAGAGTTAATGTTTTCACAATGAAGGGTCATTGTTTCCTAATGGTCTGTTCTAGTGTTAAATCTAATGTTTCAAAGTAAGAGAGGTTGGTGGTTCTGCACATGTGAGGTTGGGTTCGTGGGTCTAGTAAACGTCCAGTTCTGAGGAAAAGAAAGGCCTACATTTACCATAATAGAAATCAACAATGTAATACCCGAATCAAAGTTGGAAAAGCATCTCTCTCCTCGAACACTTTAAAGGTTTTCATGTACCTAACTACCGCTTCCTACTGCTGCATTAAAGCCAGTCATATTGTGTCTACCATTCGTTGATTCTATACATTACAGTGTAAACCCAATGTCTTAGTAGACTGGTCTAAAATAGACCATGACTATACAGTAGTTGTATGGGCTAGCTATATAAACACCGTACTTAAACAATGAGCACTATAGTGTCTAGAGGTGCTATTAACATTACATGTATCCTATCGGTTCGTGTTTATCATGTGTAACACAGGAGACTAATTCAATATTAAACAATATAGATATATTATTCCAAAACTGTTTCATGTTGTTATTTCTGTGTGTAGAGCGGAGTGATGTTTGAATGAAATGTTTTGGTTTTGTATGTTTGAATTAAATGTTTTGGTTTTGTATGTTTGAATTAAATGTTTTGGTTTTGTATGTTTGAAATTAATGTTATGTTTTATTGATGGCATTCACTAGCTTCAATTCTTCTATACTGTGTTGATACCACTGGTGCAGCAGCTGTAAAGACTGCCCACTGTAGGACCCAGCACTACTCTTTCTGAACCCAGGGACGTGTTCAGCAGGACATCTTGGAAACTTCAGACAGAAATTTGTTATGTAGAACAAACACGCCTCTCTGACATGTAGACCAAGGAATCATATTGGCTCTATTTGTGGCATTTCTATCCAAAATGATCACAACATTGGAAACTGAAGGTGGCCCAGTTCTCATCTGGCTCCTGTGTCATACTGTGTCATAGTGTCACAGCTGATGGACATTTAATGAATGAATTCAATAATAACACAGATGATTTATCTTCAATTAGACAGTTTTAATTGACACAATGTATCTACACAGTGAAAAGCATTCATTCTTTCCCCACTCCAGAAGTCTGCTCTACGTCTGCTCCCGTGAACTGCTAGCATTATATGTGAGTTAAACTCTGTTAAACTCAGAGGAGTTGATTTGGACACAGCGAGTTTGGGGGGTACCAGAGGGCATCACAGTAGAGTCATCTAGATGTGTTGATAATAGAGTCCTCTAGAAGTGTTGATAATAGAGTCCTCTAGAAGTGTTGATAATAGAGTCCTCTAGATGTGTTGTAATAATAGAGTCCACTAGATGTGTTGATTATAGAGTCCTCTAGAAGTGTTGATAATAGAGTCCTCTAGAAGTGTTAATAATAGAGTTCTCTAGATGAGTCCTCTAGATGTGGCAATAATATATTCCTATAGAAGTGTTAATAATAGAGTCCTCTAGATGTGTCAATAATAGAGTCCTCTAGATGTGTTAATAATAGAGTCCTCTAGAAGTGTTAATAATAGAGTCCTCTAGACGTGTTAATAATAGAGTCCTCTAGAAGTGTTAATAATATAGTCCTATAGATGTGTTGTAATAATAGAGTCCTCTAGATGTGTTAATAATAGAGTCATCTAGATGTGTTGTAATAATAGATTCCTCTAGAAGTGTTCATAATAGAGTCCTCTAGAAGTGTTAATAATAGAGTCCTCTAGAAGTGTTAATAGTAGAGTCCTCTAGAAGTGTTAACAATAGAGTCCTCTAGAAGTGTTGATAATAAAGTCCTCTAGAAGGGTTAATAATAGAGTCCTCTAGACATGTTAATAATAGAGTCCTCTAGATGAGTCCTCTAGAAGTGTTAATAATAGAGTACTCTAGGTGTCTTGATAATAGAGTCCTCTAGAAGTGTTAATAATAGAGTCCTCTAGATGTGTTAATAATAGAGTCCTATAGATGAGTCCTATAGAAGTGTTAATAATAGAGTCCTCTAGACATGTTAATAATAGAGTCCTCTAGATGAGTCCTCTAGAAGTGTTAATAATAGAGTCCTCTAGGTGTCTTGATAATAGAGTCCTCTAGAAGTGTTAATAATAGAGTCCTCTAGATGTGTTAATAATAGAGTCCTCTAGATGAGTCCTCTAGACATGTTAATAATAGAGTCCTCTAGATGAGTCCTCTAGAAGTGTTAATAGTAGAGTCCTCTAGAAGTGTTAACAATAGAGTCCTCTAGAAGTGTTGATAATAGAGTCCTCTAGAAGTGTTAATAATAGAGTCCTCTAGATGTGTTAATAATAGAGTCCTCTAGATGTGTTAATAATAGAGTCCTCTAGACATGTTAATAATAGAGTCCTCTAGATGAGTCCTCTAGAAGTGTTGATAATAGAGTCCTCTAGAAGTGTTGATAATAGAGTCCTCTACAAGTGTTATTAATAGAGTCCTCTAGAAGTGTTAATAATAGAGTCCTCTAGATGTGTTACTAATAGAGTCCTCTAGATGTGTTGATAATAGAGTCCTCTAGATGTGTCAATAATAGAGTCCCCTAGAAGTGTTGATAATAGAGTCCTCTAGAAGTGTTGAAAATAGTCCTCTAGAAGTGTTAACAATAGAGTCCTCTAGAAGTGTTAATAATAGGGTCCTCTAGATGTGTTAATAATAGAGTCCTCTAGATGAGTCCTATAGAAGTGTTAATAATAGAGTCCTCTAGATGAGTCCTCTAGACATGTTAATAATAGAGTCCTCTAGATGAGTCCTATAGAAGTGTTAATAATAGAGTCCTCTAGATGAGTCCTCTAGGCGTGTTAATAATAGAGTCCTCTAGATGAGTCCTCTAGAAGTGTTAATAATAGAGTCCTCTAGATGAGTCCTCTAGAAGTGTTAATAATAGAGTCCTCTAGATGTGTTGTAATAATAGAGTCCTCTAGATGTGTTGTAATAACAGAGCCCTCTAGAAGTGTTAATAATAGAGTCCTCTAGAAGATTTAATAGAGTCCTCTAGAAGTGTCAATAATAGAGTACTCTAGATGTGTTAATAATAGTGTCCTCTAGATGAGTCCTCTAGAAGTGTTAATAATAGAGTCCTCTACAAGAGTCCTCTAGATGTGTCAATAATAGAATCCTCTAGAAGTGTTGATAATAGAGTCCTCTAGAAGTGTTGATAATAGAGTCCTCTAGAAGTGTTAATAATAGAATCCTCTAGACATGTTGTAATAATAGAGTCCTCTAGACCTGTTGATAATAGAGTCCTCTAGAAGTGTTGATCATAGAGTCCTCTAGAAGAGTCCTCTAGATGAGTCCTCTAGATGTGTTAAAAAATAGAGTCCTCTAGACGTGTCAATAATAGAGTCCTCCAGATGTGTTGTAATAATAGAGACCTCTAGAAGTATTAATAATATATTCCTCTAGAAGTGTAAATAATAGAGTCCTCTAGAAGTGTTGATAATATAGTCCTCTAGATGTGTTGATAATAGAGTCCTCTAGAAGTGTTGATAATAGAGTCCCCTAGAAGTGTTATTAATAGAGTCCTCTAGATGTGTTACTAATAGAGTCCTCTAGATGTGTTACTAATAGAGTCCTCTAGATGTGTTGATAATAGAGTCCTCTAGACATGTTAATAATAGAGTCCTCTAGATGAGTCCTCTAGAAGTGTTAATAATAGAGTCCTCTAGGTGTCTTGATAGAGTCCTCTAGAAGTGTTAATAATAGAGTCCTCTAGATGTGTTAATAATAGAGTCCTATAGATGAGTCCTAAAGAAGTATTAATAATAGAGTCCTCTAGACATGTTAATAATAGAGTCCTCTAGATGAGTCCTCTAGAAGTGTTAATAATAGAGTCCTCTAGGTGTCTTGATAATAGAGTCCTCTAGAAGTGTTAATAATAGAGTCCTCTAGATGTGTTAATAATAGAGTCCTCTAGATGAGTCCTCTAGACATGTTAATAATAGAGTCCTCTAGATGAGTCCTCTAGAAGTGTTAATAGTAGAGTCCTAAAGAAGTGTTAACAATAGAGTCCTCTAGAAGTGTTGATAATAGAGTCCTCTAGAAGTGTTAATAATAGAGTCCTCTAGATGTGTTAATAATAGAGTCCTCTAGACATGTTAATAATAGAGTCCTCTAGATGAGTCCTCTAGAAGTGTTAATAATATAGTCCTCTAGATGTGTTGATAATAGAGTCCTCTAGAAGTGTTGATAATAGAGTCCTCTAGAAGTGTTATTAATAGAGTCCTCTAGAAGTGTTAATAATAGAGTCCTCTAGATGTGTTACTAATAGAGTCCTCTAGATGTGTTGATAATAGTCCTCTAGATGTGTCAATAATAGAGTCCCCTAGAAGTGTTGATAATAGAGTCCTCTAGAAGTGTTGAAAATAGTCCTCTAGAAGTGTTAACAATAGAGTCCTCTAGAAGTGTTGATAATAGAGTCCTCTAGAAGTGTTAATAATAGAGTCCTCTAGAAGTGTTAATAATAGAGTCCTCTAGATGTGTCAATAATAGAGTCCTCTAGATGAGTCCTATAGAAGTGTTATTAATAGAGTCCTCTAGATGAGTCCTCTAGACATGTTAATAATAGAGTCCTCTAGATGAGTCCTATAGAAGTGTTAATAATAGAGTCCTCTAGATAAGTCCTCTAGACGTGTTAATAATAGAGTCCTCTAGATGAGTCCTCTAGAAGTGTTAATAATAGAGTCCTCTAGATGAGTCCTCTAGAAGTGTTAATAATAGAGTCCTCTAGATGTGTTGTAATAATAGAGTCCTCTAGATGTGTTGTAATAATAGAGCCCTCTAGAAGTGTTAATAATAGAGTCCTCTAGAAGTTTTAATAGAGTCCTCTAGAAGTGTCAATAATAGAGTACTCTAGATGTGTTAATAATAGTGTCCTCTAGATGAGTCCTCTAGAAGTGTTAATAATAGAGTCCTCTAGATGAGTCCTCTAGAAGTGTTGATAATAGAGTCCTCTAGAAGTGTTGATAATAGAGTCCTCTAGAAGTGTTAATAGTAGAGTCCTCTAGAAGTGTTAACAATAGAGTCCTCTAGAAGTGTTGATAATAGAGTCCTCTAGATGTGTTGTGATAATAGAGCCCTCTAGAAGTGTTAATAGTAGAGTCCTCTAGAAGTGTTAATAGTAGAGCCCTCTAGATGTGTTGATAATATAGTCCTCTAGAAGAGTCCTCTAGATGTGTTAATAATGGAATCCTCTAGAAGTGTTGATAATAGAGTCCTCTAGACATGTTGTAATAATAGAGTCCTCTAGATGTGGTAATAATAGAGCCCTCTAGAAGTGTTGATAATAGAGTCCTCTAGAAGTGTTGATAATAGAGTCCTCTAGAAGTGTTAATAATAGAATCCTCTAGACATGTTGTAATAATAGAGTCCTCTAGATGTGTTGATGATAGAGTCCTCAAGACCTGTTGATAATAGAGTCCTCTAGAAGTGTTGATAATAGAGCCCTCTAGAAGTGTTGATAATAGAGTCCTCTAGAAGTGTTGATAATAGAGTCCTCTAGAAGTGTTAATAATAGAATCCTCTAGACATGTTGTAATAATAGAGTCCTCTAGAAGTGTTGATCATAGAGTCCTCTAGAAGAGTCCTCTAGATGAGTCCTCTAGATGTGTTAATAATAGAGCCCTCTAGATGTGTTAAAAAATAGAGTCCTCTAGACGTGTCAATAATAGAGTCCTCCAGATGTGTTGTAATAATAGAGCCCTCTAGAAGTATTAATAATATATTCCTCTAGAAGTGTAAATAATAGAGTCCTCTAGAAGTGTTGAAAATATAGTCCTCTAGATGTGTTGATAATAGAGTCCTCTTGAAGTGTTGATAATAGAGTCCTCTAGAAGTGTTATTAATAGAGTCCTCTAGAAGTGTTAATAATAGAGTCCTCTAGATGTGTTACTAATAGAGTCCTCTAGATGTGTTGATAATAGAGTCCTCTAGATGTGTCAATAATAGAGTCCTCTAGAAGTGTTGATAATAGAGTCCTCTAGAAGTGTTGAAAATAGTCCTCTAGATGAGTCCTCTAGAAGTGTTGATAATAGAGTCCTCTAGAAGTGTTGATAATAGAGTCCTCTAGAAGTGTTAATAGTAGAGTCCTCTAGATGTGTCAATAATAGAGTCTTCTAGAAGTGTTAATAATAAAGTCCTCCAGACGTGTTGTATTAATAGAGTCCTCTAGACATGTTGTAATAATAGCATCCTGTAGATGTGTTGTGGTCTTGGAAGAGGTGCAGCTCCTGTGGTTCCAGTCTTTTTATTATTTTATTGAATATTTAAACATACAATTTACCTGCATTTAAGCCACTCAACATTTACATTCCAGTCTTTCAAGCTGTGCTAAAAGAGATATGCAATTTTATTTGTATATATATATATATTATATATATATATATATATATATTTTTTATATATTAGAAATATACAGTGGAGAGAACAAGTATTTGATACACTGCCGATTCTGCAGGGTTTCCTACTTACAAAGCATGTAGAGGTCTTTAATTTTTATCATAGGTACACTTCAACTGTGAGAGACGGAATCTAAAACAAACATCCAGAAAATCACATTGTGTGATTTTTAAGTAATTAATTTGCATTTTATTGCATGACATAAGTATTTGATCACCTACCAACCTGTAAGAATTCCGGCTCTCACAGACCTGTTAGTTTTTCTTTAAGAAGCCCCCCTGTTCTCCACACATTACCTGTATTAACTGCACCTGTTTGAACTCGTTACCTGTATAAAAGACACCTGTCCACACACAATCAAACAGACTCCAACGTCTCCACAATGGCCAAGACCAGATAGCTGTATAAGGACATCAGGGATAAAATTGTAGACCTGCACAAGGCTGGGATGGGCTACAGGACAATAGGCAAGCAGCTTCGTGAGAAGGCAACAACTGTTGGCGCAATTATTAGAAAATGGAAGAAGCTCAAGATGACGGTCAATCACCCTCGGTCTGGGGCTCCATGCAAGATCTCACCTCGTGGGGCATCAATGATCATGAGGAAGGTAAGGGATCAGCCCAGAACTACACGGCAGGACCTGGTCAATGACCTGAAGAGAGCTGGGACCACAGTCTCAAAAAAAACATTAGTAACACACTATGCCGTCATGGATTAAAATCCTGCAGCGCACGCAAGGTCGCCCTGCTCAAGCCAGCGCATGTCCAGGCCCATCTGAAGTTTGACAATGGCCATCTGGATGATCCAGAAGAGGAATGGAAGAAGGTTATGTGGTCTGATGAGACAAAAATAGAGCCTTTTGGTCTAAACTCCACTCGCCGTGTTTGGAGGAAGAAGAAGGATGAGTACAACCCCAAGAACACCATCCCAACCGTGAAGCATGGAGGTGGAAACATCATTCTTTGGGGATGCTTTTCTGCAAAGGGGACAGGACGAATGCACCGTATTGAGGGGAGGATGGATGGGGCCATGTATTGCGAGATCTTGGCCAACAGCCTCCTTCCCTCAGTAAGAGCATTGAAGATGGGTCCTGGCTGGGTGACAACGACCCGAACCAGCATGACAACGACCCGAACCACACAGCCAGGGCAACTAAGGAGTGGCTCCGTAAGAAGCATCTCAAGGTCTCCAGACCTGATCCCAATAGAAAATCTTTGGAGGGAGCTGAAAGTCCGTATTGCCCAGCGACAGCCCCGAAACCTGAAGGATCTGGAGAAGGTCTGTATGGAGGAGTGGGCCAAAATCCCTGCTGCAGTGTGTGCAAACCTGGTCAAGAACTACAGGAAACGTATGATCTCTGTAATCGCAAACAAAGTTTTCTGTACCAAATATTAAGTTTGGCTTTTCTGATGTATCAAATACTTATGTCATGCAATAAAATGCAAATGAATTACTTAAAAATCATACAATGTGATTTTCTGGATTTTTGTTTTAGATTCTGTCTCTCACAGTTGAAGTGTACCTATGATAAAAATGACAGACCTCTACATGCTTTGTAAATAGGAAAACCTGCAAAATCGGCAGTGGATCAAATACTTGTTCTCCCCACTGTATCTGTATGTACAGTATCAGTCAAAAGTTTGGACACATCTACTCATTCCAGGGTTTTTCTTTATTGGTTTTTATTTTTCGGTTTCCACAATGAAGCATGGAGGAGGAGGTGTGGGGGTGCTTTCTGGTGACACTGTCTGTGATTTATTTAGAATTCAAGTCCAACTTAACCAGCATCGCTACCACAGCATTCCGCAGTGATACACCATCCCATCTGGTTTGCACTTATTGGGACTATCATTTGTTTTTCAACAGGAAATCAACTCAGCACACCTCCAGGCTGTGTAAGCGCTATTTGACCAGGAAGGAGAGTGATTGACCTGGCCTCCACAATCACTGGACTTCAACCCAATTGAGATGGTTGGGGATGAGTTGGACCGCAGTGAAGGAAAAGCAGCATATCTGGGAACTCCTTCAAGAAGGTTGGAAAAGCATTCCAGGTGCAGCTGGTTGAGAGAATGCCAAGAGTGTGCAAAGCTGTCATCAAGGCAAAAGATGGCTACTATGAAGAATCTCGAATATAAAATATATTTTGATTTGTTTAAAATGTTTTGCTTACTACATGATGCCATGTGTTAATTCATAGTTTTGATGTCTTCACTATTGTTCTACTATGTAGAAGATAGTAAAAATAAAGAAAAACCCTTGAATGAGTAGGTGTGTCCAAACTTTTGACTTGTACTGTATATATATTTTTGTTGTTGTTAGTATTTAACCCCTATTTCTCCCCGATTTCGTGATATCCAATTGTGATCCAATTACTATTTTGTCTCATCGCTGCAACTCCCCAAAGGGCTTGGGAGAGGCTAAAGTTGAATCATGCATCCTCTGAGAAATTTAACCTGGAAGCCAGCTGCACCAATGTGTCGGAGGAAACACTGTTCAACTGATAACCTGCCGGCACCCGGCCCACCACAAGGAGTGGCTAGGGCGTGATGAGCCAAGTAAAGCCCCCGGACAACAAACCCTACCCTAATCCGGACGATGTTGGGCCAATTGTGCGCCGCCCTATGGGATTCCCAGTCACGGACAGTTGTGACACAGCTTGGGATCGAACCCGGGTCTGTAGTGATGCCTCAAGCACTGAAATGCAGTGCCTTAGACTGCTTCCTGCGCCACTCGGGAGGCCCCAAAGATGCTTTTCAATGTGACCTCTCACAAACTCCCTCCAGGTCAAACACAACAGAATTGATAAAATAACAGATGTCATGGGTTGGAACAGGTGGCACTGTGAAAAATGTAACATCTTTACAACTTGGTGAGTCTCATGGTGTTGAGGAGTGTTACATTTTGGTGAGTCGAAGCGTGTTGAGTCGTGCCCCCAAGATGGTGGCCCCAGAGGCGTATTGGATCTCCCTCAGAACACCCACCCACTTCCTTTCCCCCTCGTCATACCTGCAGGAGGAGAGGACAGGACATCAGGAAAGAGGACAGGAGAGGACGTCAGTTAAGAGGACAGAATGGGTGTTAGGTAAGAGGACAGAACAGGATGTTAGGTAAGAGGACAGAACAGGGTGTTAGGTAAGAGGACAGAACAGAACGTCAGGTAAGAGGACAGAACAGGATGTCAGGTAAGAGGACAGAATAGGAGGTCAGGTAAGAGGACAGAACAGAATGTCAGGTAAAAGGAAATAACAGAATGTCAGGTAAGAGGACAGAACAGGGTGTTAGGTAAGAGTACAGAAGAAGGCCTCAGGTAAGAGGACAGAATAGGAGGTCAGGTAAGAGGACAGAACAGAATGTCAGGTAAGAGGACAGAATAGGAGGTCAGGTAAGAGGACAGAATAGGAGGTCAGGTAAGAGGACAGAACAGAATGTCAGGTAAGAGGACAGAACAGGGTGTTAGGTAAGAGGACAGAACAGAATGTCAGGTAAGAGGACAGAACAGGATGTCAGGTAAAAGGAAAGAACAGAATGTCAGGAAAGAGAACAGAACGGAGGTCAGGTAAGAGGACAGAACAGAACGTCAGGTAAGGGGACAGAACATAACGTCAGGTAAGAGGACAGAATGGAGGTCAGGTAAGAGGACAGAACAGGACGTCAGGTAAGAGGACAGAACAGGACGTCAGGTAAGAGGACAGAACAGAACGTCAGTTAAGAGGACAGAACAGAACGTCAGGTAAGAGGACAGAATAGGACGTTAGGTAAGAGGACAGAATAGGATGTCAGGTAAGAGGACAGAACAGAATGACAGGTAAGAGGACAGAACAGAATGTCAGGTAAGAAGATTTCAGGTAACAGGACAGAAGAAGACGTCAGGTAAGAGGACAGGAGGACGTCTTGTGAAAGGACAGAAGAGGGCATCAGGTAAAATGACAGAACAGGAAGTCAGGTAATAGGATAGAACAGGAAGTCAGGTAATAGGACAGACCAGGAAGTCAGGTAAGAGGACAGAACAGGCAGGACGTTTGGTAAGAAGACAAAACAGGACAACAGGTAAGAGGACAGAAGAGGGGCTCAGGTAAAAGGACAGAACAGGACGTTAGGTAAGAGGACAGAAGAGGCAGAACGTTTGGTAAGAAGACAAAACAGGACATCAGGCAAGAGGACAGAACAGGACGTGAGGTAAAAGGACAGAACAGGAAGGACGTTTGGTGAGAAAACAGAACAGGACATCAGTTAAGAAGACAGAACAGGAGATCTGGTAAGAGGACAGAACAGGAGGTCAGGTAAGAGGACAGAACAGAACGTCAGGTAAGGGGACAGAACATAACGTCAGGTAAGAGGACAGAATGGAGGTGAGGTAAGAGGACAGAACAGGACGTCAGGTAAGAGGACAGAACAGGACGTCAGGTAAGAGGACAGAACAGAACGTCAGGTAAGAGGACAGAACAGAACGTCAGGTAAGGGGACAGAACATAACGTCAGGTAAGAGGACAGAATGGAGGTGAGGTAAGAGGACAGAACAGGACGTCAGGTAAGAGGACAGAACAGGACGTCAGGTAAGAGGACAGAACAGAACGTCAGGTAAGAGGACAGAACAGAACGTCAGGTAAGAGGACAGAATAGGACGTTAGGTAAGAGGACAGAAGAGGATGTCAGGTAAGAGGACAGAACAGAATGTCAGGTAAGAGGACAGAACAGAATGTCAGGTAAGAAGATATCAGGTAACAGGACAGAAGAAGACGTCAGGTTAGAGGACAGGAGGACGTCTTGTGAAAGGACAGAAGAGGGCATCATGTAAAATGACAGAACAGGAAGTCAGGTAATAGGACAGAACAGGAAGTCAGGTAATAGGACAGACCAGGAAGTCAGGTAAGAGGACAGAACAGGCAGGACGTTTGGTAAGAAGACAAAACAGGACAACAGGTAAGAGGACAGAAGAGGGGCTCAGGTAAAAGGACAGAACAGGACGTTAGGTAAGAGGACAGAAGAGGCAGAACGTTTGGTAAGAATACAAAACAGGACATCAGGTAAGAGGACAGAACAGGACGTGAGGTAAAAGGACAGAACAGGAAGGACGTTTGGTGAGAAAACAGAACAGGACATCAGTTAAGAAGACAGAACAGGAGATCTGGTAAGAGGACAGAACAGGAGGTCAGGTAAGAGGACAGAACACGAGGTCAGGTAAGAGGACAGAACAGGAGGTCAGGTAAGAGGACAGAACACGAGGTCAGGTAAGAGGAAAGAACAGGACATCAGTTAAGAAGACAGAACAGGAGATCAGGTAAGAGGACAGAACAGGACGTCAGGTAAGAGGACAGAACAGAACGTCAGGTAAGAGGTCCGAACAGAACGTCAGGTAAGAGGACAGAATAGGCCGTTAGGTAAGAGGACAGAATAGGCTGTCAGGTAAGAGGACAGAACAGAATGTCAGGTAAGAGGACAGAACAGAATGTCAGGTAAGAAGATATCAGGTAACAGGACAGAAGAAGACGTCAGGAAAGAGGACAGAACACGAGGTCAGGTAAGAGGAAAGAACAGGAGGTCAGGTAAGATGACAGAACAGGGTGTCAGGTAAGAGGACAGAACAGGAAGGCAGGTAAGGGGCAGAACAGGACATCAGGTAAGAGGACAGAACTGGAGGTCAGGTAAGATGACAGAACAGGAGGGCAGGTAAGAGGACAGAACAGGGTGTCAGGTAAGAGGACAGAACAGGAGGGCAGGTAAGGGTAAAGAACAGTGTGTCAGGTAAGAGGACAGAACAGGGTGTCAGGTAAGAGGACAGAACAGGGTGTCAGGTAAGAGGACAGAACAGGAGGTTGGGTAAGAGGACAGAAGTGGGCCTCAGGTATCCAATCATAGCCCTGACTCTCCCTGCCTCCAACCATAGCCCTGACCTTCCCTGCCTCCAACCATAGCCCTCACTTTCCCTGACTTCAACTATAGCCGTGACTCTCCCTGCCTCCAACCATAGCCCTGACTTCCCCTGCCTCCTACAATAGCCCTGGCCTTCCCTGCCTCCAACCATAGCCCTCACTCTCCCTGCCTCCAACCATATTCCTGACATTCCCTGCCTCAAATCATAGCCCTGCCTCTCTCAGCCTCCAACCACAGCCCTGACTCTCCCTGCCTCCAAACATAGCCCTGACCTTCCCTGCCTCCAAACATAGCCCTGACACTCGCTGCCTCCAACCATAGCCCTGACTCTCCCTGCCTCCAACCACAGTCCTGACTCTCCCTGCCTCCAACCATAGCCCTGACCTTCCCTGCCTCCAACCACAGCCCTGACTCTCCCTGCCTCTAAACACAGCCCTGACTCTCCCTGCCTCCAACCACAGCCCTGACTCTCCCTGCCTCCAACCATAGCCCTGACTCTCTCTGCCTCCAACCATAGCCCTGACTCTCCCTGCCTCCAACCATAGCCCTGACTCTCTCTGCCTCCAACCATAGCCCTGACTCTCCCTGCCTCCAACCATAGCCCTGACTCTCCCTGCCTCCAACCACAGCCCTGACTCTCCCTGCCTCCAACCATAGCCCTGACTCTCTCTGCTCCTACCCTAGCCCTGACTCTTCCTGCCTCCAACCATAGCCCTGACTCTCTCTGCCTCCAACCTTAGCCCTGACTCTCCATGCCTCCAACCATAGCCCTGACTCTCCCTGCCTCCAACCATAGCCCTGACTCTCCCTGCCTCCAAACATAGCCCTGACTCTCTCTGCCTCCAACCATAGCCCTGACTCTCCCTGTCTCCCACCATAGCCCTGACCTTCCCTGCCTCCAACCATAGCCCTCACTATCCCTGCCTCCAAATATAGCCCTGACACTGCCTGCCTCCAACCATATTCCTGATCTTCCCTGCCTCCAACCATAGCCATCACTCTCCCTGCCTCCAACTATAGCCCTGACTCTCCCTGCCTCCAACCATAGCCCTGATCTTCCCTGACTCCAACCATAGCCCTGACCTTCCATGCCTCCAGCCACAGCACTGACTCTCCCTGCCTCCAACCATACCCCTGACCTTCTCTGCCTCCAACCATATATCTGACTCTCTCTGCATCCAACCATAGCCCCGACTTTCCCTGCCTCCAAAATAGCCCTGACTCTCCCTGCCTCCAACCATAGCCCTGACTCTCCCTGCCTCCAACCAAAGCCCTGACTCTCCCTGCCTCCAACCATAGCCCTGACTCTCCCTGCCTCCAACCATAGCCCTGACTCTCCCTGCCTCCAACGATAGCCCTGACTCTCCCTGCCTCCAACCATAGCCCTGACTCTCTCTGCTCAAACCCTAGTCCTGACTCTTCCTGCCTCCAACCATAGCCCTGACTCTCTCTGCCTCCACCCTTAGCCCTGACCTTCCCTGCCTCCAACCACAGCCCTGACTCTCCCTGCCTTCAACCATAGCCCTGACTCTCCCTGCCTCCAACCACAGCCCTGACTCTCCCTGCCTCCAACCATAGCCCTGACTCTCCCTGCCTCCAACCATGGCCCTGACTCTCTCTGCTCCAACCCTAGCCCTGACTCTCCCTGCCTCCAACCATAGCCCTGACTCTCCCAGCCTCCAACCATAGCCCTGACTCCCCCTGCCTCCAACCATAGCCCTGACTCTCCCTGCCTCCAACCATAGCCCTGACTCTCGCTGCCTCCAACCACAGCCCTGACTCTCCCTGCCTCCAACCATAGCCCTGACTCTCCCTGCCTCCAACCATAGCCCTGACTCTCTCTGCCTCCAACCACAGCCCTGACTCTCCCTGTCTCCAAGTATAGCCCTGACTCTCCCTGCCTCCAATCATAGCCCTGACCTTCCCTGCCTCCAATCATAGCCCTGACCTTCCCTGCCTCCAACCATAGCCCTGCCTCTCCCTGCCTCCAACCATAGCCCTGACCTTCTCTGTCTCCAACCATATCACTGACTCTCTCTGCCTCCAACCATAGCCCTGACCTTCCCTGCCTCCAATCATAGCCCTGACCTTCCCTGCCTCCAACGATAGCCCTGACTCTCCCTCTCCCCAAACATAGCCCTGCCTCTCCCTGCCTCCAACCATAGCCCTGACCTTCTCTGTCTCCAACCATATCACTGACTCTCCCTGCCTCCAACCATAGCCATCACTCTCCCTGCCTCCAACTATAGCCCTGACTCTCCCTGCCTCCAACTATAGCCCTGATCTTCCCTAACTCCATCCATAGCCCTGATCTTCCCTGCCTCCAACCATAGCCCTGACCTTCCCTGCCTCCAATCATAGCCCTGACCTTCCATGCCTCCAGCCACAGCACTGACTCTCCCTGCCTCCAACCATACCCCTGATCTTCTCTGCCTCCAACCATATCACTGACTCTCTCTGCATCCAACCATAGCCCCGACTTTCCCTGCCTCCAAAATAGCCCTGACTCTCCCTGCCTCCAACCATAGCCCTGACTCTCCCTGCCTCCAACCATAGCCCTGACTCTCCCTGCCTCCAACCAAAGCCCTGACTCTCCCTGCCTCCAACCATAGCCCTGACTCTCCCTGCCTCCAACCACAGCCCTGACTCTCCCTGCCTCCAACCATAGCCCTGACTCTCTCTGCTCCAACCCTAGTCCTGACTCTTCCTGCCTCCAACCATAGCCCTGACTCTCTCTGCCTCCACCCTTAGCCCTGACCTTCCCTGCCTCCAACCATAGCCCTCACTCTCCCTGCCTCCAACCATAGCCCTGACTCTCCCTGCCTCCAACCATAGCCCTGACTCTCTCTGCTCCAACCCTAGCCCTGACTCTTCCTGCCTCAACCATAGCCCTGACTCTCTCTGCCTCCAACCTTAGCCCTGACTCTCCCTGCCTCCAACCACAGCCCTGACTCTCCCTGCCTCCAACCATAGCCCTGACCTTCCCTGCCTCCAACCACAGCCCTGACTCTCCCTGCCTCCAACCATAGCCTTGACTCTCCCTGCCTCCAACCATAGCCCTGACTCTCCCTGCCTCCAACCATGGCCCTGACTCTCTCTGCTCCAACCCTAGCCCTGACTCTCCCTGCCTCCAACCATAGCCCTGACTCTCCCAGCCTCCAACAATAGCCCTGACTCCCCCTGCCTCCAACCATAGCCCTGACTCTCCCTGCCTCCAACCATAGCCCTGACTCTCCCTGCCTCCAACCATAGCCCTGACTCTCTCTGCCTCCAATCCCAGCCCTGACTCTCCCTGCCTCCAACCATAGCCCTGACTCTCCCTGCCTCCAACCATAGCCCTGACTCTCTCTGCCTCCAATCACATCCCTGACTCCTCCTGCCTCCAACCACAGCCCTGACTCTCCCTGCCTCCAACCATAGCCCTGACTCTCCCTGCCTCCAACCCAACGTCAGTTTGTTCCTCACCTCCAGATGTCATTCATCTCCTTGGGGAGGAGTTCCTCCTTGTCCTCGCTGGGCATCATGGCGAAGCCTCCAACAGCGTAGAGACCCCCGGCCACCGACGCCAGACTGAGTGAGCTACGACCCTGAGGGAACTCCACAAAGTCTGACCACCTGGAGACATGGAATATGGGTTTAACAGCCATATGAGTAAAGGTAAATCAGGCACTGCTCATTGTTGTCTTGAATCATCATCAACTCCCAGAGAGAATATGTTGGCAGCACAGTGAACTCAGACTTCCGAACACTTTCAGTAATGTGAAACCTAACTTGTTGGTGTTACTATCGTAGACCTCCATGAAGTCTGTCACACACACACACACACACACACACACACACACACACACACACACACACACACACACACACACACACACACACACACACACACACACACACACACACACACACACACACACACACACACACACTTTGAGGCTGCAGGCCTGCTACTGACTTGTTGGTGTTGATGTCGTAGACCTCCATGGTGTCTGTCAGGCCGGTGTCTGTGACGCCTGCTGCTACGTAGATCTTGTCTTTATGGATGGTGGCTCCAAACAGAGAGCGGGCCAGCTGCATCGGAGCCAGCTCCTTCCACTCAAACCGCTGTGCATAGTACACACACATCCTCTTCGTCACCTTCCTACAGGACAGACACACATCCTCGTAGTAGCAGCAGCAGTAGTAATAGTTGTTGTTGTTAGTGATCATACTGTCCTAACTGAGCTCTACACCGTGACTGAGCTGTACACTGTGACTGAGCTCTACACCGTGACTGAGCTGTACACCGTGACTGAGCTCTACACCGTGACTGAGCTGTACGCGGTGACTGAGCTGTACACGGTGACTGAGCTGTACACTGTGACTGAGCTGTACACGGTGACTGAGCTCTACACCGTGACTGAGCTCTACACCGTGACTGAGCTCCACACCGTGACTGAGCTGTACACCAACAGTGTGGAAGAGAATGCAGTATCACGTTAATAACTCACTTGCTATCCAATTTTCCTCCGATCACATAGATAAGTCCGTCGTGAGACACAGTAGCGTGGCCGTAGACGGGGTACGGTATGGGGTCAGACTCACCCCATTTAAAAGACCTGAGGAGGACAAACACAGAGAGGTACACATCAGATTGCTAGCTCAGACTACATTCTAACAATTTGACAACATCCTGATTACATCACTCCTCTGAGGCAGCAGGTTAAATGACTCTTCCATTGTGTTGTGATTCATATCTCTATTGTTTATTTATTTAATTTTTTTCACCTTTATTTAACCAGGTAGGCCAGTTGAGAACAAGTTCTCATTTACAACTGCGACCTGGCCAAGATAAAGCAAAGCAGTTTGACACAAACAACAACACAGAGTTACACATGGAGTAAACAAACGTACAGTCAATAACACAATAGAGAAATCTATATATAGTGTGTGCAAGTGGAGTAAGATTATGGAGGTAAGGCAATAAATAGGCCGTAGTGGCGAAATAATTACAATTTGATGATGTGCAAGTAGAGATACTGGGGTGCAAAAGAGCAAAAATAAATAACAATATGGGGATGAGGTTATTTACAGATGGGCTATTTACAGATGGGCTATTTACAGATGGGCTATTTACAGATGGGCTATTTACAGATGGGCTATTTACAGATGGGCTATTTACAGATGGGCTATTTACAGATGGGCTATTTACAGATGGGCTATTTACAGATGGGCTATGTACAGGTGGGCTATTTACAGATGGGCTATTTACAGATGGGCTATTTACAGATGGGCTATTTACAGATGGGCTATGTACAGGTGCAGTGATCGGTAAGTGTCACGACTTCCGCCGAAGTCGGCTCCTCTCCTTGTTCGTGCGGCGTCGTTTGACGTCACCGGCTTTCTAGCCATCGCATCTCCATTTCTCATTTATCCATTTGTTTTGTCTTGTTCCCTGCTTGTTTTCATTCCCCAATCACACTGCATTCCTCTGTTCCCCCTCATGTCTTTGTGTGAGTTTGTTTTGTGTTACGTGTCTATGTTGACGCTCTTTACTGGTATGCGTTTATTCCGTGTTTTATTTCACGAGGTATGTTATAGATGTTTATATAGTATTATTGTGACTGTTTTCACGTTTGCACTTTTGCCTGTGGGCTGGAGGTTATGACGCAGTGGCGTCAGTCTGTTGGTTTCTCCTGCCTAAATAAAGTGTGAGCCTGTTCACAACTCTCTGCTCTCCTGCACCTGACTCTGCTCCCAGTACGCACACACCTGACAGTAAGCTGCTCTGACAACTGATGCTTAAAGTTAGTGAGGGAGATATGAGTCTCCAACTTTCAGTGATTTTTGCAGTTCGTTCCAGTCATTGGCAGCAGAGAACTGGAAGGACAGGCGGCCAAAGGAGGAATTGGCTTTGGGGGTGACTAGTGAGATATACCTGCTGGAGCACGTGCTACGGGTGGGTGTTGGCTTTGGGAATGACCAGTGAGATATACCTGCTAGAGCGCGTGCTACGGGTGGGTGTTGCTGTGGTGACCAGTGAGCAGAGATAAGGCAGGGCTTTACCTAGCAAAGACTTATAGATGACCCGGAACCAGTGGGTTTGGCGACGAATATGAAACGAGGGCCAGCCAACAAGAGCATTCAGGTCACATAGACAGGACAGTTACTGGGTGCTTTTACTGGTGCTGTCACATAGACTATAACTTACTGTCTGTCATAGACCAGCACTGAGTCCAGTGTACTGGACTCCTGCTCCTTCAGCTCCTTCCCTCCCACCATGAAGATGCTGTTCTCCGCCTCAGCCAGGCCGAACAGGAAACGGGGCGAGGGGATGGGGGGCATGCCCAGCCAATCAGCACTCACTGGGTCGTACTGGGAGGTCACAGATGTCAGAGGTCAGAGACAGGGCAGCTGTCTACATGCTGAGATATTGACAGGACAGACAGATCTATGGACAGCCAGACAGCCAGCCAGCCAGCCAGCCAGCCAGCCAGCCAGCATCTCTGTAATGGAAACAGCCACATTATAACGTCTATAATGTGGAGGAGGGAGGTCTCCCCTGCTCTATGGCATCTTCAATAGGATCCCAGAGAGCGAGAGAGAATGGTGTAACTAGGCCTACTGGTGTGTTGACTTGGTGACCATGCAGAAGATACCTCTACTCAATGACTTGGTGACCATGCAGAAGATACATCTACTCAATGACTTGGTGACCATGCAGAAGATACCTGTACTCAATGACTTGGTGACCATGCAGAAGATACCTGTACTCAATGACTTGGTGACCATGCAGAAGATACATCTACTCAATGACTTGGTGACCATGCAGAAGATACATCTACTCAATGACTTAGTGACCATGCAGAAGATACCTAGATCTCAATGCAGTTCCAATGGAATTATGGAGAAAATTTGATAATAACATGATAATAACATCATACCTGTATTAATAACATGTGTATAATAATTATAACATCCTACCTGTATTAATAACAGGTGTATAATAATTATAACACCCTACCTGTATTAATAACAGGCGTATAATAATTATAACACCCTACCTGTATTAATAACAGGTGTATAATAATTATAACATCCTACCTGTATTAATAACAGGTGTATAATAATTATAACATCCTACCTGTATTAATAACAGGTGTATAATAATTATAACATCCTACCTGTATTAATAACAGGTGTATAATAATTATAACATCATACCTGTATTAATAACAGGTGTATAATAATTATAACATCCTACCTGTATTAATAACAGGTGTATAATAATTATAACATCCTACCTGTATTAATAACAGGTGTATAATAATTATAACATCCTACCTGTATTAATAACAGGTGTATAATAATTATAACATCATACCTGTATTAATAACAGGTGTATAATAATTATAACACCCTACCTGTATTAATAACAGGTGTATAATAATTATAACATCATACCTGTATTAATAATTAATAACAGGTGCATAATAATTATAACATCATACCTGTATTAATAACAGGTGTATAATAATTATAACAGCATACCTGTATTAATAACAGGTGTATAATAATTATAACACCCTACCTGTATTAATAACAGGTGTATAATAATTATAACATCCTACCTGTATTAATAACAGGTGTATAATAATTATAACATCATACCTGTATTAATAACAGGTGTATAATAATTATAACATCCTACCTGTATTAATAACAGGTGTATAATAATTATAACATCCTACCTGTATTAATAACAGGTGTATAATAATTATAACATCCTACCTGTATTAATAACAGGTGTATAATAATTATAACATCATACCTGTATTAATAACAGGTGTATAATAATTATAACACCCTACCTGTATTAATAACAGGTGTATAATAATTATAACATCATACCTGTATTAATAATTAATAACAGGTGCATAATAATTATAACATCATACCTGTATTAATAACAGGTGTATAATAATTATAACAGCATACCTGTATTAATAACAGGTGTATAATAATTATAACACCCTACCTGTATTAATAACAGGTGTATAATAATTATAACATCCTACCTGTATTAATAACAGGTGTATAATAATTATAACATCCTACCTGTATTAATAACAGGTGTATAATAATTATAACATCCTACCTGTATTAATAACAGGTGTATAATAATTATAACATCATACCTGTATTAATAACAGGTGTATAATAATTATAACATCCTACCTGTATTAATAACAGGTGTATAATAATTATAACATCCTACCTGTATTAATAACAGGTGTATAATAATTATAACATCCTACCTGTATTAATAACAGGTGTATAATAATTATAACATCCTACCTGTATTAATAACAGGTGTATAATAATTATAACATCATACCTGTATTAATAATTAATAACAGGTGCATAATAATTATAACATCCTACCTGTATTAATAACAGGTGTATAATAATTATAACATCATACCTGTATTAATAACAGGTGTATAATAATTATAACATCCTACCTGTATTAATAACAGGTGTATAATAATTATAACATCATACCTGTATTAATAACAGGTGTATAATAATTATAACATCCTACCTGTATTAGTAACAGGTGTATAATAACTATAACATCCTACCTGTATTAATAACAGGTTTATAATAATTGTAACGTCCTACCTGTATTAGTAACAGGTTTATAATAATTATAACAGCCTACCTGTATTAATAACAGGTGTATAATAATTACAACATCCTACCTGTAAGAAGTAGGAGCTGAGAGGATCCTCCTTGTTCAGCTCATTGTAGAACAGCCCCCCAGCAACAAAGATCTGGTTCTCTTTGGTGACAAGGGAGGCATGGTTCTTGGGGATCTGAGTGGAGAGCGAGGCGACGTAACAGTCGTTCCCTGTGGGGTCGTACGCCACCGCCCCCGTGTCACTCACCATGAACACCAGGTCTCTCAGGAACATCCCAAAACGCAGTTGATCATTCAAGATCCCCGGGAGTAGAGCCTCCTCCTCCTCCTCCTCCTCCTCTTCCTCTCCCTCCTTCTCCTCTCCTCCTTTCTGCTCTGTCTTATCTTCTTCCGTCTTCTTCTTTGTTTTCTTCTGAGGCGGGAGGTCAGGCAGTTTTCCATCACGAGCGTCTCTGACCATTTGAAGCCTCTTCTCCATTTCAGGGTTGGAGCAGATCCACTCATGCTTCTCCACCTGGTGGGACAGGGAGATTTATCAGAATCACCTTCTTCTCCACCTGGTGGGACAGGGAGATTTATCAGAATCACCTGCTTCTCCACCCGGTGGGACAGGGTAATGTATCAGAATCACCTGCTCCTCCACCTGGTGGGACAGGGAGATGTATCAGAATCACCTACTTCTCCACCTGGTGGGACAGGGAGAATTATCAGAATCACCTGCTTCTCCACCCGGTGGGACAGGGTAATGTATCAGAATCACCTGCTCCTCCACCTGGTGGGACAGGGAGATGTATCAGAATCACCTACTTCTCCACCTGGTGGGACAGGGAGATTTATCAGAATCACCTGCTTCTCCACCTGGTGGGACAGGGAGATTTATCAGAATCACCTGCTTCTCCACCTGGTGGGACAGGGAGATGTATCAGTATCACCTGCTTCTCCACCTGGTGGGACAGGGAGATTTATCAGAATCGCCTGCTTCTCCACCTGGTGGGACAGGGAGATTTATCAGAATAGCCTGCTTTTCCACCTGGTGGGACAGGGAGATTTAATACAACAATCACATGCTTCTCCACCTGGTGGGACAGGGGGATTTAATACAAGAATCACATGCTTCTCCACCTGGTGGGACAGGGAGATTTAATACAACAATCACATGCTTCTCCACCTGGTGGGACAGGGAGATTTAATACAACAATCACTTGTTTCTTCACCTGGCGGGACAGGGATATTTAATACAACAATCACCGGTTTCTCCACCTGGTGGGACAGGGAGATTTAATACAACAATCACCTGCTTCTCCACCTGGTGGGACAGGGCGATTTAACACTAGACCATACTGCTCACCATCTCAGTAAAGTAGTCCTTGTGGACCAGTCTGAGTCTGACACAGTCCATCAGTCCGGGTAGTTCCTTCATCCTGTTCTCCAAATCTTGACCGACCCACTTCTCCACGGCCTCAAACACCTCTTCCTCCGTTTCTACATTCAGTGTGTCCGCTGTCAAGATAGCTGCCAGCTCGCTGGGCCCCAGCGTCAGGAACTCATCGTCACGGGAGATGAGCTGGAAGCGTTCGCAGGCGTAGTTGCGAGCGGAGACAGCGAGGCGAGGACAGTCCAGCATCAGGCCCAGTCGGAATATAGCCAGACAGTTACTGAGACTGAGTTTCTTCTGGAGGAAGGAGACACACACTGTGAAGATTGAGGGGATCTGGAACATGTTGGCTACAGAGAAGATGTCCTGGACATTCTGCTCTGTCACGTTAATGGTGGAGGTATAGAGGTACTTCAGAATCAGACCCATGACCCCCGGCTCTACATCCTCCAACACCACCTCTCTCTTCTTCTCCTCTTCCAGATCTGACAGGAACAGGGCCCTAAAGAAAGACGAGCAGGCACACAGCACCAGACGGTGGCAGGGGAACTCCTTGCCCTTGATCTTCAGGACACAGTCCACCAGCTTGTCATTCTCCAGTAGATCATAGAGTCCGTCCTGCAACAGGGTCTGCTGGTACATCCTGGGCTCCTCCGTTGGGTCGATGGACAGAGCCATGGTACCTCGGTCCAGGGGGACAACTCCCAGTCGATAAGCAGGGAACAAGAGACCTAGGGCGTCTTGGTCCTTGGTGTCTGTCCTGTCTGTCTCCTGTCCACACGGCAGAGCTCCGAGCTTAGGCTCTCTTCACTGCCCAGCCTGGAAAGAGGAGTTAAGGGTTCGGCCTTTGTGGTATAAGGAGGCTCGGTCTTTGTGATTTGAACCATAAGTAGTGTACTCTGGGGCGGCTGGTCTCTCTCCCTCAGCTGTCCCGACCCTTTAACTCCTGCTGCAACTGGTAGGTTATATATAGCCTTGTTCTCAGTGTGGGGCACTCTGTGGAATCCATTCTGGAACATGTGAAATGTAATAGACCCCGCATCACCACCCGCCGTCCCCCTTCCCGCTCGGACAGCTGACACTGCCTCATGCGAGATCAGTTCTTCCTGAGTCATGTGGGGTTAATTTAAAGTGGCTTCCTCCTCTCTGCTCCTTCCCTTCCCCCTTCCTCCTCTCTACTCCTTTTCCTCCTCCTTCCTTCTCTCCACTCCTTCCCTTTCACCTTCCTCCTCTCCACTCCTTCCCTTCCTCCTCTTTACCTTCCCATTCTCCTCTCCATTCCATCCAACTTCCTCCTCTCCACTCTTTCACTTTCACCTTCCTCTTCTCCACTCCTTCCCTTCCTCCTTCCTCCTCTCCACTCCTTCCCTTTCTCCATTCTCCTCTCCACTCCTTCCCTTCCCCCTTCCTCCTCTTCACTCCATCCCTTTCCCCTTCCTCCTCTCTACTCCTTTTCCTCCTCCTTCCTTCTCTCCACTCCTTCCCTTTCACCTTCCTCCTCTCCACTCCTTCCCTTCCTCCTCTTTACCTTCCCATTCTCCTCTCCATTCCATCCAACTTCCTCCTCTCCACTCCTTCCCTTCCTCCATTCTCCTCTCCACTCCTTCCCTTCCTCCTTCCTCCTCTCCACTCCTTCCCTTTCTCCATTCTCCTCTCCACTCCTTCCCTTCCTCCTTACTCCTCTCCACTCCTTCCCTTCCCCCTTCCTCCTCTTCACTCCATCCCTTTCACCTTCCTCATCTCCACTCCTTCCTTTTCCCCTCTCCACTCCTTCCCTTCCACTTTCCTCCTCTCCACTCCTTCACTTCCTCCTTCCTCCTTTCCACTCCTTCCCTTCCTCCATTCTCCTCTCCACTCCTTCCCTTCCACCTTCCTCCTCTCCAATCCTTCCACCTTCCTTGTGTCACGCCCTGACCATAGAGAGCCTTTTTATGTCTCTATGTCACGTTCTGACCTTTATTTCCTTTGTTGTGTATTTATTTAGTATGGTCAGGGCGTGAGTTGGGTGGGCAGTCTATGTTTGTTTTTCTATGATTTGGGAATTTCTATGTTTCGGCCTAGTATGGTTCTCAATCAGAAGCAGGTGTCATTAGTTGTCTCTGATTGAGAATCATACTTAGGTAGCCTGGGTTGTTTGTTTGTGGGTGATTGTCTATGTTAGTGGCTTATGTCAGCACAGTCCTTATGATAGCTTCACGGTCTTTATTTGTTTATTGTTTTGTATCCAGTGTTCAGTTCTTTCTTTAATTAAACATTCAACATGAACACATACCACGCCGCATTTTGGTCCTCTGATCCTTCTCGCCTCTCCTCTTCAGATGAAGAGGAGGAAGACCGTGACAGAATCACCCACCAACCAAGGACCAAGCGGCGTGGTAAACAGCGACGACAGCAGCAGCAGCAACAACAGCGGCCGGTATCACAGGACTCCTGGACATGGGAGGAGATACTGAACGGAGAGGGACCCTGGGCACAGGCTGGGGAATATCGCCGCCCCAAAGCAGAGCTGGAGGCAGCGAAAGCTGAGCGGCGGTGATATGAGGAGGCAGCACGGCAGTGCAACAGGTACGAGAGACAGCCCACAATTTTTTTTTGGGGGGGGGCACACGAGGGGTGGAGCTAAGCCAGGTAGCAGACCTGCGCTCACTCCTCGTGCTTATTATAAGCAGCGCGTTACTGGTCAGGCACCGTGTTATGCGGTTAAGCGCACGGTGTCGCCAGTACGTGTCCATAGCCCGGTGCGCTATAGGACAGCCCCCCGAGAGTGTAATGCGAGTGCGGGCATCGAGCCAGGGCGTATGGTGCCTGCTCAGCGGGTCTGGTCGCCGGTACGCAGTTTTGGTCCAGGGTATCCTGCGCCGGCTCTGCGTGCTGTGTCTCCGGGGCGCTGGGAGGGTGCAGTGCATCCTCTGCCTGCGCTCCGCTCGTGCCGGGCGAATGTGGGAATGGAGCCTAAGGGAGAGGTGCGTGTAGTAAGCACTAGATCTCCCGTACTTACCCACAGCCCGGTTCAACCTGTGCCTGCACTCTGGAGGGTCCGGGCTAGAGTGGTTGTCCAGCCTGGGGAAGTGGTGCCAAGGTTGTGCACCAGAGCTCCAGTGCTCCCCCACAGCCCGGTCCTTCAGGTGCCTCCTAACACCAAGCCTCCTGAAGGTCTCCCCAGCCTGGTGGTTCCTGTGGCAGCCCCACGCACCAGGCTGTCTCTGTGTCTCCTCCCTGCAGGTGGTCCCGCCTGTCCGGCGCCGCTGCCGGAGCCTCCCGCCTGTCCGGCGCCGCTGCCGGAGCCTCCCGCCTGTCCGGCGCCGCTGCCGGAGCCTCCCGCCTGTCCGGCGCCTCTGCCGGAGCCTCCCGCCTGTCCGGCGCCGCTGCCGGAGCCTCCCGCCTGTCCGGCGCCTCTGCCGGAGCCTCCCGCCTGTCAGGCGCCGCTGCCGGAGCCCCTCTGCCCAGAGCTGCCCCTCTGTCCCGAGCAGCTGCCCCACCGTCCCGAGCAGCTGCCCCACCGTCCCGAGCAGCTGCCCCACCGTCCCGAGCAGCTGCCCCTCTGTCCCGAGCAGCTGCCCCTCTGTCCCGAGCAGCTGCCCCACCTCTGTCCCGAGCTGCCCCTCTGTCCCGAGCAGCCCCTCTGTCCAGTGGGGTCATTGAGAGGGGTGGCCAGGGTGAGAAAGCCACGGAGGCGGACAATAAGGCGGACTAAGACAATGGTGAAGTGGGGTCCGCGTCCCGCGCCAGAGCCGCCACCGCGGACAGACGCCCACCCAGACCCTCCCCTATAGGTCAAGGTTTTGCGGCCGGAGTCCGCACCTTTGGGGGGGGGGGGGTACTGTCACGTTCTGACCTTTATTTCCTTTGTTGTGTATTTATTTATTATGGTCAGGGCGTGAGTTGGGTGGGCAGTCAATGTTTGTTTTTCTATGATTTGGGTAATTCTATGTTTCGGCCTAGTATGGTTCTCAATCAGGGACAGCTGTCTATCGTTGTCTCTGATTGGGAACCATACTTAGGTAGCCCTTTCCCTCCTTTCGTTGTGGGAAGTTGACTTTGTTTAGGGCACATAGCAAGCTTCACGGTTTGTTTTTGTAGTGTTATTTGTTTGTTCGGCGTCACTTTGATTAATAAAAGAAAATGTACGCTCACCACACTGAACCTTGGTTCTCCTCCTTCAATAGCTGTGACAAGTTGTTTCTGAGCTGATCATACTTTTAGGTTTAACTTAGTGGGTAATGTCAGAGTCAGAGACCATAATAATGTAGCTTAGATAGGCTTTTCTTGCCATATAATGAAGCAACTGAGTGTCCAGCTTGAAACTCGGTAATACTGCTTGCAGATTTAATCTTGTTTTATACATTTTGGTTTTGAAATAGGTGTACTACCGGTCAAATTTTTTAGAACACCTACTCATTCAAGGGTTTTTCTTTATTTTTACTATTTTCTACATTGTGGAATAATAGCGAAGACATCAAATAGCCACCCTTTGCCTTGATGGCAGTTTTGCCAACTCTTGGCACTCTCTCAACCAGTTTCATGAGGTAGTCACCTGGAATGCATTTCAATTAACAGGGGAGCCTTCTTAAAAGTTAATTTGTGGAATTTCTTTCCTTCTTAATGCATTTGAGCCAATCAGTTGTGTTGTGACAAGGTAACGTGGTATACAGAAGATAGCCCTGTTTGGGAAAGACTAAGTCCATTTTATGGCAAGAACAAGCAAAGAGAAGAAGGAAGACGTTTTTATGTGTCCCCAACTGATTGTGTTTTTTTGTTTGTTTATTTGTGTTTCTTGGCACAAAGACAGCATTCAATGAGCTGTATTCTGCCATAAGCAAACAAGAAAACACTCACCCAGAGGCGAGTGCTCCTAGTAGCCGGGGACTTTAATGCAGGGAAACTTCAATCCATTTCACCAAATTTCTATCAGCATGTTAAATGTGCAACCAGAGGGAAAATAACTCTGGGCCACCTGTACTCCACACACAGAGACACATACAAAGCTCTCCCTCGCCCTCCATTTGGCAAATCTGACCTTAATTCTATCCTCCTGATTCCTGCAAAAATTTAATTATTCCACGATGTAGAAAATAGTACAAATAAAGAAAAACCCTTGAATGAGTAAGTGGTCTAAAACTTTTGACCGGTAGTGTAGACTAAGTCAGGGTTACATCGAATTTTGTTGCATTTTGTTTTCCTGTTTTTACGGACTCCTGACCCATGAGGAGGACTTCAATGGATTGTGAGCTGGCAGTGATTAATTAATCGCTCAGTCTGAGGATTCCTATGAAGTTTTGTGCTCATCATTGAGTGGGACCTTAACAACGAACTTAATCTCGTACAAGACTTAGTCAACGGCTACGGAGAACTTGCTGTCAGACGGGGGTATTGGGGCTCGTGGGTCCCCCGCCTTGCGGAGTCTGTGGGGGGTGTGGGCCACGCCAGTGAGAGTATTGAGATTGAGGTCATTCTCCATATTAGAGGGTGTAAGCGTGGACTCTGTGTCAGACGCAGGATCTACTACAGTGACTCAGTCATATTTATAGTGCTTATTAAGCCTCTTTCTCTCTGTCTCTCTGTTTCTCACGGTCTCTCTCACTGTCTCTCTGACTCTCTCACGGTCTCTCTCACTGTCTCTCTGACTCTCTGTCTCTCTGTCTCTCTGTTTCTCATGGTCTCTCTCATTGTCTCTCTTTCTCCCTCACATTCTCTCTCTGTCTCTCTGTTTCTCATGGTCTCTCTCATTGTCTCTCTTTCTCCCTCACACTCTCTCTCTCTGTCTCTCTGTTTCTCATGGTCTCTCTCATTGTCCCTCAAACTGTCTCTCTGTTTCTCACCGTCTCTCTCATTGTCTCTCTTTCTCCCTCACACTGTCTCTCTGTTTCTCACGGTCTCTCTCATTGTCTCTCTTTCTCCCTCACACTGTCTCTCTGACTCTCACGGTCTCTCTCATTGTCTCTCTTTCTCCCTCATACTGTCTCTCTGTTTCTCACGGTCTCTCTCATTGTCTCTCTTTCTCCCTCACACTGTCTCTCTGACTCTCACGGTCTCTCTCATTGTTTCTCTTTCTCCCTCACACTGTCTCTCTGACTCTCACGGTCTCTCTCATTGTCTCTCTTTCTCCCTCACACTGTCTCTCTGACTCTCACGGTCTCTCTCATTGTCTCTCTTTCTCCCTCACACTGTCTCTCTGACTCTCACGGTCTCTCTCATTGTCTCTCTTTCTCCCTCACACTGTCTCTCTGACTCTCACGGTCTCTCTCATTGTCTCTCATTGTCTCCCTCACACTGTCTCTCTGACTCTCATTGTCTCTCTTTCTCCTTCACACTGTCTCTCTGACTCTCACGGTCTCTCTCATTGTCTCTCTTTCTCCCTCACACTGTCTCTCTGACTCTCACGGTCTCTCTCATTGTCTCTCTTTCTCCCTCACACTGTCTCTCTGTTTCTCACGGTCTCTCTCATTGTCTCTCTTTCTCCCTCACACTGTCTCTCTGACTCTCACGGTCTCTCTCATTGTCTCTCTTTCTCCCTCACACTGTCTCTCTGACTCTCACGGTCTCTCTCATTGTCTCTCTTTCTCCCTCACACTGTCTCTCTGACTCTCACGGTCTCTCTCATTGTCTCTCTTTCTCCCTCACACTGTCTCTCTGACTCTCACGGTCTCTCTCATTGTCTCTCTTTCTCCCTCACACTGTCTCTCTGACTCTCACGGTCTCTCTCATTGTCTCTCTTTCTCCCTCACACTGTCTCTCTGACTCTCACGGTCTCTCTCATTGTCTCTCTTTCTCCCTCACACTGTCTCTCTGACTCTCACGGTCTCTCTCATTGTCTCTCTTTCTCCCTCACACTGTCTCTCTGACTCTCACGGTCTCTCTCATTGTCTCTCTTTCTCCCTCACACTGTCCCTCTTACTCTCACGGTCTCTCTCATTGTCTCTATTTCTCCCTCACACTGTCTCTCTGACTCTCACGGTCTCTCTCATTGTCTCTCTTTCTCCCTCACACTGTCTCTCTGTTTCTCATGGTCTCTCTCATTGTCTCTCTTTCTCCCTCACACTGTATCTCTGTTTCTCACGGTCTCTCTCATTGTCTCTCTTTCTCCCTCACACTGTCTCTCTGACTCTCACGGTCTCTCTCATTGTCTCTCTTTCTCCCTCACACTGTCTCTCTGACTCTCACGGTCTCTCTCATTGTCTCTCTTTCTCCCTCACACTGTCTCTCTGACTCTCACGGTCTCTCTCATTGTCTCTCTTTCTCCCTCACACTCTCTCTCTGACTCTCATGGTCTCTCTCTTTCTCCCTCACACTGTCTCTCTGACTCTCAAGGTCTCTCTCATTGTCTCTCTTTCTCCCTCACACTGTCTCTCTGACTCTCACGGTCTCTCTCATTGTCTTTCTTTCTCCCTCACACTGTCTCTCTGACTCTCAAGGTCTCTCTCATTGTCTCTCTTTCTCCCTCACACTGTCTCTCTGTTTCTCATGGTCTCTCTCATTGTCTCTCTTTCTCCCTCACAATGTCTCTCTGTTTCTCACGGTTTCTCTCATTGTCTCTCTTTCTCCCTCACACTGTCTCTCTGACTCTCACGGTCTCTCTCATTGTCTCTCTTTCTCCCTCACACTGTCTCTCTGACTCTCACGGTCTCTCTCATTGTCTCTCTTTCTCCCTCACACTGTCTCTCTGACTCTCACGGTCTCTCTCATTGTCTCTCTTTCTCCCTCACACTGTCTCTCTGACTCTCACGGTCTCTCTCATTGTCTCTCTTTCTCCCTCACACTGTCTCTCTGACTCTCACGGTCTCTCTCATTGTCTCTCTTTCTCCCTCACACTGTCTCTCTGACTCTCACGGTCTCTCTCATTGTCTCTCTTTCTCCCTCACACTGTCTCTCTGTTTCTCACGGTCTCTCTCATTGTCTCTCTTTCTCCCTCACACAGTCTCTCTGTTTATCATGGTCTCTCTCATTGTCTCTCTCATTGTCTCCCTCACACTGTCTCTCTGTTTCTCACGGTCTCTCTCATTGTCTCACTTTCTCCCTCACACTGTCTCTCTGACTCTCACGGTCTCTCTCATTATCTCTCTTTCTCCCTCACACTGTCTCTCTGACTCTCACGGTCTCTCGCATTGTCTCTCTTTCTCCCTCACACTGTCTCTCTAACTCTCACGGTCTCTCTCATTGTCTCTCTTTCTCCCTCACACTGTCTCTCTGACTCTCACGGTCTCTCTCATTGTCTCTCTTTCTCCCTCACACTGTCTCTCTGACTCTCACGGTCTCTCTCATTGTCTCTCTTCTCCCTCACACTGTCTCTCTAACTCTCACGGTCTCTCTCATTGTCTCTCTTTCTCCCTCACACTGTCTCTCTGTTTCTCATGGTCTCTCTCATTGTCTCTCTTTCTCCCTCACACTGTCTCTCTGTTTCTCATGGTCACTCTCATTGTATCTCTCATTGTCTCCCTCACACTGTCTCTCTGTTTCTCACGGTCTCTCTCATTGTCTCTCTTTCTCCCTCACACTGTCTCTCTGACTCTCACGGTCTCTCTCATTGTCTCTCTTTCTCCCTCACACTGTCTCTCTGACTCTCACGGTCTCTCTCATTGTCTCTCTTTCTCCCTCACACTGTCTCTCTGACTCTCACGGTCTCTCTCATTGTCTCTCTTTCTCCCTCACACTGTCTCTCTGACTCTCACGGTCTCTCTCATTGTCTCTCTTTCTCCCTCACACTGTCTCTCTGACTCTCACGGTCTCTCTCATTGTCTCTCTTTCTCCCTCACACTGTCTCTCTGACTCTCACGGTCTCTCTCATTGTCTCTCTTTCTCCCTCACACTGTCTCTCTGACTCTCACGGTCTCTCTCATTGTCTCTCTTTCTCCCTCACACTGTCTCTCTGACTCTCACGGTCTCTCTCATTGTCTCTCTTTCTCCCTCACACTGTCTCTCTGACTCTCACGGTCTCTCTCATTGTCTCTCTTTCTCCCTCACACTGTCCCTCTTACTCTCACGGTCTCTCTCATTGTCTCTCTTTCTCCCTCACACTGTCTCTCTTTCTCCCTCACACTGTCTCTCTGACTCTCACGGTCTCTCTCATTGTCTCTCTTTCTCCCTCACACTGTCTCTCTGACTCTCACGGTCTCTCTCATTGTCTCTCTTTCTCCCTCACACTCTCTCTCTGACTCTCATGGTCTCTCTCTTTCTCCCTCACACTGTCTCTCTGACTCTCAAGGTCTCTCTCATTGTCTCTCTTTCTCCCTCACACTGTCTCTCTGACTCTCACGGTCTCTCTCATTGTCTTTCTTTCTCCCTCACACTGTCTCTCTGACTCTCAAGGTCTCTCTCATTGTCTCTCTTTCTCCCTCACACTGTCTCTCTGTTTCTCATGGTCTCTCTCATTGTCTCTCTTTCTCCCTCACACTGTCTCTCTGTTTCTCACGGTTTCTCTCATTGTCTCTCTTTCTCCCTCACACTGTCTCTCTGACTCTCACGGTCTCTCTCATTGTCTCTCTTTCTCTCTCACACTGTCTCTCTGACTCTCACGGTCTCTCTCATTGTCTCTCTTTCTCCCTCACACTGTCTCTCTGACTCTCACGGTCTCTCTCATTGTCTCTCTTTCTCCCTCACACTGTCTCTCTGACTCTCACGGTCTCTCTCATTGTCTCTCTTTCTCCCTCACACTGTCTCTCTGACTCTCACGGTCTCTCTCATTGTCTCTCTTTCTCCCTCACACTGTATCTCTGACTCTCACGGTCTCTCTCATTGTCTCTCTTTCTCCCTCACACTGTCTCTCTGTTTCTCATGGTCTCTCTCATTGTCTCTCTTTCTCCCTCACACAGTCTCTCTGTTTATCATGGTCTCTCTCATTGTCTCTCTCATTGTCTCCCTCACACTGTCTCTCTGTTTCTCACGGTCTCTCTCATTGTCTCTCTTTCTCCCTCACACTGTCTCTCTGACTCTCACGGTCTCTCTCATTATCTCTCTTTCTCCCTCACACTGTCTCTCTGACTCTCACGGTCTCTCGCATTGTCTCTCTTTCTCCCTCACACTGTCTCTCTAACTCTCACGGTCTCTCTCATTGTCTCTCTTTCTCCCTCACACTGTCTCTCTGACTCTCACGGTCTCTCTCATTGTCTCTCTTTCTCCCTCACACTGTCTCTCTGACTCTCACGGTCTCTCTCATTGTCTCTCTTCTCCCTCACACTGTCTCTCTAACTCTCACGGTCTCTCTCATTGTCTCTCTTTCTCCCTCACACTGTCTCTCTGTTTCTCATGGTCTCTCTCATTGTCTCTCTTTCTCCCTCACACTGTCTCTCTGTTTCTCATGGTCACTCTCATTGTCTCTCTCATTGTCTCCCTCACACTGTCTCTCTGTTTCTCACGGTCTCTCTCATTGTCTCTCTTTCTCCCTCACACTGTCTCTCTGACTCTCACGGTCTCTCTCATTGTCTCTCTTTCTCCCTCACACTGTCTCTCTGACTCTCACGGTCTCTCTCATTGTCTCTCTTTCTCCCTCACACTGTCTCTCTAACTCTCACGGTCTCTCTCATTGTCTCTCTTTCTCCCTCACACTGTCTCTCTGACTCTCACGGTCTCTCTCATTGTCTCTCTTTCTCCCTCACACTGTCTCTCTGACTCTCACGGTCTCTCTCATTGTCTCTCTTTCTCCCTCACACTGTCTCTCTGACTCTCACGGTCTCTCTCATTGTCTCTCTTTCTCCCTCACACTGTCCCTCTTACTCTCACGGTCTCTCTCATTGTCTCTCTTTCTCCCTCACACTGTCTCTCTGACTCTCACGGTCTCTCTCATTGTCTCTCTTTCTCCCTCACACTGTCTCTCTGTTTCTCATGGTCTCTCTCATTGTCTCTCTTTTTCCCTCACACTGTCTCTCTGACTCTCACGGTCTCTCTCATTGTCTCTCTTTCTCCCTCACACTGTCTCTCTGACTCTCACGGTCTCTCGCATTGTCTCTCTTTCTCCCTCACACTGTCTCTCTAACTCTCACGGTCTCTCTCATTGTCTCTCTTTCTCCCTCACACTGTCTCTCTGACTCTCACGGTCTCTCTCATTGTCTCTCTTTCTCCCTCACACTGTCTCTCTGACTCTCACGGTCTCTCTCATTGTCTCTCTTCTCCCTCACACTGTCTCTCTAACTCTCACGGTCTCTCTCATTGTCTCTCTTTCTCCCTCACACTGTCTCTCTGTTTCTCATGGTCTCTCTCATTGTCTCTCTTTCTCCCTCACACTGTCTCTCTGTTTCTCATGGTCACTCTCATTGTCTCTCTCATTGTCTCCCTCACACTGTCTCTCTGTTTCTCACGGTCTCTCTCATTGTCTCTCTTTCTCCCTCACACTGTCTCTCTGACTCTCACGGTCTCTCTCATTGTCTCTCTTTCTCCCTCACACTGTCTCTCTGACTCTCACGGTCTCTCTCATTGTCTCTCTTTCTCCCTCACACTGTCTCTCTAACTCTCACGGTCTCTCTCATTGTCTCTCTTTCTCCCTCACACTGTCTCTCTGACTCTCACGGTCTCTCTCATTGTCTCTCTTTCTCCCTCACACTGTCTCTCTGACTCTCACGGTCTCTCTCATTGTCTCTCTTTCTCCCTCACACTGTCTCTCTGACTCTCACGGTCTCTCTCATTGTCTCTCTTTCTCCCTCACACTGTCCCTCTTACTCTCACGGTCTCTCTCATTGTCTCTCTTTCTCCCTCACACTGTCTCTCTGACTCTCACGGTCTCTCTCATTGTCTCTCTTTCTCCCTCACACTGTCTCTCTGTTTCTCATGGTCTCTCTCATTGTCTCTCTTTCTCCCTCACACTGTCTCTCTGACTCTCACGGTCTCTCTCATTGTCTCTCTTTCTCCCTCACACTGTCTCTCTGACTCTCACGGTCTCTCTCATTGTCTCTCTTTCTCCCTCACACTGTCTCTCTAACTCTCACGGTCTCTCTCATTGTCTCTCTTTCTCCCTCACACTGTCTCTCTGACTCTCACGGTCTCTCTCATTGTCTCTCTTTCTCCCTCACACTGTCTCTCTGACTCTCACGGTCTCTCTCATTGTCTCTCTTTCTCCCTCACACTGTCTCTCTGACTCTCACGGTCTCTCTCATTGTCTCTCTTGCTCCCTCACACTGTCCCTCTTACTCTCACGGTCTCTCTCATTGTCTCTCTTTCTCCCTCACACTGTCTCTCTGACTCTCACGGTCTCTCTCATTGTCTCTCTTTCTCCCTCACACTGTCTCTCTGTTTCTCATGGTCTCTCTCATTGTCTCTCTTTCTCCCTCACACTGTCTCTCTGTTTCTCACGGTCTCTCTCATTGTCTCTCTTTCTCCCTCACACTGTCTCTCTGACTCTCACGGTCTCTCTCATTGTCTCTCTTTCTCCCTCACACTGTCTCTCTGACTCTCACGGTCTCTCTCATTGTCTCTCTTTCTCCCTCACACTGTCTCTCTGACTCTCACGGTCTCTCTCATTGTCTCTCTTTCTCCCTCACACTCTCTCTCTGACTCTCATGGTCTCTCTCTTTCTCCCTCACACTGTCTCTCTGACTCTCAAGGTCTCTCTCATTGTCTCTCTTTCTCCCTCACACTGTCTCTCTGACTCTCACGGTCTCTCTCATTGTCTTTCTTTCTCCCTCACACTGTCTCTCTGACTCTCATTGTCTCTCTCATTGTCTCTCTTTCTCCCTCACACTGTCTCTCTGTTTCTCATGGTCTCTCTCATTGTCTCTCTTTCTCCCTCACAATGTCTCTCTGTTTCTCACGGTTTCTCTCATTGTCTCTCTTTCTCCCTCACACTGTCTCTCTGACTCTCACGGTCTCTCTCATTGTCTCTCTTTCTCCCTCACACTGTCTCTCTGACTCTCACGGTCTCTCTCATTGTCTCTCTTTCTCCCTCACACTGTCTCTCTGACTCTCACGGTCTCTCTCATTGTCTCTCTTTCTCCCTCACACTGTCTCTCTGACTCTCACGGTCTCTCTCATTGTCTCTCTTTCTCCCTCACACTGTCTCTCTGACTCTCACGGTCTCTCTCATTGTCTCTCTTTCTCCCTCACACTGTCTCTCTGACTCTCACGGTCTCTCTCATTGTCTCTCTTTCTCCCTCACACGGTCTCTCTGTTTCTCATGGTCTCTCTCATTGTCTCTCTTTCTCCCTCACACAGTCTCTCTGTTTATCATGGTCTCTCTCATTGTCTCTCTCATTGTCTCCCTCACACTGTCTCTCTGTTTCTCACGGTCTCTCTCATTGTCTCTCTTTCTCCCTCACACTGTCTCTCTGACTCTCACGGTCTCTCTCATTATCTCTCTTTCTCCCTCACACTGTCTCTCTGACTCTCACGGTCTCTCTCATTGTCTCTCTTTCTCCCTCACACTGTCTCTCTAACTCTCACGGTCTCTCTCATTGTCTCTCTTTCTCCCTCACACTGTCTCTCTGTTTCTCATGGTCTCTCTCATTGTCTCTCTTTCTCCCTCACACTGTCTCTCTGTTTCTCATGGTCTCTCTCATTGTCTCTCTCATTGTCTCCCTCACACTGTCTCTCTGTTTCTCACGGTCTCTCTCATTGTCTCTCTTTCTCCCTCACACTGTCTCTCTGACTCTCACAGTCTCTCTCATTGTCTCTCTTTCTCCCTCACACTGTCTCTCTGACTCTCACGGTCTCTCTCATTGTCTCTCATTCTCCCTCACACTGTCTCTCTAACTCTCACGGTCTCTCTCATTGTCTCTCTTTCTCCCTCACACTGTCTCTCTGACTCTCACGGTCTCTCTCATTGTCTCTCTTTCTCCCTCACACTGTCTCTCTGACTCTCACGGTCTCTCTCATTGTCTCTCTTTCTCCCTCACACTGTCTCTCTGACTCTCACGGTCTCTCTCATTGTCTCTCTTTCTCCCTCACACTGTCTCTCTGTTTCTCACGGTCTCTCTCATTGTCTCTCTTTCTCCCTCACACTGTCTCTCTGTTTCTCACGGCCTCTCTCATTTTCTCTCTTTCTCCCTCACACTATCTCTCTGACTCTCACGGTCTCTCTCATTGTCTCTCTTTCTCCCTCACACTGTCTCTCTGACTCTCACGGTCTCTCTCATTGTCTCTCTTTCTCCCTCACACTGTCTCTCTGACTCTCACGGTCTCTCTCATTGTGTCTCTCATTGTCTCCCTCACACTGTCTCTCTGACTCTCACGGTCTCTCTCATTGTCTCTCTTTCTCCCTCACACTCTCTCTCTGACTCTCATGGTCTCTCTCTTTCTCCCTCACACTGTCTCTCTGACTCTCACGGTCTCTCTCATTGTCTCTCTTTCTCCCTCACACTGTCTCTCTGACTCTCACGGTCTCTCTCATTGTCTCTCTTTCTCCCTCATACTGTCTCTCTGTTTCTCACGGTCTCTCTCAATGTCTCTCTTTCTCCCTCACACTGTCTCTCTGACACTCACGGTCTCTCTCATTGTCTCTCTTTCTCCCTCACACTGTCTCTCTGACTCTCACGGTCTCTCTCATTGTCTCTCTTTCTCCCTCACACTGTCTCTCTGACTCTCACGGTCTCTCTCATTGTCTCTCTTTCTCCCTCACACTGTCTCTCTGACTCTCACGGTCTCTCTCATTGTCTCTCTTTCTCCCTCACACTGTCTCTCTGACTCTCACGGTCTCTCTCATTGTCTCTCTTTCTCCCTCACACTGTCTCTCTGACTCTCACGGTCTCTCTCATTGTCTCTCTTTCTCCCTCACACTGTCTCTCTGACTCTCACGGTCTCTCTCATTGTCTCTCTTTCTCCCTCACACGGTCTCTCTGTTTCTCATGGTCTCTCTCATTGTCTCTCTTTCTCCCTCACACAGTCTCTCTGTTTATCATGGTCTCTCTCATTGTCTCTCTCATTGTCTCCCTCACACTGTCTCTCTGTTTCTCACGGTCTCTCTCATTGTCTCTCTTTCTCCCTCACACTGTCTCTCTGACTCTCACGGTCTCTCTCATTATCTCTCTTTCTCCCTCACACTGTCTCTCTGACTCTCACGGTCTCTCTCATTGTCTCTCTTTCTCCCTCACACTGTCTCTCTAACTCTCACGGTCTCTCTCATTGTCTCTCTTTCTCCCTCACACTGTCTCTCTGTTTCTCATGGTCTCTCTCATTGTCTCTCTTTCTCCCTCACACTGTCTCTCTGTTTCTCATGGTCTCTCTCATTGTCTCTCTCATTGTCTCCCTCACACTGTCTCTCTGTTTCTCACGGTCTCTCTCATTGTCTCTCTTTCTCCCTCACACTGTCTCTCTGACTCTCACGGTCTCTCTCATTGTCTCTCTTTCTCCCTCACACTGTCTCTCTGACTCTCACGGTCTCTCTCATTGTCTCTCTTTCTCCCTCACACTGTCTCTCTAACTCTCACGGTCTCTCTCATTGTCTCTCTTTCTCCCTCACACTGTCTCTCTGACTCTCACGGTCTCTCTCATTGTCTCTCTTTCTCCCTCACATTGTCTCTCTGACTCTCACGGTCTCTCTCATTGTCTCTCTTTCTCCCTCACACTGTCTCTCTGACTCTCACGGTCTCTCTCATTGTCTCTCTTTCTCCCTCACACTGTCTCTCTGTTTCTCATGGTCTCTCTCATTGTCTCTCTTTCTCCCTCACACTGTCTCTCTGTTTCTCACGGCCTCTCTCATTTTCTCTCTTTCTCCCTCACACTATCTCTCTGACTCTCACGGTCTCTCTCATTGTCTCTCTTTCTCCCTCACACTGTCTCTCTGACTCTCACGGTCTCTCTCATTGTCTCTCTTTCTCCCTCACACTGTCTCTCTGACTCTCACGGTCTCTCTCATTGTGTCTCTCATTGTCTCCCTCACACTGTCTCTCTGACTCTCACGGTCTCTCTCATTGTCTCTCTTTCTCCCTCACACTCTCTCTCTGACTCTCATGGTCTCTCTCTTTCTCCCTCACACTGTCTCTCTGACTCTCACGGTCTCTCTCATTGTCTCTCTTTCTCCCTCACACTGTCTCTCTGACTCTCACGGTCTCTCTCATTGTCTCTCTTTCTCCCTCATACTGTCTCTCTGTTTCTCACGGTCTCTCTCAATGTCTCTCTTTCTCCCTCACACTGTCTCTCTGACTCTCACGGTCTCTCTCATTGTCTCTCTCATTGTCTCCCTCACACTGTCTCTCTGACTCTCACGGTCTCTCTCATTGTCTCTCTTTCTCCCTCACACTCTCTCTCTGACTCTCATGGTCTCTCTCTTTCTCCCTCACACTGTCTCTCTGACTCTCACGGTCTCTCTCATTGTCTCTCTTTCTCCCTCACACTGTCTCTCTAACTCTCACGGTCTCTCTCATTGTCTCTCTTTCTCCCTCACACTGTCTCTCTGTTTCTTATGGTCTCTCTCATTGTCTCTCTTTCTCCCTCACACTTTTCTCTCTGACTCTCACGGTCTCTCTCATTGTCTCTCTTTCTCCCTCACACTGTCTCTCTGTTTCTCATGTTCTCTCTCATTGTCTCTCTTTCTCCCTCACACTGTCTCTCTGTTTCTCATGGTCTCTCTCATTGTCTCTCTCATTGTCTCCCTTACACTGTCTCTCTGTTTCTCACTGTCTCTCTCATTGTCTCTCTTTCTCCCTCACACTGTCTCTCTGACTCTCACGGTCTCTCTCATTGTCTCTCTTTCTCCCTCACACTGTCTCTCTGACTCTCACGGTCTCTCTCATTGTCTCTCTTTCTCCCTCACACTGTCTCTCTAACTCTCACGGTCTCTCTCATTGTCTCTCTTTCTCCCTCACACTGTCTCTCTGACTCTCACGGTCTCTCTCATTGTCTCTCTTTCTCCCTCACACTGTCTCTCTGACTCTCACGGTCTCTCTCATTGTCTCTCTTTCTCCCTCACACTGTCTCTCTGACTCTCACGGTCTCTCTCATTGTCTCTCTTTCTCCCTCACACTGTCTCTCTGACTCTCACGGTCTCTCTCATTGTCTCTCTTTCTCCCTCACACTGTCTCTCTGACTCTCACGGTCTCTCTCATTGTCTCTCTTTCTCCCTCACACTGTCTCTCTGACTCTCACGGTCTCTCTCATTGTCTCTCTTTCTCCCTCACACTGTCCCTCTTACTCTCACGGTCTCTCTCATTGTCTCTCTTTCTCCCTCACACTGTCTCTCTGACTCTCACGGTCTCTCTCATTGTCTCTCTTTCTCCCTCACACTGTCTCTCTGACTCTCACGGTCTCTCTCATTGTCTCTCTTTCTCCCTCACACTGTCTCTCTGACTCTCACGGTCTCTCTCATTGTCTCTCTTTCTCCCTCACACTGTCTCTCTGACTCTCACGGTCTCTCTCATTGTCTCTCTTTCTCCCTCACACTGTCTCTCTGTTTCTCACGGTCTCTCTCATTGTCTCTCTTTCTCCCTCACACTGTCTCTCTGACTCTCACGGTCTCTCTCATTGTCTCTCTTTCTCCCTCACACTGTCTCTCTGACTCTCACGGTCTCTCTCATTGTCTCTCTTTCTCCCTCACACTGTCTCTCTGACTCTCACGGTCTCTCTCATTGTCTCTCTTTATCCCTCACACTGTCTCTCTGACTCTCACGGTCTCTCTCATTGTCTCTCTTTCTCCCTCACACTGTCTCTCTGACTCTCACGGTCTCTCTCATTGTCTCTCTTTCTCCCTCACACTGTCCCTCTTACTCTCACGGTCTCTCTCATTGTCTCTCTTTCTCCCTCACACTGTCTCTCTGACTCTCACGGTCTCTCTCATTGTGTCTCTTTCTCCCTCACACTGTCTCTCTGTTTCTCATGGTCTCTCTCATTGTCTCTCTTTCTCCCTCACACTGTATCTCTGTTTCTCACGGTCTCTCTCATTGTCTCTCTTTCTCCCTCACACTGTCTCTCTGACTCTCACGGTCTCTCTCATTGTCTCTCTTTCTCCCTCACACTGTCTCTCTGACTCTCACGGTCTCTCTCATTGTCTCTCTTTCTCCCTCACACTGTCTCTCTGACTCTCACGGTCTCTCTCATTGTCTCTCTTTCTCCCTCACACTCTCTCTCTGACTCTCATGGTCTCTCTCTTTCTCCCTCACACTGTCTCTCTGACTCTCAAGGTCTCTCTCATTGTCTCTCTTTCTCCCTCACACTGTCTCTCTGACTCTCACGGTCTCTCTCATTGTCTTTCTTTCTCCCACACACTGTCTCTCTGACTCTCAAGGTCTCTCTCATTGTCTCTCTTTCTCCCTCACACTGTCTCTCTGTTTCTCATGGTCTCTCTCATTGTCTCTCTTTCTCCCTCACACTGTCTCTCTGTTTCTCACGGTTTCTCTCATTGTCTCTCTTTCTCCCTCACACTGTCTCTCTGACTCTTACGGTCTCTCTCATTGTCTCTCTTTCTCCCTCACACTGTCTCTCTGACTCTCACGGTCTCTCTCATTGTCTCTCTTTCTCCCTCACACTGTCTCTCTGACTCTCACGGTCTCTCTCATTGTCTCTCTTTCTCCCTCACACTGTCTCTCTGACTCTCACGGTCTCTCTCATTGTCTCTCTTTCTCCCTCACACTGTCTCTCTGTTTCTCATGGTCTCTCTCATTGTCTCTCTTTCTCCCTCACACAGTCTCTCTGTTTATCATGGTCTCTCTCATTGTCTCTCTCATTGTCTCCCTCACACTGTCTCTCTGTTTCTCACGGTCTCTCTCATTGTCTCTCTTTCTCCCTCACACTGTCTCTCTAACTCTCACGGTCTCTCTCATTGTCTCTCTTTCTCCCTCACACTGTCTCTCTGACTCTCACGGTCTCTCTCATTGTCTCTCTTTCTCCCTCACACTCTCTCTCTGACTCTCATGGTCTCTCTCTTTCTCCCTCACACTGTCTCTCTGACTCTCAAGGTCTCTCTCATTGTCTCTCTTTCTCCCTCACACTGTCTCTCTGACTCTCACGGTCTCTCTCATTGTCTTTCTTTCTCCCACACACTGTCTCTCTGACTCTCAAGGTCTCTCTCATTGTCTCTCTTTCTCCCTCACACTGTCTCTCTGTTTCTCATGGTCTCTCTCATTGTCTCTCTTTCTCCCTCACACTGTCTCTCTGTTTCTCACGGTTTCTCTCATTGTCTCTCTTTCTCCCTCACACTGTCTCTCTGACTCTTACGGTCTCTCTCATTGTCTCTCTTTCTCCCTCACACTGTCTCTCTGACTCTCACGGTCTCTCTCATTGTCTCTCTTTCTCCCTCACACTGTCTCTCTGACTCTCACGGTCTCTCTCATTGTCTCTCTTTCTCCCTCACACTGTCTCTCTGACTCTCACGGTCTCTCTCATTGTCTCTCTTTCTCCCTCACACTGTCTCTCTGTTTCTCATGGTCTCTCTCATTGTCTCTCTTTCTCCCTCACACAGTCTCTCTGTTTATCATGGTCTCTCTCATTGTCTCTCTCATTGTCTCCCTCACACTGTCTCTCTGTTTCTCACGGTCTCTCTCATTGTCTCTCTTTCTCCCTCACACTGTCTCTCTGACTCTCACGGTCTCTCTCATTATCTCTCTTTCTCCCTCACACTGTCTCTCTGACTCTCACGGTCTCTCGCATTGTCTCTCTTTCTCCCTCACACTGTCTCTCTAACTCTCACGGTCTCTCTCATTGTCTCTCTTTCTCCCTCACACTGTCTCTCTGACTCTCACGGTCTCTCTCATTGTCTCTCTTTCTCCCTCACACTGTCTCTCTGACTCTCACGGTCTCTCTCATTTTCTCTCTTCTCCCTCACACTGTCTCTCTAACTCTCACGGTCTCTCTCATTGTCTCTCTTTCTCCCTCACACTGTCTCTCTGTTTCTCATGGTCTCTCTCATTGTCTCTCTTTCTCCCTCACACTGTCTCTCTGTTTCTCATGGTCTCTCTCATTGTCTCTCTCATTGTCTCCCTCACACTGTCTCTCTGTTTCTCACGGTCTCTCTCATTGTCTCTCTTTCTCCCTCACACTGTCTATCTGACTCTCACGGTCTCTCTCATTGTCTCTCTTTCTCCCTCACACTGTCTCTCTGACTCTCACGGTCTCTCTCATTGTCTCTCTTTCTCCCTCACACTGTCTCTCTGACTCTCACGGTCTCTCTCATTGTCTCTCTTTCTCCCTCACACTGTCTCTCTGACTCTCACGGTCTCTCTCATTGTCTCTCTTTCTCCCTCACACTGTCTCTCTGACTCTCACGGTCTCTCTCATTGTCTCTCTTTCTCCCTCACACTGTCTCTCTGACTCTCACGGTCTCTCTCATTGTCTCTCTTTCTCCCTCACACTGTCTCTCTGACTCTCACGGTCTCTCTCATTGTCTCTCTTTCTCCCTCACACTGTCTCTCTGACTCTCACGGTCTCTCTCATTGTCTCTCTTTCTCCCTCACACTGTCTCTCTGACTCTCACGGTCTCTCTCATTGTCTCTCTTTCTCCCTCACACTGTCCCTCTTACTCTCACGGTCTCTCTCATTGTCTCTCTTTCTCCCTCACACTGTCTCTCTGACTCTCACGGTCTCTCTCATTGTCTCTCTCCCTCACACTGTCTCTCTGACTCTCACGGTCTCTCTCATTGTCTCTCTTTCTCCCTCACACTGTCTCTCTGTATCTCATGGTCTCTCTCATTGTCTCTCTTTCTCCCTCACACAGTCTCTCTGTTTCTCACGGTCTCTCTCATTGTCTCTCTTTCTCCCTCACACTGTCTCTCTGACTCTCACGGTCTCTCTCATTGTCTCTCTTTCTCCCTCACACTGTCTCTCTGACTCTCACGGTCTCTCTCATTGTCTCTCTTTCTCCCTCACACTGTCTCTCTGACTCTCACGGTCTCTCTCATTGTCTCTCTTTCTCCCTCACACTCTCTCTCTGACTCTCATGGTCTCTCATTGTCTCCCTCACACTGTCTCTCTGACTCTCAAGGTCTCTCTCATTGTCTCTCTTTCTCCCTCACACTGTCTCTCTGACTCTCACGGTCTCTCTCATTGTCTTTCTTTCTCCCTCACACTGTCTCTCTGACTCTCAAGGTCTCTCTCATTGTCTCTCTTTCTCCCTCACACTGTCTCTCTGTTTCTCATGGTCTCTCTCATTGTCTCTCTTTCTCCCTCACACTGTCTCTCTGTTTCTCACGGTTTCTCTCATTGTCTCTCTTTCTCCCTCACACTGTCTCTCTGACTCTCACGGTCTCTCTCATTGTCTCTCTTTCTCCCTCACACTGTCTCTCTGACTCTCACGGTCTCTCTCATTGTCTCTCTTTCTCCCTCACACTGTCTCTCTGACTCTCACGGTCTCTCTCATTGTCTCTCTTTCTCCCTCACACTGTCTCTCTGACTCTCACGGTCTCTCTCATTGTCTCTCTTTCTCCCTCACACTGTCTCTCTGACTCTCACGGTCTCTCTCATTGTCTCTCTTTCTCCCTCACACTGTCTCTCTGACTCTCACGGTCTCTCTCATTGTCTCTCTTTCTCCCTCACACTGTCTCTCTGTTTCTCATGGTCTCTCTCATTGTCTCTCTTTCTCCCTCACACAGTCTCTCTGTTTATCATGGTCTCTCTCATTGTCTCTCTCATTGTCTCCCTCACACTGTCTCTCTGTTTCTCACGGTCTCTCTCATTGTCTCTCTTTCTCCCTCACACTGTCTCTCTGACTCTCACGGTCTCTCTCATTATCTCTCTTTCTCCCTCACACTGTCTCTCTGACTCTCACGGTCTCTCTCATTGTTTCTCTTTCTCCCTCACACTGTCTCTCTAACTCTCACGGTCTCTCTCATTGTCTCTCTTTCTCCCTCACACTGTCTCTCTGTTTCTTATGGTCTCTCTCATTGTCTCTCTTTCTCCCTCACACTGTCTCTCTGACTCTCACGGTCTCTCTCATTGTCTCTCTTTCTCCCTCACACTGTCTCTCTAACTCTCACGGTCTCTCTCATTGTCTCTCTTTCTCCCTCACACTGTCTCTCTGTTTCTCATGGTCTCTCTCATTGTCTCTCTTTCTCCCTCACACTGTCTCTCTGTTTCTCATGGTCTCTCTCATTGTCTCTCTCATTGTCTCCCTCACACTGTCTCTCTGTTTCTCACGGTCTCTCTCATTGTCTCTCTTTCTCCCTCACACTGTCTCTCTGACTCTCACGGTCTCTCTCATTGTCTCTCTTTCTCCCTCACACTGTCTCTCTGACTCTCACGGTCTCTCTCATTGTCTCTCTTTCTCCCTCACACTGTCTCTCTAACTCTCACGGTCTCTCTCATTGTCTCTCTTTCTCCCTCACACTGTCTCTCTGACTCTCACGGTCTCTCTCATTGTCTCTCTTTCTCCCTCACACTGTCTCTCTGACTCTCACGGTCTCTCTCATTGTCTCTCTTTCTCCCTCACACTGTCTCTCTGACTCTCACGGTCTCTCTCATTGTCTCTCTTTCTCCCTCACACTGTCTCTCTGTTTCTCATGGTCTCTCTCATTGTCTCTCTTTCTCCCTCACACTGTCTCTCTGTTTCTCACGGCCTCTCTCATTTTCTCTCTTTCTCCCTCACATTATCTCTCTGACTCTCACGGTCTCTCTCATTTTCTCTCTTTCTCCCTCACATTATCTCTCTGACTCTCACGGTCTCTCTCATTGTCTCTCTTTCTCCCTCACACTGTCTCTCTGACTCTCACGGTCTCTCTCATTGTCTCTCTTTCTCCCTCACACTGTCTCTCTGACTCTCACGGTCTCTCTCATTGTGTCTCTCATTGTCTCCCTCACACTGTCTCTCTGACTCTCACGGTCTCTCTCATTGTCTCTCTTTCTCCCTCACACTCTCTCTCTGACTCTCATGGTCTCTCTCTTTCTCCCTCACACTGTCTCTCTGACTCTCACAGTCTCTCTCATTGTCTCTCTTTCTCCCTCACACTGTCTCTCTGACTCTCACGGTCTCTCTCATTGTCTCTCTTTCTCCCTCATACTGTCTCTCTGTTTCTCACGGTCTCTCTCAATGTCTCTCTTTCTCCCTCACACTGTCTCTCTGACACTCACGGTCTCTCTCATTGTCTCTCTTTCTCCCTCACACTGTCTCTCTGACTCTCACGGTCTCTCTCATTGTCTCTCTCATTGTCTCCCTCACACTGTCTCTCTGACTCTCACGGTCTCTCTCATTGTCTCTCTTTCTCCCTCACACTCTCTCTCTGACTCTCATGGTCTCTCTCTTTCTCCCTCACACTGTCTCTCTGACTCTCACGGTCTCTCTCATTGTCTCTCTTTCTCCCTCACACTGTCTCTCTAACTCTCACGGTCTCTCTCATTGTCTCTCTTTCTCCCTCACACTGTCTCTCTGTTTCTTATGGTCTCTCTCATTGTCTCTCTTTCTCCCTCACACTTTTCTCTCTGACTCTCACGGTCTCTCTCATTGTCTCTCTTTCTCCCTCACACTGTCTCTCTGTTTCTCATGGTCTCTCTCATTGTCTCTCTTTCTCCCTCACACTGTCTCTCTGTTTCTCATGGTCTCTCTCATTGTCTCTCTCATTGTCTCCCTTACACTGTCTCTCTGTTTCTCACGGTCTCTCTCATTGTCTCTCTTTCTCCCTCACACTGTCTCTCTGACTCTCACGGTCTCTCTCATTGTCTCTCTTTCTCCCTCACACTGTCTCTCTGACTCTCACGGTCTCTCTCATTGTCTCTCTTTCTCCCTCACACTGTCTCTCTAACTCTCACGGTCTCTCTCATTGTCTCTCTTTCTCCCTCACACTGTCTCTCTGACTCTCACGGTCTCTCTCATTGTCTCTCTTTCTCCCTCACACTGTCTCTCTGACTCTCACGGTCTCTCTCATTGTCTCTCTTTCTCCCTCACACTGTCTCTCTGACTCTCACGGTCTCTCTCATTGTCTCTCTTTCTCCCTCACACTGTCTCTCTGACTCTCACGGTCTCTCTCATTGTCTCTCTTTCTCCCTCACACTGTCTCTCTGACTCTCACGGTCTCTCTCATTGTCTCTCTTTCTCCCTCACACTGTCTCTCTGACTCTCACGGTCTCTCTCATTGTCTCTCTTTCTCCCTCACACTGTCCCTCTTACTCTCACGGTCTCTCTCATTGTCTCTCTTTCTCCCTCACACTGTCTCTCTGACTCTCACGGTCTCTCTCATTGTCTCTCTTTCTCCCTCACACTGTCTCTCTGACTCTCACGGTCTCTCTCATTGTCTCTCTTTCTCCCTCACACTGTCTCTCTGACTCTCACGGTCTCTCTCATTGTCTCTCTTTCTCCCTCACACTGTCTCTCTGACTCTCACGGTCTCTCTCATTGTCTCTCTTTCTCCCTCACACTGTCTCTCTGACTCTCACGGTCTCTCTCATTGTCTCTCTTTCTCCCTCACACTGTCTCTCTGACTCTCACGGTCTCTCTCATTGTCTCTCTTTCTCCCTCACACTGTCTCTCTGACTCTCACGGTCTCTCTCATTGTCTCTCTTTCTCCCTCACACTGTCCCTCTTACTCTCACGGTCTCTCTCATTGTCTCTCTTTCTCCCTCACACTGTCTCTCTGACTCTCACGGTCTCTCTCATTGTCTCTCTTTCTCCATCACACTGTCTCTCTGACTCTCACGGTCTCTCTCATTGTCTCTCTTTCTCCCTCACACTGTCTCTCTGACTCTCACGGTCTCTCTCATTGTCTCTCTTTCTCCCTCACACTGTCTCTCTGACTCTCACGGTCTCTCTCATTGTCTCTCTTTCTCCCTCACACTCTCTCTCTGACTCTCATGGTCTCTCTCTTTCTCCCTCACACTGTCTCTCTGACTCTCAAGGTCTCTCTCATTGTCTCTCTTTCTCCCTCACACTGTCTCTCTGACTCTCACGGTCTCTCTCATTGTCTTTCTTTCTCCCTCACACTGTCTCTCTGACTCTCAAGGTCTCTCTCATTGTCTCTCTTTCTCCCTCACACTGTCTCTCTGTTTCTCATGGTCTCTCTCATTGTCTCTCTTTCTCCCTCACACTGTCTCTCTGTTTCTCACGGTTTCTCTCATTGTCTCTCTTTCTCCCTCACACTGTCTCTCTGACTCTCACGGTCTCTCTCATTGTCTCTCTTTCTCCCTCACACTGTCTCTCTGACTCTCACGGTCTCTCTCATTGTCTCTCTTTCTCCCTCACACTGTCTCTCTGTTTCTCATGGTCTCTCTCATTGTCTCTCTTTCTCCCTCACACAGTCTCTCTGTTTATCATGGTCTCTCTCATTGTCTCTCTCATTGTCTCCCTCACACTGTCTCTCTGTTTCTCACGGTCTCTCTCATTGTCTCTCTTTCTCCCTCACACTGTCTCTCTGACTCTCACGGTCTCTCTCATTATCTCTCTTTCTCCCTCACACTGTCTCTCTGACTCTCACGGTCTCTCTCATTGTCTCTCTTTCTCCCTCACACTGTCTCTCTAACTCTCACGGTCTCTCTCATTGTCTCTCTTTCTCCCTCACACTGTCTCTCTGTTTCTCATGGTCTCGCTCATTGTCTCTCTTTCTCCCTCACACTGTCTCTCTGTTTCTCATGGTCTCTCTCATTGTCTCTCTCATTGTCTCCCTCACACTGTCTCTCTGTTTCTCACGGTCTCTCTCATTGTCTCTCTTTCTCCCTCACACTGTCTCTCTGACTCTCACGGTCTCTCTCATTGTCTCTCTTTCTCCCTCACACTGTCTCTCTGACTCTCACGGTCTCTCTCATTGTCTCTCTTTCTCCCTCACACTGTCTCTCTAACTCTCACGGTCTCTCTCATTGTCTCTCTTTCTCCCTCACACTGTCTCTCTGACTCTCACGGTCTCTCTCATTGTCTCTCTTTCTCCCTCACACTGTCTCTCTGACTCTCACGGTCTCTCTCATTGTCTCTCTTTCTCCCTCACACTGTCTCTCTGACTCTCACGGTCTCTCTCATTGTCTCTCTCATTGTCTCCCTCACACTGTCTCTCTGACTCTCACGGTCTCTCTCATTGTCTCTCTTTCTCCCTCACACTCTCTCTCTGACTCTCATGGTCTCTCTCTTTCTCCCTCACACTGTCTCTCTGACTCTCACGGTCTCTCTCATTGTCTCTCTTTCTCCCTCACACTGTCTCTCTGACTCTCACGGTCTCTCTCATTGTCTCTATTTCTCCCTCATACTGTCTCTCTGTTTCTCACGGTCTCTCTCAATGTCTCTCTTTCTCCCTCACACTGTCTCTCTGACACTCACGGTCTCTCTCATTGTCTCTCTTTCTCCCTCACACTGTCTCTCTGACTCTCACGGTCTCTCTCATTGTCTCTCTTTCTCCCTCACACTGTCTCTCTGACTCTCACGGTCTCTCTCATTGTCTCTCTCATTGTCTCCCTCACACTGTCTCTCTGACTCTCACGGTCTCTCTCATTGTCTCTCTTTCTCCCTCACACTCTCTCTCTGACTCTCATGGTCTCTCTCTTTCTCCCTCACACTGTCTCTCTGACTCTCACGGTCTCTCTCATTGTCTCTCTTTCTCCCTCACACTGTCTCTCTGACTCTCACGGTCTCTCTCATTGTCTCTCTTTCTCCCTCATACTGTCTCTCTGTTTCTCACGGTCTCTCTCAATGTCTCTCTTTCTCCCTCACACTGTCTCTCTGACACTCACGGTCTCTCTCATTGTCTCTCTTTCTCCCTCACACTGTCTCTCTGACTCTCACGGTCTCTCTCATTGTCTCTCTTTCTCCCTCACACTGTCTCTCTGACTCTCACGGTCTCTCTCATTGTCTCTCTTTCTCCCTCACACTGTCTCTCTGACTCTCATGGTCTCTCTCTTTCTCCCTCACACTGTCTCTCTGACTCTCACAGTCTCTCTCATTGTCTCTCTTTCTCCCTCACACTGTCTCTCTGACTCTCACGGTCTCTTTCATTGTCTCTCTTTCTCCCTCACACTCTCTCTCTGACTCTTTCATTGTCTCTCTCATTGTCTCTCTTTCTCCCTCACACTCTCTCTCTCTGACTCTCTCACAGTCTCTCTCATTGTCTCTCTTTCTCCCTCACACTCTCTCTCGCTGACTCTCTCACGGTCTCTCTCATTGTCTCTCTTTCTCCCACACACTCTCTCTCTGACTCTCTCAAAGTCTCTGTCATTGTCTCTTTCTCCCTCACACTCCCTCTCTGTCTCTTTCTTTCTCTCTCTTCTCTCTCGTCTTTCTCAAAGAGTTTTCTGAGTTACAGCATCAGAGAGGTCAATGGTCACATTCTTTAAATGAGAATGAAGTAAAAGAGACAAAAAGTTGGAGTCACGTATCAGTAAATCAATATATTATATTTGGATGTACAGTACATTTGACAGGAAAGGAGTGTCTGAGCTCCACAGAGTTTAAGCCATTTCTATTATATCCTCTGTTAAAACCACATCTCCCAGAGGTGTGTATCTTAGTTAAAACCATAAGACTCCCAGAGGTGTGGATCTTAGTTAAAACCAGAGGTGTGGATATTAGTTAAAACCAGAGGTGTGTATCTTAGTTAAAACCAGAGGTGTGTATCTTAGTTAAAACCAGAGGTGTGTATCTTAGTTAAAACCATAAGACTCCCAGAGGTGTGTATCTTAGTTAAAACCAGAGGTGTGGATCTTAGTTAAAACCAGAGGTGTGTATCTTAGTTAAAACCAGAGGTGTGTATCTTAGTTAAAACCAGAGGTGTGTATCTTAGTTAAAACCAGAGGTGTGTATCTAAGTTAAAACCAGAGGTGTGTATCTTAGTTAAAACCAGAGGTGTGTATCTTAGTTAAAACCAGAGGTGTGGATCTTAGTTAAAACCAGAGGTGTGTATCTTAGTTAAAACCAGAGGTGTGTATCTTAGTTAAAACCAGAGGTGTGGATCTTAGTTAAAACCAGAGGTGTGGATATTAGTTAAAACCAGAGGTGTGGATCTTAGTTAAAACCAGAGGTGTGTATCTTAGTTAAAACCAGAGGTGTGTATCTTAGTTAAAACCAGAGGTGTGGATCTTAGTTAAAACCAGAGGTGTGTATCTTAGTTAAAACCAGAGGTGTGTATCTTAGTTAAAACCAGAGGTGTGTATCTTAGTTAAAACCATAAGACTCCCAGAGGTGTGGATCTTAGTTAAAACCAGAGGTGTGGATCTTAGTTAAAACCAGAGGTGTGGATCTTAGTTAAAACCAGAGGTGTGTATCTTAGTTACAACCAGAGGTGTGTATCTTAGTTAAAACCAGAGGTGTGTATCTTAGTTAAAACCAGAGGTGTGTATCTTAGTTAAAACCAGAGGTGTGTATCTTAGTTAAAACCAGAGGTGTGTATCTTAGTTAAAACCAGAGGTGTGTATCTTAGTTAAAACCAGAGGTGTGTATCTTAGTTAAAACCAGAGGTGTGTATCTTAGTTAAAACCAGAGGTGTGTATCTTAGTTAAAACCAGAGGTGTGGATCTTAGTTAAAACCAGAGGTGTGTATCTTAGTTAAAACCAGAGGTGTGGATCTTAGTTAAAACCAGAGGTGTGGATCTTAGTTAAAACCAGAGGTGTGTATCTTAGTTAAAACCAGAGGTGTGTATCTTAGTTAAAACCAGAGATGTGTATCTTAGTTAAAACCAGAGGTGTGGATCTTGGTTAAAACCAGAGGTGTGGATCTTAGTTAAAACCAGAGGTGTGGATCTTAGTTAAAACCAGAGGTGTGTATCTTAGTTAAAACCAGAGGTGTGTATCTTAGTTAAAACCAGAGGTGTGTATCTTAGTTAAAACCAGAGGTGTGGATCTTAGTTAAAACCAGAGGTGTGGATCTTAGTTAAAACCAGAGGTGTGTATCTTAGTTAAAACCATAAGACTCCCAGAGGTGTGGATCTTAGTTAAAACCAGAGGTGTGTATCTTAGTTAAAACCAGAGGTGTGGATCTTAGTTAAAACCAGAGGTGTGGATCTTAGTTAAAACCAGAGGTGTGTATCTTAGTTAAAACCAGAGGTGTGTATCTTAGTTAAAACCAGAGGTGTGTATCTTAGTTAAAACCAGAGGTGTGTATCTTAGTTAAAACCATAAGACTCCCAGAGGTGTGTATCTTAGTTAAAACCAGAGGTGTGTATCTTAGTTAAAACCAGAGGTGTGTATCTTAGTTAAAACCATAAGACTCCCAGAGGTGTGGATCTTAGTTAAAACCAGAGGTGTGTATCTTAGTTAAAACCAGAGGTGTGTATCTTAGTTAAAACCAGAGGTGTGGATCTTAGTTAAAACCAGAGGTGTGTATCTTAGTTAAAACCATAAGACTCCCAGAGGTGTGTATCTTAGTTAAAACCAGAGGTGTGGATCTTAGTTAAAACCAGAGGTGTGTATCTTAGTTAAAACCAGAGGTGTGTATCTTAGTTAAAACCAGAGGTGTGGATCTTAGTTAAAACCAGAGGTGTGGATATTAGTTAAAACCAGAGGTGTGTATCTTAGTTAAAACCAGAGGTGTGTATCTTAGTTAAAACCAGAGGTGTGTATCTTAGTTAAAACCAGAGGTGTGTATCTTAGTTAAAACCAGAGGTGTGGATCTTAGTTAAAACCAGAGGTGTGGATATTAGTTAAAACCAGAGGTGTGTATCTTAGTTAAAACCAGAGGTGTGGATCTTAGTTAAAACCAGAGGTGTGTATCTTAGTTAAAACCAGAGGTGTGGATCTTAGTTAAAACCAGAGGTGTATATCTTAGTTAAAACCAGAGGTGTGGATCTTAGTTAAAACCAGAGGTGTGTATCTTAGTTAAAACCAGAGGTGTGTATCTTAGTTAAAACCAGAGGTGTGTATCTTAGTTAAAACCATAAGACTCCCAGAGGTGTGTATCTTAGTTAAAGCCAGAGGTGTGGATCTTAGTTTAAACCAGAGGTGTGGATCTTAGTTTAAACCAGAGGTGTGTATCTTAGTTAAAACCAGAGGTGTGGATCTTAGTTTAAACCAGAGGTGTGGATCTTAGTTTAAACCAGAGGTGTGTATCTTAGTTAAAACCAGAGGTGTGTATCTTAGTTAAAACCAGAGGTGTGTATCTTGGTTAAAACCAGAGGTGTGTATCTTAGTTAAAACCAGAGGTGTGTATCTTAGTTAAAACCAGAGGTGTGTATCTTAGTTAAAACCAGAGGTGTGTATCTTAGTTAAAACCAGAGGTGTGTATCTTAGTTAAAACCAGAGGTGTGGATCTTAGTTAAAACCAGAGGTGTGGATCTTAGTTAAAACCAGAGGTGTGTATCTTAGTTAAAACCAGAGGTGTGTATCTTAGTTAAAACCAGAGGTGTGGATCTTAGTTAAAACCATAAGACTCCCAGAGGTGTGTATCTTAGTTAAAACCAGAGGTGTGTATCTTAGTTAAAACCATAAGACTCCCAGAGTTGTGTATCTTAGTTAAAACCAGAGGTGTGGATCTTAGTTAAAACCAGAGGTGTGGATCTTAGTTAAAACCAGAGGTGTGTATCTTAGTTAAAACCAGAGGTGTGTATCTTAGTTAAAACCAGAGGTGTGTATCTTAGTTAAAACCAGAGGTGTGTATCTTAGTTAAAACCAGAGGTGTGGATCTTAGTTAAAACCAGAGGTGTGTATCTTAGTTAAAACCAGAGGTGTGGATCTTAGTTAAAACCAGAGGTGTGTATGTTAGTTAAAACCAGAGGTGTGGATCTTAGTTAAAACCAGAGGTGTGTATCTTAGTTAAAACCAGAGGTGTGTATCTTAGTTAAAACCAGAGGTGTGTATCTTAGTTAAAACCATAAGACTCCCAGAGGTGTGGATATTAGTTAAAACCAGAGGTGTGTATCTTAGTTAAAACCAGAGGTGTGTATCTTAGTTAAAACCAGAGGTGTGTATCTTAGTTAAAACCAGAGGTGTGGATCTTAGTTAAAACCAGAGGTGTGGATATTAGTTAAAACCAGAGGTGTGGATCTTAGTTAAAACCAGAGGTGTGGATATTAGTTAAAACCAGAGGTGTGTATCTTAGTTAAAACCATAAGACTCCCAGAGGTGTGTATCTTAGTTAAAACCAGAGGTGTGTATCTTAGTTAAAACCAGAGGTGTGTATCTTAGTTAAAACCAGAGGTGTGTATCTTAGTTAAAACCAGAGGTGTGTATCTTAGTTAAAACCAGAGGTGTGTATCTTAGTTAAAACCAGAGGTGTGTATCTTAGTTAAAACCAGAGGTGTGTATCTTAGTTAAAACCAGAGGTGTGTATCTTAGTTAAAACCAGAGGTGTGGATCTTAGTTAAAACCAGAGGTGTGTATCTTAGTTAAAACCAGAGGTGTGTATCTTAGTTAAAACCAGAGGTGTGTATCTTAGTTAAAACCATAAGACTCCCAGAGGTGTGGATCTTAGTTAAAACCAGAGGTGTGTATCTTAGTTAAAACCAGAGGTGTGTATCTTAGTTAAAACCAGAGGTGTGGATCTTAGTTAAAACCAGAGGTGTGTATCTTAGTTAAAACCATAAGACTCCCAGAGGTGTGTATCTTAGTTAAAACCAGAGGTGTGGATCTTAGTTAAAACCAGAGGTGTGTATCTTAGTTAAAACCAGAGGTGTGTATCTTAGTTAAAACCAGAGGTGTGGATCTTAGTTAAAACCAGAGGTGTGGATATTAGTTAAAACCAGAGGTGTGTATCTTAGTTAAAACCAGAGGTGTGTATCTTAGTTAAAACCAGAGGTGTGTATCTTAGTTAAAACCAGAGGTGTGTATCTTAGTTAAAACCAGAGGTGTGGATCTTAGTTAAAACCAGAGGTGTGGATATTAGTTAAAACCAGAGGTGTGTATCTTAGTTAAAACCAGAGGTGTGGATCTTAGTTAAAACCAGAGGTGTGTATCTTAGTTAAAACCAGAGGTGTGGATCTTAGTTAAAACCAGAGGTGTATATCTTAGTTAAAACCAGAGGTGTGGATCTTAGTTAAAACCAGAGGTGTGTATCTTAGTTAAAACCAGAGGTGTGTATCTTAGTTAAAACCAGAGGTGTGTATCTTAGTTAAAACCATAAGACTCCCAGAGGTGTGTATCTTAGTTAAAGCCAGAGGTGTGGATCTTAGTTTAAACCAGAGGTGTGGATCTTAGTTTAAACCAGAGGTGTGTATCTTAGTTAAAACCAGAGGTGTGGATCTTAGTTTAAACCAGAGGTGTGGATCTTAGTTTAAACCAGAGGTGTGTATCTTAGTTAAAACCAGAGGTGTGTATCTTAGTTAAAACCAGAGGTGTGTATCTTGGTTAAAACCAGAGGTGTGTATCTTAGTTAAAACCAGAGGTGTGTATCTTAGTTAAAACCAGAGGTGTGTATCTTAGTTAAAACCAGAGGTGTGTATCTTAGTTAAAACCAGAGGTGTGTATCTTAGTTAAAACCAGAGGTGTGGATCTTAGTTAAAACCAGAGGTGTGGATCTTAGTTAAAACCAGAGGTGTGTATCTTAGTTAAAACCAGAGGTGTGTATCTTAGTTAAAACCAGAGGTGTGGATCTTAGTTAAAACCATAAGACTCCCAGAGGTGTGTATCTTAGTTAAAACCAGAGGTGTGTATCTTAGTTAAAACCATAAGACTCCCAGAGTTGTGTATCTTAGTTAAAACCAGAGGTGTGGATCTTAGTTAAAACCAGAGGTGTGGATCTTAGTTAAAACCAGAGGTGTGTATCTTAGTTAAAACCAGAGGTGTGTATCTTAGTTAAAACCAGAGGTGTGTATCTTAGTTAAAACCAGAGGTGTGTATCTTAGTTAAAACCAGAGGTGTGGATCTTAGTTAAAACCAGAGGTGTGTATCTTAGTTAAAACCAGAGGTGTGGATCTTAGTTAAAACCAGAGGTGTGTATGTTAGTTAAAACCAGAGGTGTGGATCTTAGTTAAAACCAGAGGTGTGTATCTTAGTTAAAACCAGAGGTGTGTATCTTAGTTAAAACCAGAGGTGTGTATCTTAGTTAAAACCATAAGACTCCCAGAGGTGTGGATATTAGTTAAAACCAGAGGTGTGTATCTTAGTTAAAACCAGAGGTGTGTATCTTAGTTAAAACCAGAGGTGTGTATCTTAGTTAAAACCAGAGGTGTGGATCTTAGTTAAAACCAGAGGTGTGGATATTAGTTAAAACCAGAGGTGTGGATCTTAGTTAAAACCAGAGGTGTGGATATTAGTTAAAACCAGAGGTGTGTATCTTAGTTAAAACCATATTAGTTAAAACCAGAGGTGTGTATCTTAGTTAAAACCAGAGGTGTGTATCTTAGTTAAAACCAGAGGTGTGTATCTTAGTTAAAACCAGAGGTGTGTATCTTAGTTAAAACCAGAGGTGTGTATCTTAGTTAAAACCAGAGGTGTGTATCTTAGTTAAAACCAGAGGTGTGTATCTTAGTTAAAACCAGAGGTGTGTATCTTAGTTAAAACCAGAGGTGTGTATCTTAGTTAAAACCAGAGGTGTGTATCTTAGTTAAAACCAGAGGTGTGGATCTTAGTTAAAACCAGAGGTGTGTATCTTAGTTAAAACCAGAGGTGTGTATCTTAGTTAAAACCAGAGGTGTGGATCTTAGTTAAAACCAGAGGTGTGTATCTTAGTTAAAACCAGAGGTGTGTATCTTAGTTAAAACCAGAGGTGTGTATCTTAGTTAAAACCATAAGACTCCCAGAGGTGTGGATCTTAGTTAAAACCAGAGGTGTGTATCTTAGTTAAAACCAGAGGTGTGTATCTTAGTTAAAACCATAAGACTCCCAGAGGTGTGGATATTAGTTAAAACCAGAGGTGTGTATCTTAGTTAAAACCAGAGGTGTGTATCTTAGTTAAAACCAGAGGTGTGGATCTTAGTTAAAACCAGAGGTGTGTATCTTAGTTAAAACCAGAGGTGTGGATCTTAGTTAAAACCAGAGGTGTGTATCTTAGTTAAAACCAGAGGTGTGGATCTTAGTTAAAACCAGAGGTGTGGATATTAGTTAAAACCAGAGGTGTGTATCTTAGTTAAAACCAGAGGTGTGGATCTTAGTTAAAACCAGAGGTGTGGATCTTAGTTAAAACCAGAGGTGTGGATATTAGTTAAAACCAGAGGTGTGGATCTTAGTTAAAACCAGAGGTGTGGATCTTAGTTAAAACCAGAGGTGTGTATCTTAGTTAAAACCAGAGGTGTGTATCTTAGTTAAAACCAGAGGTGTGGATATTAGTTAAAACCAGAGGTGTGGATATTAGTTAAAACCAGAGGTGTGGATCTTAGTTAAAACCAGAGGTGTGTATCTTAGTTAAAACCAGAGGTGTGGATATTAGTTAAAACCATAAGACTCCCAGAGGTGTGTATCTTAGTTAAAACCAGAGGTGTGTATCTTAGTTAAAACCAGAGGTCTGTATCTTAGTTAAAACCATAAGACTCCCAGAGGTGTGGATCTTAGTTAAAACCAGAGGTGTGTATCTTAGTTAAAACCAGAGGTGTGGATCTTAGTTAAAACCAGAGGTGTATATCTTAGTTAAAACCAGAGGTGTGGATCTTAGTTAAAACCAGAGGTGTGTATCTTAGTTAAAACCAGAGGTGTGTATCTTAGTTAAAACCAGAGGTGTGTATCTTAGTTAAAACCAGAGGTGTGTATCTTAGTTAAAGCCAGAGGTGTGGATCTTAGTTTAAACCAGAGGTGTGGATCTTAGTTTAAACCAGAGGTGTGTATCTTAGTTAAAACCAGAGGTGTGTATCTTAGTTAAAACCAGAGGTGTGTATCTTAGTTAAAACCAGAGGTGTGGATCTTAGTTAAAACCAGAGGTGTGGATCTTAGTTAAAACCAGAGGTGTGTATCTTAGTTAAAACCAGAGGTGTGTATCTTAGTTAAAACCAGAGGTGTGGATCTTAGTTAAAACCATAAGACTCCCAGAGGTGTGTATCTTAGTTAAAACCAGAGGTGTGTATCTTAGTTAAAACCATAAGACTCCCAGAGTTGTGTATCTTAGTTAAAACCAGAGGTGTGGATCTTAGTTAAAACCAGAGGTGTGGATCTTAGTTAAAACCAGAGGTGTGTATCTTAGTTAAAACCAGAGGTGTGTATCTTAGTTAAAACCAGAGGTGTGTATCTTAGTTAAAACCAGAGGTGTGTATCTTAGTTAAAACCAGAGGTGTGGATCTTAGTTAAAACCAGAGGTGTGTATCTTAGTTAAAACCAGAGGTGTGGATCTTAGTTAAAACCAGAGGTGTGTATCTTAGTTAAAACCAGAGGTGTGGATCTTAGTTAAAACCAGAGGTGTGTATCTTAGTTAAAACCAGAGGTGTGTATCTTAGTTAAAACCAGAGGTGTGTATCTTAGTTAAAACCAGAGGTGTGTATCTTAGTTAAAACCATAAGACTCCCAGAGGTGTGGATATTAGTTAAAACCAGAGGTGTGTATCTTAGTTAAAACCAGAGGTGTGTATCTTAGTTAAAACCAGAGGTGTGTATCTTAGTTAAAACCAGAGGTGTGGATCTTAGTTAAAACCAGAGGTGTGGATATTAGTTAAAACCAGAGGTGTGTATCTTAGTTAAAACCAGAGGTGTGTATCTTAGTTAAAACCAGAGGTGTGTATCTTAGTTAAAACCAGAGGTGTGGATCTTAGTTAAAACCAGAGGTGTGTATCTTAGTTAAAACCAGAGGTGTGTATCTTAGTTAAAACCAGAGGTGTGGATCTTAGTTAAAACCAGAGGTGTGTATCTTAGTTAAAACCAGAGGTGTGTATCTTAGTTAAAACCAGAGGTGTGTATCTTAGTTAAAACCATAAGACTCCCAGAGGTGTGGATCTTAGTTAAAACCAGAGGTGTGTATCTTAGTTAAAACCAGAGGTGTGTATCTTAGTTAAAACCATAAGACTCCCAGAGGTGTGGATATTAGTTAAAACCAGAGGTGTGTATCTTAGTTAAAACCAGAGGTGTGTATCTTAGTTAAAACCAGAGGTGTGGATCTTAGTTAAAACCAGAGGTGTGTATCTTAGTTAAAACCAGAGGTGTGGATCTTAGTTAAAACCAGAGGTGTGTATCTTAGTTAAAACCAGAGGTGTGGATCTTAGTTAAAACCAGAGGTGTGGATATTAGTTAAAACCAGAGGTGTGTATCTTAGTTAAAACCAGAGGTGTGGATCTTAGTTAAAACCAGAGGTGTGGATCTTAGTTAAAACCAGAGGTGTGGATATTAGTTAAAACCAGAGGTGTGTATCTTAGTTAAAACCAGAGGTGTGGATCTTAGTTAAAACCAGAGGTGTGTATCTTAGTTAAAACCAGAGGTGTGTATCTTAGTTAAAACCAGAGGTGTGGATATTAGTTAAAACCAGAGGTGTGGATATTAGTTAAAACCAGAGGTGTGGATCTTAGTTAAAACCAGAGGTGTGTATCTTAGTTAAAACCAGAGGTGTGGATATTAGTTAAAACCATAAGACTCCCAGAGGTGTGTATCTTAGTTAAAACCAGAGGTGTGTATCTTAGTTAAAACCAGAGGTGTGTATCTTAGTTAAAACCAGAGGTGTGGATCTTAGTTAAAACCAGAGGTGTGGATCTTAGTTAAAACCAGAGGTGTGTATCTTAGTTAAAACCAGAGGTGTGTATCTTAGTTAAAACCAGAGGTGTGTATCTTAGTTAAAACCAGAGGTGTGTATCTTAGTTAAAACCAAAGGTGTGTATCTTAGTTAAAACCAGAGGTGTGTATCTTAGTTAAAACCAGAGGTGTGGATCTTAGTTAAAACCAGAGGTGTGGATCTTAGTTAAAACCAGAGGTGTGTATCTTAGTTAAAACCAGAGGTGTGGATCTTAGTTAAAACCAGAGGTGTGGATCTTAGTTAAAACCAGAGGTGTGTATCTTAGTTAAAACCATAAGACTCCCAGAGGTGTGTATCTTAGTTAAAACCAGAGGTGTGTATCTTAGTTAAAACCAGAGGTGTGTATCTTAGTTAAAACCATAAGACTCCCAGAGGTGTGTATCTTAGTTAAAACCATAAGACTCCCAGAGGTGTGGATCTTAGTTAAAACCAGAGGTGTGGATCTTAGTTAAAACCAGAGGTGTGTATCTTAGTTAAAACCATAAGACTCCCAGAGGTGTGTATCTTAGTTAAAACCAGAGGTGTGTATCTTAGTTAAAACCAGAGGTGTGTATCTTAGTTAAAACCAGAGGTGTGTATCTTAGTTAAAACCAGAGGTGTGTATCTTAGTTAAAACCAGAGGTGTGTATCTTAGTTAAAACCAGAGGTGTGGATCTTAGTTAAAACCAGAGGTGTGGATATTAGTTAAAACCAGAGGTGTGGATCTTAGTTAAAACCAGAGGTGTGGATCTTAGTTAAAACCAGAGGTGTGGATCTTAGTTAAAACCAGAGGTGTGTATCTTAGTTAAAACCATAAGACTCCCAGAGGTGTGTATCTTAGTTAAAACCAGAGGTGTGGATATTAGTTAAAACCAGAGGTTTGGATCTTAGTTAAAACCAGAGGTGTGGATATTAGTTAAAACCAGAGGTGTGTATCTTAGTTAAAACCAGAGGTGTGTATCTTAGTTAAAACCAGAGGTGTGGATCTTGGTTAAAACCAGAGGTGTGTATCTTAGTTAAAACCAGAGGTGTGTATCTTAGTTAAAACCAGAGGTGTGTATCTTAGTTAAAACCAGAGGTGTGGATCTTAGTTAAAACCAGAGGTGTGGATCTTAGTTAAAACCAGAGGTGTGTATCTTAGTTAAAACCAGAGGTGTGGATCTTAGTTAAAACCAGAGGTGTGTATCTTAGTTAAAACCATAAGACTCCCAGAGGTGTGGATCTTAGTTAAAACCAGAGGTGTGTATCTTAGTTAAAACCAGAGGTGTGGATCTTAGTTAAAACCAGAGGTGTGTATCTTAGTTAAAACCGGAGGTGTGGATCTTAGTTAAAACCAGAGGTGTGTATCTTAGTTAAAACCAGAGGTGTGTATCTTAGTTAAAACCAGAGGTGTGTATCTTAGTTAAAACCAGAGGTGTGTATCTTAGTTAAAACCAGAGGTGTGTATCTTAGTTAAAACCAGAGGTGTGTATCTTAGTTAAAACCAGAGGTGTGTATCTTAGTTAAAACCAGAGGTGTGGATCTTAGTTAAAACCAGAGGTGTGTATCTTAGTTAAAACCAGAGGTGTGTATCTTAGTTAAAACCAGAGGTGTGTATCTTAGTTAAAACCATAAGACTCCCAGAGGTGTGGATCTTAGTTAAAACCAGAGGTGTGTATCTTAGTTAAAACCAGAGGTGTGTATCTTAGTTAAAACCATAAGACTCCCAGAGGTGTGGATATTAGTTAAAACCAGAGGTGTGTATCTTAGTTAAAACCAGAGGTGTGTATCTTAGTTAAAACCAGAGGTGTGGATCTTAGTTAAAACCAGAGGTGTGTATCTTAGTTAAAACCAGAGGTGTGGATCTTAGTTAAAACCAGAGGTGTGTATCTTAGTTAAAACCAGAGGTGTGGATCTTAGTTAAAACCAGAGGTGTGGATATTAGTTAAAACCAGAGGTGTGTATCTTAGTTAAAACCAGAGGTGTGGATCTTAGTTAAAACCAGAGGTGTGGATCTTAGTTAAAACCAGAGGTGTGGATATTAGTTAAAACCAGAGGTGTGTATCTTAGTTAAAACCAGAGGTGTGGATCTTAGTTAAAACCAGAGGTGTGGATCTTAGTTAAAACCAGAGGTGTGTATCTTAGTTAAAACCAGAGGTGTGTATCTTAGTTAAAACCAGAGGTGTGGATATTAGTTAAAACCAGAGGTGTGGATATTAGTTAAAACCAGAGGTGTGGATCTTAGTTAAAACCAGAGGTGTGTATCTTAGTTAAAACCAGAGGTGTGGATATTAGTTAAAACCATAAGACTCCCAGAGGTGTGTATCTTAGTTAAAACCAGAGGTGTGTATCTTAGTTAAAACCAGAGGTGTGTATCTTAGTTAAAACCAGAGGTGTGGATCTTAGTTAAAACCAGAGGTGTGGATATTAGTTAAAACCAGAGGTGTGGATATTAGTTAAAACCAGAGGTGTGGATCTTAGTTAAAACCAGAGGTGTGGATCTTAGTTAAAACCAGAGGTGTGTATCTTAGTTAAAACCAGAGGTGTGTATCTTAGTTAAAACCAGAGGTGTGTATCTTAGTTAAAACCAGAGGTGTGGATCTTAGTTAAAACCAGAGGTGTGTATCTTAGTTAAAACCAGAGGTGTGTATCTTAGTTAAAACCAGAGGTGTGTATCTTAGTTAAAACCAGAGGTGTGTATCTTAGTTAAAACCAGAGGTGTGTATCTTAGTTAAAACCAGAGGTGTGGATCTTAGTTAAAACCAGAGGTGTGGATCTTAGTTAAAACCAGAGGTGTGGATCTTAGTTAAAACCAGAGGTGTGTATCTTAGTTAAAACCAGAGGTGTGTATCTTAGTTAAAACCAGAGGTGTGTATCTTAGTTAAAACCAGAGGTGTGGATCTTAGTTAAAACCAGAGGTGTGTATCTTAGTTAAAACCATAAGACTCCCAGAGGTGTGTATCTTAGTTAAAACCAGAGGTGTGTATCTTAGTTAAAACCAGAGGTGTGTATCTTAGTTAAAACCAGAGGTGTGTATCTTAGTTAAAACCAGAGGTGTGGATCTTAGTTAAAACCAGAGGTGTGTATCTTAGTTAAAACCATAAGACTCCCAGAGGTGTGTATCTTAGTTAAAACCAGAGGTGTGGATATTAGTTAAAACCAGAGGTGTGGATCTTAGTTAAAACCAGAGGTGTGGATATTAGTTAAAACCAGAGGTGTGTATCTTAGTTAAAACCAGAGGTGTGTATCTTAGTTAAAACCAGAGGTGTGGATCTTGGTTAAAACCAGAGGTGTGTATCTTAGTTAAAACCAGAGGTGTGTATCTTAGTTAAAACCAGAGGTGTGGATCTTAGTTAAAACCAGAGGTGTGTATCTTAGTTAAAACCAGAGGTGTGGATCTTAGTTAAAACCAGAGGTGTGGATCTTAGTTAAAACCAGAGGTGTGGATCTTAGTTAAAACCAGAGGTGTGTATCTTAGTTAAAACCAGAGGTGTGTATCTTAGTTAAAACCAGAGGTGTGTATCTTAGTTAAAACCAGAGGTGTGGATCTTAGTTAAAACCAGAGGTGTGTATCTTAGTTAAAACCAGAGGTGTGGATCTTAGTTAAAACCAGAGGTGTGTATCTTAGTTAAAACCAGAGGTGTGTATCTTAGTTAAAACCAGAGGTGTGGATCTTAGTTAAAACCAGAGGTGTGTATCTTAGTTAAAACCAGAGGTGTGTATCTTAGTTAAAACCATAAGACTCCCAGAGGTGTGTATCTTAGTTAAAACCAGAGGTGTGGATCTTAGTTAAAACCATAAGACTCCCAGAGGTGTGTATCTTAGTTAAAACCAGAGGTGTGGATCTTAGTTAAAACCAGAGGTGTGTATCTTAGTTAAAACCAGAGGTGTGTATCTTAGTTAAAACCAGAGGTGTGTATCTTAGTTAAAACCAGAGGTGTGTATCTTAGTTAAAACCAGAGGTGTGTATCTTAGTTAAAACCAGAGGTGTGTATCTTAGTTAAAACCATAAGACTCCCAGAGGTGTGGATCTTAGTTAAAACCAGAGGTGTGTATCTTAGTTAAAACCAGAGGTGTGGATCTTAGTTAAAACCAGAGGTGTGTATCTTAGTTAAAACCAGAGGTGTGGATCTTAGTTAAAACCAGAGGTGTGTATCTTAGTTAAAACCAGAGGTGTGGATCTTAGTTAAAACCAGAGGTGTGTATCTTAGTTAAAACCAGAGGTGTGGATCTTAGTTAAAACCAGAGGTGTGTATCTTAGTTAAAACCAGAGGTGTGTATCTTAGTTAAAACCATAAGACTCCCAGAGGTGTGTATCTTAGTTAAAACCAGAGGTGTGGATATTAGTTAAAACCAGAGGTGTGTATCTTAGTTAAAACCAGAGGTGTGTATCTTAGTTAAAACCAGAGGTGTGTATCTTAGTTAAAACCAGAGGTGTGGATCTTAGTTAAAACCAGAGGTGTGGATCTTAGTTAAAACCAGAGGTGTGGATCTTAGTTAAAACCAGAGGTGCGGATCTTAGTTAAAACCAGAGGTGTGTATCTTAGTTAAAACCAGAGGTGTGGATCTTAGTTAAAACCAGAGGTGTGGATCTTAGTTAAAACCAGAGGTGTGTATCTTAGTTAAAACCAGAGGTGTGGATCTTAGTTAAAACCAGAGGTGTGTATCTTAGTTAAAACCAGAGGTGTGTATCTTAGTTAAAACCAGAGGTGTGTATCTTAGTTAAAACCAGAGGTGTGGATCTTAGTTTAAACCAGAGGTGTGGATCTTAGTTAAAACCAGAGGTGTGTATCTTAGTTAAAACCAGAGGTGTGTATCTTAGTTAAAACCAGAGGTGTGGATCTTAGTTAAAACCAGAGGTGTGTATCTTAGTTAAAACCAGAGGTGTGTATCTTAGTTAAAACCAGAGGTGTGTATCTTAGTTAAAACCAGAGGTGTGTATCTTAGTTAAAACCAGAGGTGTGGATCTTAGTTAAAACCAGAGGTGTGGATCTTAGTTAAAACCAGAGGTGTGTATCTTAGTTAAAATCACATATTTTAGCATCACTTAGAGGATTTAATTACAATAAAGGCAGTTTTACATGATTAGCAATGAAACAACTTCTGATTAAAACATTGTAGAAAATCTATATTGATGACAGCACTCTCAGGGTGTTTTAGGCAGTAGACTGAGTAGAAAACGTAGATATTGCTCTTTGTCGATATTACAGTAGATAGATATTGCTGCTCAATAGATTTTATTGCTATGAAGAACTTCTAAATATACCTGGTCGATTAACTGTAGCCTCGCCATCTCCATGATGACACAGAGGAAACCATGACTCATAAAGACATTTGGGACTTTGACAGACACTGTCACCCTCCAATCACTACTCTGCTTTCTCCTTGCTGGGGTCCACCACCGGCTGAATGGGGGCTGTGGACGTGACTGTTGTGGGGGCGGGGGGAGGGACGGGGGCGGGGGGAGGGATGGGGTCGGGGTCATCGATCAGAGCCTGTCTTCTCTCTCTCTCCTTGATGAGCTGGACAAGACAATAGGTCACTATGAAGACAGTGATGGTGGTGATGGGGAAGCCTGTAGGGGGAGGAACAAGTCAACATTGGACACTGATAACTATATCATAATAACTATATATCAAGTAACATACTAGTTATCAACACAGTGATGGTGGTGATGGGAAGCCTGGAGGGGGAGGAAGAAGTCAACCAGGGACACTAATAACACTAATAACTATATCATAATAACAAAATATCAAGTAACATACTAGTTATCAACACAGTGATGGTGGTGATGGGAAGCCTGGAGGGGGAGGAAGAAGTCAACCAGGGACACTAATAACACTAATAACTATATCATAATAACAAAATATCAAGTAACATACTAGTTATCAACACAGTGATGGTGGTGATGGGAAGCCTGGAGGGGGAGGAACAAGTCAATATGGGGCACTAATAACTATATCATAATAACAAAATATCAAGTAACATAATAGTTATCAACACAGTGATGGTGGTGATGGGAAGCCTGGAGGGGGAGGAACAAGTCAACATGGGGCACTAATAACTATATTTATACAACGGGTGGGTCTAATCCTTAATGCTGATTGGTTAACACCTTATTCCAGCTGGTGTTTATTCCACAAGTTACCACAGTCTAAATTTATGATGTTAAAATGCCTATTTGCTCTGTTCCATCTGACTGCGCAATGTCTCATCAGCCCAGCCAGGCAATTTATAAACTTGATCTCCACTATAAAAAGCATCTAGCATCTCACATTTCTTTTAGACTAACATTTAGTTTCCAATAGCTGAGATTTGTATAAACATTGCTGTCTGTCTCTCCGACATTTGCAACATTGTTTCAATATTCAACTTCGATCTCCACTGTAATGAACGTGTCAGGAGTCGAGAAGAGACGGACAGACAGGAGGTGTTTCTCAGCCAGTCGAAATCATGAATCAGCTGGCATAATTTTTATGGATTTATACAAGGAAATGTAAATTGATAAAAAGGTGAAATGAAACAAAGTGCAGCTAGTTTTCAGTCTTTCCAGCTTCAGTTTGAAGTGATTGTGTTAGCTGTGTTGTTGGCTGTGTTGTTGTCTGTGTTGTTGCTGTGTTGTTGGCTGTGTTGTTGCTGTGTTGTTGGCTGTGTTGTATTACTGTAGCTGTGTTGTTAGCTGTGTTGTTACTGTGTTGTTGGCTATCTCCTCTGAACAACAGTGTCCTAACGAGAGAACACATTTTCTATACCAGGTGAAATCGTACCCCATTAGTTCATTGTTATGGATGTTTCCAAATAAATGTCACTAGAAAACTGCTTAAACAAATAAAAATGCAGCTACTTTGCTGTTATTCTGGCTGCACTTTTTGACGTGACTGTAAGTTAGCCGTAGTTGGCTAGTTAGCAAGCAAGGAATAAGAACTTTGCCAGCCAGTATGGCAATCGAACATGTAGAATGAACATCTGGGTCGCATCCATAGATACAGAACAAAAAGTCTGAAAGGCTGGGTCGCGTCTCTGGCAACCGAACATATAGAACGAACGACCAACCGGCTTGGGTAGCAACCCTAGATTTGTGTCGGGACTATATCTTGTGGAATAATGAAATCGTATGAATAAATTCTTTAAAAAAAATGTTTTTAATGAAAATATGTCAAGTCATTATTTGAATGTGTTGTTCGCCCGTTGTATAAAAATGAAAATGCCCTTTAAGCCGACGTTTGGAGGATATATTGGCAGCTTCTCGGGAATTATCACTTAAGTGTAATAGCTATATATAAAGTAACATACTAGTTGTCATCACAGTGATGGTGGTGATGGGGAAGCCTGGAGGGGGAGGAACAAGTCAACATAGTCTAATAACTGTATATACATTAACATACTAGTTATCATCACAGTGATGGTGGTGATGGGGAAGCCTGGAGGGGGAGGAACAAGTCAACATAGTCTAATAACTGTATATACATTAACATACTAGTTATCATCACAGTGATGGTGGTGATGGGGAAGCCTGGAGGCGGAGGAGTCAGTCATAGTGTGTCTACTGTTACTCAAGGAAATACTAGGTCTAGTTACTATATAACATAGAAACATATAGTGTGATCATTGTATGCCAGTACCAAAACCAAAACAGTTGTTCAATATCATGTTCAGTATGAGCATTGACGTTCTTCAACATCGAGATCAAGAGACAGGTCAGAAGGAAATCCAACTGTTACCTTTAAGCAGCAGTCTCCTGGCGACCAGCTTAGTGAACTCCAGGCTGTTGAGGGGAAATCTAACTGTTACCTTTAAGCAGCAGTCTCCTGGCGACCAGCTTAGTGAACTCCAGGCTGTTGAGGGGAAATCTAACTGTTACCTTTAAGCAGCAGTCTCCTGGCGACCAGCTTAGTGAACTCCAGGCTGTTGAGGGGAAATCTAACTGTTACCTTTAAGCAGCAGTCTCCTGGCAACCAGCTTAGTGAACTCCAGGCTGTTGAGGGGAAATCTAACTGTTACCTTTAAGCAGCAGTCTCCTGGCAACCAGCTTAGTGAACTCCAGGCTGTTGAGGGGAAATCTAACTGTTACCTTTAAGCAGCAGTCTCCTGGCAACCAGCTTAGTGAACTCCAGGCTGTTGAGGGGAAATCTAACTATCTGTTACCTTTTAGAGCAGTCTCCTGGCGACCAGCTTAGTGAACTCCAGGCTGTTGAGGGGAAATCTAACTGTTACCTTTAAGCAGCAGTCTCCTGGCAACCAGCTTAGTGAACTCCAGGCTGTTGAGGGAAAATCTAACTGTTACCTTTAAGCAGCAGTCTCCTGGCAACCAGCTTAGTGAACTCCAGGCTGTTGAGGGGAAATCTAACTGTTACCTTTAAGCAGCAGTCTCCTGGCGACCAGCTTAGTGAACTCCAGGCTGTTGAGGGGAAATCTAACTGTTACCTTTAAGCAGCAGTCTCCTGGCGACCAGCTTAGTGAACTCCAGGCTGTTGAGGGGAAATCTAACTGTTACCTTTAAGCAGCAGTCTCCTGGCGACCAGCTTAGTGAACTCCAGGCTGTTGAGAGCGATGACGTTGTAGAGGACGATGGTCCAGAAGTTAAAGGTGTTGAACACAGCTCTGATCCTACGAGACATGGCAGGAGACATCGCCATCTAGAGGAGGGGAGAGGGAGATGTTAAACAGAGCTCTGATCCTACGAGACATGGCAGGAGACATCGCCATCTATAGGAGGGGAGAGGGAGATGTTAAACAGAGCTCTGATCCTATGAGACATGGCAGGAGACATCGCCATCTAGAGGAGAGGACAGGATGAGGGAGAGGAAGAGAGAGAGATGTTAAACAGAGCTCTGATTATACGAAACAGCAGGAGACATCACCATCGAGAAGAGAGGAGAGGAGAGGAGAGGAGATGTTAAACAGAGCTCTGATCATACGAGACACAGCAGGAGACATCACCATCTAGAGGAGAGGAGAAGAGAAGAGAAGAGAAGAGAAGAGAAGAGAAGAGAAGAGAAGAGAAGAGAAGAGAAGAGGAGAGGAGAGGAGAGGAGAGGAGAGGAGAGGAGAGGAGAGGAGAGGAGAGGAGAGGAGAGGAGAGGAGAGGAGAGGAGAGGAGAGAGAGAGAGAGATGTTAAACAGAGCTCTGATCATACGAGACACAGCAGGAGACATCGCCATCTAGAGAGAGAGCGAGTTAAAGGTGTTGAAGTGATTTTGTCAGAGGCCCTTTACCTACTTCCCTAGAGTCAGATGAACTCGTGGTGGATATCATTTTAATGTCTCTTGTGTCCAGTACGGAGGAAGTTTATGGTTGTTTGCGAGCCAATGTTAACTAGCAATAGCGCAATGATTGGAAGTTTGTAGGTATCGACTAGCATTGCTCTCTCTTACCTCTAGAGAAGCAAAGGGTTCCATGCAGACGAACTTGGCAGTCCAGAGCTCGAAGTTGAGTCCGAAGCAGTTGAAGAAGGCCCAGATGAACACCACCTGACAGGGTCCCAGCCACAGCACAGTGATGCCAAAAGTACACAGCGTAGCAATGGCCTCATCCCACACAGTGTCATGCTTCCCTCCCAGGTAGTTATACACATACCTGGAGACACAGACACAGGTAATCATACACATACCTGGATACACAGACATGGGTAATAATACACATACCTGGAGACACAGACACATACCTGGAGACACAGACACAGGTAATCATACACATACCTGGATACACAGACATGGGTAATAATACACATACCTGGAGACACAGACACATACCTGGAGACACAGACACACGTAATCATACACATACCTGGATACACAGACACATACCTGGAGACACAGACACATAACTGGAGACACAGACACATACCTGGAGACACAGACACACGTAATCATACACATACCTGGATACACAGACACATACCTGGAGACACAGACACATAACTGGAGACACAGACACATACCTGGAGACACAGACACACGTAATCATACACATACCTGGAGACACAGACACATACCTGGAGACACAGACACATACCTGGAGACACAGACACATACCTGGAGACACAGACACAGGTAATCATACACATACCTGGATACACAGACATGGATAATTATACACATACCTGAAGACACAGACACATACCTGGAGACACAGACACAGGTAATCATACACATACCTGGATACACAGACACAGGTAATCATACACATAACTGGAGACACAGACACATACCTGGAGACAGACACACGTAATCATACACATACCTGGAGACACAGACACATACCTGGAGACACAGACACATACCTGGAGACACAGACACATACCTGGAGACACAGACACAGGTAATCATACACATACCTGGATACACAGACATGGGTAATCATACACATACCTGGAGACACAGACACATACCTGGAGACACAGACACATACCTGGAGACACAGACACATACCTGGAGACACAGACACATACCTGGAGACACAGACACATAACTGGAGACACAGACAGACATAGCTCTGAGATTACAGCTCTGATGTTTGCTATGAATGAAGTAACATGCCATTGACTTACTTGCACAGCCAGTCATTTATTCCTCTGTCAAAGTGTCTATGAGGGAGAGAAATAACAAATGATTTGGTTGAAAACAGAAAGATGTGGAGAGGTGAGAAGGTGTGATAGGTCTGTTGACGTACGTCTCAGAGAAGACGTAGAGCATTGTGATACATTTTGGAGGTTGAGGAGGGTCCAGATGATCCAGTCTAGACACAGTGTTGATCACCCCAAACATCACCGCTGCCTTCACCCAGTCATACACCAGGTTACAGTAGGCCAGACCAACTACAGGGGACAGAGAGACCAGACATACACCAGGTTACAGTCGGCCAGACCAACTACAGGAGACAGAGAGACCAGTCAGACACCAGGTTACAGTAGGCCAGACCAACTACAGGAGACAGAGAGACCAGACATACACCAGGTTACAGTCGGCCAGACCAACTACAGGAGACAGAGAGACCAGACATACACCAGGTTACAGTCGGCCAGACCAACTACAGGAGACAGAGAGACCAGACATACACCAGGTTACAGTAGGCCAGACCAACTACAGGAGACAGAGAGACCAGACATACACCAGGTTACAGTAGGCCAGACCAACTACAGGAGACAGAGAGACCAGACATACACCAGGTTACAGTAGGCCAGACCAACTACAGGAGACAGAGAGACCAGACATACACCAGGTTACAGTCGGCCAGACCAACTACAGGAGACAGAGAGACCAGACATACACCAGGTTGCAGTAGGCCAGACCAACTACAGGAGACAGAGAGACCAGACATACATCAGGTTACAGTAGGCCTGTAACGGCGTTCTTCGTTTGTTGACAGAGAGGACCGAAATGCAGCGTGGTGGTTACTCATGTTCTTTAATGAAATAAATGACGATACATGAAATAACTAAATGAATACGAAAACAACAAACGGAACGTGAAACCTAATACAGCCTAATCTGGTGAACACTACACAAAGACAGGAACAATCACCCACAAACAAACAGTGAAACCCAGGCTACCTAAGTATGATTCTCAATCAGAGACAACTAATGACACCTGCCTCTGATTGAGAACCATACTAGGCCGAAAACATAGAACTGCCCCAAAACATAGAAAAACAAACATAGACTGCCCACCCAACTCACGCCCTGACCATACTAAATAAATGCAAAACAAAGGAAATAGAGGTCAGAACGTGACAGTACCCCCCCCCCAAAGGTGCGGACTCCGGCCGCAAAACCTTGACCTATAGGGGAGGGTCTGGGTGGGCGTCTGTCCGCGGTGGCGGCTCTGGCGCGGGACGCGGACCCCACTTCGCCATTGTCTTAGTCCGCCTTATTGTCCGCCTCCGTGGCTTACTCACCATGCCCACCCCTCTCAATGACCCCACTGGACAGAGGGGCTGCTTGGGACAGAGGGGCAGCTCGGGACAGAGGTGAAGCAGCTGCTCGGGACAGAGGGGCGGCAGCTGCTCGGGACAGAGGGGCGGCAGCAGCTCGGGACAGAGGGGCGGCAGCTGCTCGGGACCGAGGGGCGGCAGCAGCTTGGGACAGAGGGGCAGCTGCTCGGGACAGAGGGGCAGCTGCTCCGGGCGGAGGGGCTCTAGCGGCCCCTGGCTGACTGGCGGCACTGGCGGCCCCTGGCTGACTGGCGGCCCCTGGCTGACTGGCGGCACTGGCGGCCCCTGGTTGACTGGCGGCACTGGCGGCCCCTGGCTGACTGGCGGCACTGGCGGCCCCTGGCTGACGGGCGGCACTGGCGGCCCCTGGTTGACTGGCGGCACTGGCGGCCCCTGGCTGACTGGCGGCACTGGCGGCCCCTGGCTGACGGGCGGCACTGGCGGCCCCTGGCTGACGGGCGGCACTGGCGGCTCCTGGCTGACGGGCGGCATTGGCGGCTCCTGGCAGACGGGCGGCACTGGCGGCGCTGGGCAGACGGGCGGCACTGGCGGCGCTGGGCAGACGGGCGGCACTGGCGGCGCTGGGCAGACGGGCGGCGCTGGCGGCGTTGGGCAGACGGGCGGCACTGGCGGCGCTGGGCAGACGGGCGGCACTGGCGGCGCTGGGCAGACGGGCGGCACTGGCGGCGCTGGGCAGACGGGCGGCGCTGGCGGCGTTGGGCAGACGGGAAGCTCCGGCAACGCTGGGCTGAGTAGCTCTCCTAGCGCCGAACAGGCGGGAGACTCCAGCAGCGCTGGAGAGGAGGAAGGCTCTGGTAGCGCCGGAGAGGCGGGAGGCTCCGGCAGAGGCGCCGGACAGGCGGGAGGCTCCGGACAGGCGGGAGGCTCCGGCAGAGGCGCCAGACAGGCGGGAGGCTCCGGCAGTGCTGGACAGGCGAGGCGCACTGTAGGCCTGATGCGTGGTGCTGGCACTGGTGGTACTGGGCCGAGGACACGCACAGGAAGCCTTGTGCGGGGAGCTGCTACCGGAGGGCTGGGGTGTGGAGGTGGTACTGGAAAGACCGGACCGTGCAGGCGCACTGGAGCTCTTGAGCACCGAGCCTGCCCAACCTTACCTGGTTGAATGCTCACGGTCGCCCTGCCAGTGCGGCGTGGTGGAATAGCCCGCACTGGGCTATGCAGGCGAACCGGAGACACCGAGCGCAAGGCTGGTGCCATGTAAGCCGGCCCAAGGAGACGCACTGGGGACCAGCTGCGTAGAGCCGGCTTCATGGCATCAGGCTCGACGCTCAATCTAGCCCGGCCGACACGCGGAGCTGGAATATACCGCACCGGGCTATGCACCCGCACTGGAGACACCGTGCGCACCACTGCATAACACGGTGCCTGTCCGGTCTCTCTAGCCCCCCGGTAAGCACAGGGAGTCTGCCCAGGTCTCCTACCTGGCGTAGCCATACTCCCTGTTAGCCCCCCCCCAAGAAATTTTTGGGGCTGCCTCTCGGGCTTCCTTCCGCGCCGCCGTGCCTGATTCGCCAACTCCATTCTCTGATAACCTTCCGCGCACTGCTCCATCGAATCCCAGGCGGGCTCCGGCACTCTCCCTGGGTCGGCCGCCCACCTGTCGATCTCCTCCCAAGTAGTATACTCCATGCCATTGCTGTCCATAACGTCCTCCTTTCGCTGCTGCCTGTTAACACGCTGCTCGGTCCGAGTGTGGTGGGTGATTCTGTAACGGCGTTCTTCGTTTGTTGACAGAGAGGACCGAAATGCAGCGTGGTGGTTACTCATGTTCTTTAATGAAATAAATGACGATACATGAAATAACTAAATGAATACGAAAACAACAAACGGAACGTGAAACCTAATACAGCCTAATCTGGTGAACACTACACAAAGACAGGAACAATCACCCACAAACAAACAGTGAAACCCAGGCTACCTAAGTATGATTCTCAATCAGAGACAACTAATGACACCTGCCTCTGATTGAGAACCATACTAGGCCGAAAACATAGAACTGCCCCAAAACATAGAAAAACAAACATAGACTGCCCACCCAACTCACGCCCTGACCATACTAAATAAATGCAAAACAAAGGAAATAGAGGTCAGAACGTGACAAGGCCAGACCAACTACAGGAGACAGAGAGGGGCGGGGGCGTATGCCTCATGGCCAACGTGACATGGTGTGATGAAAGAAACATACAGGAACTCAAAGCCTTCTGTTCACCTGATTTAGAATTCCTCACAATCAAATGTAGACCGCATTATCTACCAAGAGAATTCTCTTCGATTATAATCACAGCCGTATATATCCCCCCCCAAGCAGACACATCGATGGCTCTGAACAAACTTTATTTAACTCTCTGCAAACTGGAAACGATTTATCCGGAGGCTGCATTCATTGTAGCTGGGGATTTTAACAAGGCTAATCTGAAAACAAGACTCCCTAAATTTTATCAGCATATCGATTGCGCAACCAGGGGAGGAAAGACCTTGGATCATTGTTACTCTAACTTCCGCGACGCATATAAGGCCCTGCCCCGCCCCCCTTTCGGAAAAGCTGACCACGACTCCATTTTGTTGATCCCTGCCTACAGACAGAAACTAAAACAAGAGGCTCCCACGCTGAGGTCTGTCCAACGCTGGTCCGACCAAGCTGACTCCACACTCCAAGACTGCTTCCATCACGTGGACTGGGAGATGTTTCGTATTGCGTCAGATAACAACATTGACAAATACGCTGATTCGGTGTGCGAGTTCATTAGAACGTGCGTTGAAGATGTCGTTCCCATAGCAACGATTAAAACATTTCCTAACCAGAAACCGTGGATTGATGGCAGCATTCGTGTGAAACTGAAAGCGCGAACCACTGCTTTTAATCAGGGCAAGGTGTCTGGTAACATGACCGAATACAAACAGTGCAGCTATTCCCTCCGCAAGGCTATCAAACAAGCTAAGCGCCAGTACAGAGACAAAGTAGAATCTCAATTCAACGGCTCAGACACAAGAGGCATGTGGCAGGGTCTACAGTCAATCACGGACTACAGGAAGAAATCCAGCCCAGTCACGGACCAGGATGTCTTGCTCCCAGGCAGACTAAATAACTTTTTTGCCCGCTTTGAGGACAATACAGTGCCACTGACACGGCCTGCAACGAAAACATGCGGTCTCTCCTTCACTGCAGCCGAGGTGAGTAAGACATTTAAACGTGTTAACCCTCGCAAGGCTGCAGGCCCAGACGGCATCCCCAGCCGCGCCCTCAGAGCATGCGCAGACCAGCTGGCCGGTGTGTTTACGGACATATTCAATCAATCCCTATACCAGTCTGCTGTTCCCACATGCTTCAAGAGGGCCACCATTGTTCCTGTTCCCAAGAAAGCTAAGGTAACTGAGCTAAACGACTACCGCCCCGTAGCACTCACATCCGTCATCATGAAGTGCTTTGAGAGACTAGTCAAGGACCATATCACCTCCACCCTACCTGACACCCTAGACCCACTCCAATTTGCTTACCGCCCAAATAGGTCCACAGACGATGCAATCTCAACCACACTGCACACTGCGCTAACCCATCTGGACAAGAGGAATACCTATGTGAGAATGCTGTTCATCGACTACAGCTCGGCATTCAACACCATAGTACCCTCCAAGCTCGTCATCAAGCTCGAGACCCTGGGTCTCGACCCCGCCCTGTGCAACTGGGTACTGGACTTCCTGACGGGCCGCCCTCAGGTGGTGAGGGTAGGCAACAACATCTCCTCCCCGCTGATCCTCAACACTGGGGCCCCACAAGGGTGCGTTCTGAGCCCTCTCCTGTACTCCCTGTTCACCCACGACTGCGTGGCCACGCACGCCTCCAACTCAATCATCAAGTTTGCGGACGACACAACAGTGGTAGGCTTGATTACCAACAACGACGAGACGGCCTACAGGGAGGAGGTGAGGGCCCTCGGAGTGTGGTGTCAGGAACCTCACACTCAACGTCAACAAAACTAAGGAGATGATTGTGGACTTCAGGAAACAGCAGAGGGAACACCTCCCTATCCACATCGATGGAACAGTAGTGGAGAGGGTAGCAAGTTTTAAGTTCCTCGGCATACACATCACAGACAAACTGAATTGGTCCACTCACACAGACATCATCGTGAAGAAGGCGCAGCAGCGCCTCTTCAACCTCAGGAGGCTGAAGAAATTCGGCTTGTCACCAAAAGCACTCACAAACTTCTACAGATGCACAATCGAGAGCATCCTGGCGGGCTGTATCACCGCCTGGTATGGCAACTGCACCGCCCTCAACCGTAAGGCTCTCCAGAGGGTAGTGAGGTCTGCACAACGCATCACCGGGGGCAAACTACCTGCCCTCCAGGACACCTACACCACCCGATGTCACAGGAAGGCCATAAAGATCATCAAGGACATCAACCACCCGAGCCACTGCCTGTTCACCCCGCTATCATCCAGAAGGCGAGGTCAGTACAGGTGCATCAAAGCTGGGACCGAGAGACTGAAAAACAGCTTCTATCTCAAGGCCATCAGACTGTTAAACAGCCACCACTAACACCGAGTGGCTGCTGCCAACACACTGACACTGACTCAACTCCAGGCACTTTAATAATGGGAATTGATGGGAAATGATGTAAATATATCACTAGCCACTTTAAACAATGCTACCTTATATAAATGTTACTTACTCTACATTATTCATCTCATATGCATACGTATATACTGTACTCTATATCATCAACGGTATCCTTATGTAATACATGTATCACTAGCCACTTTATACTATGCCACTTTGCTTACATACTCATCTCATTTGTACATACTGTACTCGATACCATCTACTGTATCTTGCCTATGCTGCTCTGTACCATCACTCATTCATATATCCTTATGTACATATTCTTTATCCCCTTACACTGTGTACAAGACAGTAGTTTTGGAATTGTTAGTTAGATTACTTGTTATTACTGCATTGTCGGAACTAGAAGCACAAGCATTTCGCTACACTCGCATTAACATCTGCTAACCATGTGTATGTGACAAATAAAATTTGATTTGATTTGATTTGATTTGAGAGACCAGACATACACCAGGTTACAGTAGGCCAGACCAACTACAGGAGACAGAGAGACCAGACAAACACCAGGTTACAGTAGGACAGACCAACTACAGGAGATAGAGAGACCAGTCAGACACAAGTTTACAGTAGGCCAGACCAACTACAGGAGACAGAGAGACCAGACATACACCAGGTTACAGTAGGCCAGACCAACTACAGAAGATAGAGAGACCAGTCAGACACCAGGTTACAGTAGGCCAGACCAACTACAGGATACAGAGAGACCAGACAGACATGTTACTGTTACAGACCTACAGCCCAGTCAGACATGTTAATGTTACAGACCTACAGCCCAGTCAGACATGTTACTGTTACAGACCTACAGCCCAGTCAGACATGTTAATGTTACAGACCTACAGCCCAGTCAGTCATGTTACTGTTTTAGACCTACAGCCCAGTCAGACATGTTACTGTTACAGACCTACAGCCCAGTCAGACATGTTACTGTTACAGACCTACAGCCCAGTCAGACATGTTACTGTTACAGACCTACAGCCCAGTCAGTCATGTTACTGTTACAGACCTACAGCCCAGTCAGACATGTTACTGTTACAGACCTACAGCCCAGTCAGACATGTTAATGTTACAGACCTACAGCCCAGTCAGTCATGTTACTGTTACAGACCTACAGCCCAGTCAGTCATGTTACTGTTACAGACCTACAGCTCAGTCGGACATGTTAATGTTACAGACCTACAGCCCAGTCAGACATGTTACTGTTACAGACCTACAGCCCAGTCAGACATGTTACTGTTACAGACCTACAGCCCAGCCAGACATGTTACTGTTACAGACCTACAGCCCAGTCAGACATGTTAATGTTACAGACCTACAGCCGAGTCAGACATGTTACTGTTACAGACCTACAGCCCAGTCAGACATGTTAATGTTACAGACCTACAGCCCAGTCAGTCATGTTACTGTTACAGACCTACAGCCCAGTCAGACATGTTACTTTTACAGACCTACAGCCGAGTCAGTCATGTTACTGTTACAGACCTACAGCCCAGTCAGACATGTTACTGTTACAGACCTACAGCCGAGTCAGTCATGTTACTGTTACAGAACTACAGCCCAGTCAGACATGTTACTGTTACAGACCTACAGCCCAGTCAGACATGTTAATGTTACAGACCTACAGCCCAGTCAGACATGTGTTTGAGCAGCTTCATGTCCGTGGGGATGCTCAGGATGTACAGGAAGTGGAAGAGGATGTCCACTGTTAATATGGCCCCCAGGTGAATGAGTCCCTGCAGAGATATGTTCCATATCGCCCCCTCCTGACGGGTCAGGTCAGCCTTGTTGGCCTGGAGGAGAGACACAGACACACACACGCACGCACGCACGCACACACACACACACACACACACACACACACACACACACACACACACACACACACACACACACACACACACAGGTAAGATGAGCCTATAGATGACAGGAGACATCAAAAATGACAGTCACCAATGCTCTCTGCATTTTGCATATGATATTCTGTGTGCATATACGTAATGTTTACCTGAACATAGCACTGAATCCGTAGGTTACATGATGTTTACCTGAACATAGCACTTAATCCATAGGTTACATAATGTTTACCTGAACATAGCACTGAATCTGTAGGTTACATGATGTTTACCTGAACATAGCACTGAAATCGTAGATTACGTAATGTTTACCTGAACATAGCACTGAAATCGTAGGTTACATGATGTTTATCTGAATATAGCACTGAATCCGTAGGTTACATGATGTTTACCTGAACATAGCACTGAATCCGTAGGTTACGTGATGTTTACCTGAACATAGCACTGAATCCGTAGGTTACATGATGTTTACCTGAACATAGCACTGAATCCGTAGGTTACGTGATGTTTACCTGAACATAGCACTGAATCCGTAGGTTGCTTGATGTTTACCTGAACATAGCACTGAATCCGTAGGTTACGTGATGTTTACCTGAACATAGCACTGAATCCGTAGGTTAGATAATGTTTACCTGAACATAGCACTGAATCCGTAGTTTACATGATGTTTACCTGAACATAGCACTGAATCCATAAGTTACATGATGTTTACCTGAACATAGCACTGAAATCGTAGGTTACATGATGTTTACCTGAACATAGCACTGAATCCGTAGGTTACATGATGTTTACCTGAACATAGCACTGAATCCGTAGGTTACGTGATGTTTACCTGAACACAGCCCTGAATCCGTAGGTTACGTAATGTTTACCTGAACATGGCACTGAATCCGTAGGTTGCGTGATGTTTACCTGAACATAGCACTGAATCCGTAGGTTACGTGATGTTTACCTGAACATAGCACTGAATACGTAGGTTACATAATGTTTACCTGAACATAGCACTGAATCCGTAGATTACATGATGTTTACCTGAACATAGCACTGAATCCATAAGTTACATGATGTTTACCTGAACATAGCACTGAAATCGTAGGTTACATGATGTTTACCTGAACATAGCACTGAATCCGTAGTTTACATGATGTTTACCTGAACATAGCACTGAATCCGTAGTTTACATGATGTTTACCTGAACATAGCACTGAATCCATAAGTTACATGATGTTTACCTGAACATAGCACTGAAATCGTAGGTTACATGATGTTTACCTGATTATAGCACTGAATCTGTAGGTTACATGATGTTTACCTGAACATAGCACTGAATCCATAAGTTACATGATGTTTACCTCAACATAGCACTGAAATCGTAGGTTACATGATGTTTACCTGAACATAGCACTGAATCCGTAGGTTACATAATGTTTACCTGAACATAGCACTGAATCCGTAGGTTACATGATATGTACCTGAACATAGCACTGAATTCGTAGGTTACATGGTGTTTACCTGAACATAGCACTGAAATCATAGGTTACATAATGTTTACCTGAATATAGCACTGAATCCATAGGTAACATAATGTTTACCTGAACATAGTCCTGAATCCATAGGTTGCGTGATGTTTACCTGAACATAGCACTGAATCCGTAGGTTACGTGATGTTTACCTGAACATAGCACTGAATACGTAGGTTACATGATGTTTACCTGAATATAGCACTGAATCCGTAGGTTACATGATGTTTACCTGAACATAGCACTGAATCCGTAGGTTACATGATGTTTACCTGAACATAGAACTGAAATCGTAGGTTACATGTTGTTTACCTGAACATACCACTGAATCCGTAGGTTACATAATGTTTACCTGAACATAGCACTGAATCCGTAGGTTACATGATATGTACCTGAACATAGCACTGAATCCGTAGGTTACACAATGTTTACCTGAACATAGCACTGAATCCGTAGGTTACATAATGTTTACCTGAACATAGCACTGAATCCGTGGGTTACGTGACGTTTACCTGAACATAGCACTGAATCCGTAGGTTACATGGAGTTTACCTGAACATAGCACTGAATCCGTAGGTTACATGGTGTTTACCTGAACATAGCACTGAAATCATAGGTTACATAATGTTTACCTGAATATAGCACTGAATCCATAGGTAACATGATGTTTACCTGAACATAGCACTGAATCCGTAGGTTACGTGATGTTTACCTGAACATAGCACTGAATACGTAGGTTACATGATGTTTACCTGAACATAGCACTGAATCCGTAGGTTACATAATGTTTACCTGAACATAGCACTGAATCCGTAGGTTACATGATGTTTACCTGAACATAGCACTGAAATCGTAGGTTACATAATGTTTGCCTGAAAATAGCACTGAATCCATAGGTAACATGATGTTTACCTGAACATAGCACTGAAATCATAGGTTACATAATGTTTACCTGAATATAGCACTGAATCCATAGGTAACATGATGTTTACCTGAACATAGCACTCTATCCGTAGGTTACATAATGTTTACCTGAACATAGCCTGAATCCATAGGTTGCATGGTGTTTACCTGAACATAGCACTGAATCCATAAGTTACATGATGTTTACCTGAACATAGCACTGAAATAGTAGGTTACATAATGTTTACCTGAACATAGCACTGAAATCGTAGGTTACATAATGTTTACCTGAACATAGCACTGAATCCGTAGGTTACATGGTGTTTACCTGAACATAGCACTGAATCCGTAGGTTACATGGTGTTTACCTGAACATAGCACTGAATCCATAAGTTACATGATGTTTACCTGAACATAGCACTGAAATCGTAGGTTACATAATGTTTGCCTGAACATAGCACTGAAATCGTAGGTTACATAATGTTTGCCTGAATATAGCAGTGAATCCATAGGTAACATGATGTTTACCTGAATATAGCACTGAAATCATAAGTTACATAATGTTTACCTGAATATAGCACTGAATCCATAGGTAACATGATGTTTACCAGAACATAGCACTGAATCCATAAGTTACATGATGTTTACCTGAACATAGCACTGAAATCGTAGGTTACATAATGTTTACCTGAACATAGCACTGAATCCGTAGGTTACATAATGTTTACCTGAACATAGCACTGAATCCGTAGGTTACGTGACGTTTACCTGAACATAGCACTGAAATCATAGGTTACATAATGTTTACCTGAATATAGCACTGAATCCATAGGTAACATGATGTTTACCTGAACATAGCACTGAATCCGTAGGTTACACAATGTTTACCTGAACATAGCACTGAATCCGTAGGTTACATAATGTTTACCTGAACATAGCACTGAATCCGTGGGTTACGTGACGTTTACCTGAACATAGCACTGAATCCGTAGGTTACATGGAGTTTACCTGAACATAGCACTGAATCCGTAGGTTACATGGTGTTTACCTGAACATAGCACTGAAATCATAGGTTACATAATGTTTACCTGAATATAGCACTGAATCCATAGGTAACATGATGTTTACCTGAACATAGCACTGAATCCGTAGGTTACGTGATGTTTACCTGAACATAGCACTGAATACGTAGGTTACATGATGTTTACCTGAACATAGCACTGAATCCGTAGGTTACATAATGTTTACCTGAACATAGCACTGAATCCGTAGGTTACATGATGTTTACCTGAACATAGCACTGAAATCGTAGGTTACATAATGTTTGCCTGAAAATAGCACTGAATCCATAGGTAACATGATGTTTACCTGAACATAGCACTGAAATCATAGGTTACATAATGTTTACCTGAATATAGCACTGAATCCATAGGTAACATGATGTTTACCTGAACATAGCACTCTATCCGTAGGTTACATAATGTTTACCTGAACATAGCCTGAATCCATAGGTTGCATGGTGTTTACCTGAACATAGCACTGAATCCATAAGTTACATGATGTTTACCTGAACATAGCACTGAAATAGTAGGTTACATAATGTTTACCTGAACATAGCACTGAAATCGTAGGTTACATAATGTTTACCTGAACATAGCACTGAATCCGTAGGTTACATGGTGTTTACCTGAACATAGCACTGAATCCGTAGGTTACATGGTGTTTACCTGAACATAGCACTGAATCCATAAGTTACATGATGTTTACCTGAACATAGCACTGAAATCGTAGGTTACATAATGTTTGCCTGAACATAGCACTGAAATCGTAGGTTACATAATGTTTGCCTGAATATAGCAGTGAATCCATAGGTAACATGATGTTTACCTGAATATAGCACTGAAATCATAAGTTACATAATGTTTACCTGAATATAGCACTGAATCCATAGGTAACATGATGTTTACCAGAACATAGCACTGAATCCATAAGTTACATGATGTTTACCTGAACATAGCACTGAAATCGTAGGTTACATAATGTTTACCTGAACATAGCACTGAATCCGTAGGTTACATAATGTTTACCTGAACATAGCACTGAATCCGTAGGTTACGTGACGTTTACCTGAACATAGCACTGAAATCATAGGTTACATAATGTTTACCTGAATATAGCACTGAATCCATAGGTAACATGATGTTTACCTGAACATAGCACTGAATCCGTAGGTTACATAATGTTTACCTGAACATAGTCCTGAATCCATAGGTTACATGGTGTTTACCTGAACATAGCACTGAATCCATAAGTTACATGATGTTTACCTGAACATAGCACTGAAATCGTAGGTTACATAATGTTTACCTGAACATAGCACTGACTCCGTAGGTTACATAATGTTTACCTGAACATAGTCCTGAATCCATAGGTGACATGGTGTTTACCTGAACATAGCACTGAATCCGTAGGTTACATAATGTTTACCTGAAAATATCACTGAATCCGTAGGTTACGTGACGTTTACCTGAACATAGCACTGAAATCATAGGTTACATAATGTTTACCTGAATATAGCACTGAATCCATAGGTAACATGATGTTTACCTGAACATAGCACTGAATCCGTAGGTTACATAATGTTTACTTGAACATAGTCCTGAATCCATAGGTTACATGGTGTTTACCTGAACAAAGCACTGAATCCATAAGTTACATGATGTTTACCTGAACATAGCACTGAAATCGTAGGTTACATAATGTTTACCTGAACATATCACTGAATCCGTAGGTTACGTGACGTTTAACTGAATATAGCACTGAATCCATAGATAACATGATGTTTACCTGAACATAGCACTGAATCCGTAGGTTACATAATGTTTACCTGAACATAGCACTGAATCCGTAGGTTACATGATGTTTACCTGAACATAGCACTGAATCCATAAGTGACATGATGTTTACCTGAACATAGCACTGAAATCGTAGGTTACATGATGTTTACCTGAACATAGCACTGAATCCGTAGGTTACATAATGTTTACCTGAACATAGCACTGAATCCGTAGTTTACATGATGTTTACCTGAACATAGCACTGAATCCATAAGTTACATGATGTTTACCTGAACATAGCACTGAAATCGTAGGTTACATGATGTTTACCTGAACATAGCACTGAAATCGTAGGTTACATGATGTTTACCTGAACATAGCACTGAATCCGTAGGTTGCGTGATGTTTACCTGAACATAGCACTGAATCCGTAGGTTACGTGATGTTTACCTGAACATAGCACTGAATACGTAGGTTACATGATGTTTACCTGAACATAGCACTGAATCCGTAGGTTACATAATGTTTACCTGAACACAGCACTGAATCCGTAGGTTACATGATGTTTACCTGAACATAGCACTGAATCCATAAGTTACATGATGTTTACCTGAACATAGCACTGAAATTGTAGGTTACATGATGTTTACCTGAACATAGCACTGAATCCGTAGGTTACATAATGTTTACCTGAACATAGCACTGAATCCGTAGGTTACATGATGTTTACCTGAACATAGCAACGAATCCGTAGGTTACATGATGTTTACCTGAACATAGCACTGAATCCGTAGGTTACGTGATGTTTACCTGAACATAGCACTGAATCCGTAGGTTACATAATGTTTACCTGAATATAGCACTGAATCCATAGGTAACATGATGTTTACCTGAACATAGCACTGAATCCGTAGGTTACATAATGTTTACCTGAACATAGCCCTGAATCCATAGGTTACATGGTGTTTACCTGAACATAGCACTGAATCCATAAGTTACATGATGTTTACCTGAACATAGCACTGAAATCGTAGGTTACATAATGTTTACCTGAACATAGCACTGAACTCGTAGGTTACATAATGTTTACCTGAACATAGCACTGAATTCGTAGGTTACATGGTGTTTACCTGAATATAGCACTGAATTCGTAGGTTACATGGTGTTTACCTGAACATACCACTGAATCCGTAGGTTACATAATGTTTACCTGAACATAGCACTGAATCCGTAGGTTACATGATATGTACCTGAACATAGCACTGAATCCGTAGGTTACACGATGTTTACCTAAACATAGCACTGAATCCGTAGGTTACATAATGTTTACCTGAACATAGCACTGAATCCGTGGGTTACTTGACGTTTACCTGAACATAGCACTGAATCCGTAGGTTACATGGAGTTTACCTGAACATAGCACTGAATCTGTAGGTTACATGGTGTTTACCTGAACATAGCACTGAAATCATAGGTTACATAATGTTTACCTAAATATAGCACTGAATCCATAGGTAACATGATGTTTACCTGAACATAGCACTGAATCCGTAGGTTACATAATGTTTACCTGAACATAGTCCTGAATCCATAGGTTGCGTGATGTTTACCTGAACATAGCACTGAATCCGTAGGTTACGTGATGTTTACCTGAACATAGCACTGAATACGTAGGTTACATGATGTTTACCTGAACATAGCACTGAATCCGTAGGTTACATAATGTTTACCTGAACATAGCACTGAATCCGTAGGTTACGTGATGTTTACCTGAACATAGCACTGAATCCGTAGGTTACACGATGTTTACCTGAACATAGCACTGAATCCGTAGGTTACATAATGTTTACCTGAACATAGCACTGAATCCGTGGGTTACTTGACGTTTACCTGAACATAGCACTGAATCCGTAGGTTACATGGAGTTTACCTGAACATAGCACTGAATCCGTAGGTTACATGGTGTTTACCTGAACATAGCACTGAAATCATAGGTTACATAATGTTTACCTGAATATAGCACTGAATCCATAGGTAACATGATGTTTACCTGAACATAGCACTGAATCCGTAGGTTACATAATGTTTACCTGAACATAGTCCTGAATCCATAGGTTACATGGTGTTTACCTGAACATAGCACTGAATCCATAAGTTACATGATGTTTACCTGAACATAGCACTGAAATCGTAGGTTACATAATGTTTACCTGAACATAGCACTGACTCCGTAGGTTACATAATGTTTACCTGAACATAGTCCTGAATCCATAGGTGACATGGTGTTTACCTGAACATAGCACTGAATCCGTAGGTTACATAATGTTTACCTGAAAATAGCACTGAATCCGTAGGTTACGTGACGTTTACCTTAACATAGCACTGAAATCATAGGTTACATAATGTTTACCTGAATATAGCACTGAATCCATAGGTAACATGATGTTTACCTGAACATAGCACTGAATCCGTAGGTTACATAATGTTTACTTGAACATAGTCCTGAATCCATAGGTTACATGGTGTTTACCTGAACAAAGCACTGAATCCATAAGTTACATGATGTTTACCTGAACATAGCACTGAAATCGTAGGTTACATAATGTTTACCTGAACATAGCACTGAATCCGTAGGTTACATAATGTTTACCTGAACATAGCACTGAATCCGTAGGTTACGTGACGTTTACCTGAATATAGCACTGAATCCATAGATAACATGATGTTTACCTGAACATAGCACTGAATCCGTAGGTTACATAATGTTTACCTGAACATAGCACTGAATCCGTAGGTTACATGATGTTTACCTGAACATAGCACTGAATCCATAAGTGACATGATGTTTACCTGAACATAGCACTGAAATCGTAGGTTACATGATGTTTACCTGAACATAGCACTGAATCCGTAGGTTACATAATGTTTACCTGAACATAGCACTGAATCCGTAGTTTACATGATGTTTACCTGAACATAGCACTGAATCCATAAGTTACATGATGTTTACCTGAACATAGCACTGAAATCGTAGGTTACATGATGTTTACCTGAACATAGCACTGAATCCGTAGGTTACATAATGTTTACCTGAACATAGCACTGAATCCGTAGGTTACATGATGTTTACCTGAACATAGCAACGAATCCGTAGGTTACATGATGTTTACCTGAACATAGCACTGAATCCGTAGGTTACGTGATGTTTACCTGAACATAGCACTGAATCCGTAGGTTACATGATGCTTACCTGAAAATAGCCCTGAATCCGTAGGTTACATGATGTTTACCTGAACATAGCACTGAATCCGTAGGTTACATAATGTTTACCTGAATATAGCACTGAATCCATAGGTAACATGATGTTTACCTGAACATAGCACTGAATCCGTAGGTTACATAATGTTTACCTGAACATAGCCCTGAATCCATAGGTTACATGGTGTTTACCTGAACATAGCACTGAATCCATAAGTTACATGATGTTTACCTGAACATAGCACTGAAATCGTAGGTTACATAATGTTTACCTGAACATAGCACTGAAATCGTAGGTTACATAATGTTTACCTGAACATAGCACTGAATTCGTAGGTTACATGGTGTTTACCTGAATATAGCACTGAATTCGTAGGTTACATGGTGTTTACCTGAACATACCACTGAATCCGTAGGTTACATAATGTTTACCTGAACATAGCACTGAATCCGTAGGTTACATGATATGTACCTGAACATAGCACTGAATCCGTAGGTTACACGATGTTTACCTGAACATAGCACTGAATCCGTAGGTTACATAATGTTTACCTGAACATAGCACTGAATCCGTGGGTTACTTGACGTTTACCTGAACATAGCACTGAATCCGTAGGTTACATGGAGTTTACCTGAACATAGCACTGAATCCGTAGGTTACATGGTGTTTACCTGAACATAGCACTGAAATCATAGGTTACATAATGTTTACCTAAATATAGCACTGAATCCATAGGTAACATGATGTTTACCTGAACATAGCACTGAATCCGTAGGTTACATAATGTTTACCTAAACATAGTCCTGAATCCATAGGTTGCGTGATGTTTACCTGAACATAGCACTGAATCCATAAGTTACATGATGTTTACCTGAACATAGCACTGAAATCGTAGGTTACATAATGTTTACCTGAACATAGCACTGAAATCGTAGGTTACATAATGTTTACCTGAACATAGCACTGAATTCGTAGGTTACATGGTGTTTACCTGAATATAGCACTGAATTCGTAGGTTACATGGTGTTTACCTGAACATACCACTGAATCCGTAGGTTACATAATGTTTACCTGAACATAGCACTGAATCCGTAGGTTACATGATATGTACCTGAACATAGCACTGAATCCGTAGGTTACATAATGTTTACCTGAACATAGCACTGAATCCGTGGGTTACTTGACGTTTACCTGAACATAGCACTGAATCCGTAGGTTACATGGAGTTTACCTGAACATAGCACTGAATCCGTAGGTTACATGGTGTTTACCTGAACATAGCACTGAAATCATAGGTTACATAATGTTTACCTAAATATAGCACTGAATCCATAGGTAACATGATGTTTACCTGAACATAGCACTGAATCCGTAGGTTACATAATGTTTACCTGAACATAGTCCTGAATCCATAGGTTGCGTGATGTTTACCTGAACATAGCACTGAATCCGTAGGTTACGTGAAGTTTACCTGAACATAGCACTGAATACGTAGGTTACATGATGTTTACCTGAACATAGCACTGAATCCGTAGGTTACAAAATGTTTACCTGAACATAGCACTGAATCCGTAGGTTACGTGATGTTTACCTGAACATAGCACTGAATCCGTAGGTTACACAATGTTTACCTGAACATAGCACTGAATCCGTAGTTTACATAATGTTTACCTGAACATAGCACTGAATCCGTGGGTTACTTGACGTTTACCTGAACATAGCACTGAATCCGTAGGTTACATGGAGTTTACCTGAACATAGCACTGAATCCGTAGGTTAAATGGTGTTTACCTGAACATAGCACTGAAATCATAGGTTACATAATGTTTACCTGAATATAGCACTGAATACGTAGGTTACACAATGTTTACCTGAACATAGCACTGAATCCGTAGGTTACATAATGTTTACCTGAACATAGCACTGAATCCGTGGGTTACTTGACGTTTACCTGAACATAGCACTGAATCCGTAGGTTACATGGAGTTTACCTGAACATAGTCCTGAATCCATAGGTTGCGTGATGTTTACCTGAACATAGCACTGAATCTGTAGGTTACGTGATGTTTACCTGAACATAGCACTGAATCCGTAGGTTACATAATGTTTACCTGAACATAGCACTGAATCCGTAGGTTACGTGATGTTTACCTGAACATAGCACTGAATAAGTAGGTTACATGATGTTTACCTGAACATAGCACTGAATCCGTAGGTTACATAATGTTTACCTGAACATAGCACTGAATCCGTAGGTTACATGATATGTACCTGAACATAGCACTGAATCCGTAGGTTACATAATGTTTACCTGAACATAGCACTGAATCCGTAGGTTACATGATGTTTACCTGAACATAGCAACGAATCCGTAGGTTACATGATGTTTACCTGAACATAGCACTGAATCCGTAGGTTACGTGATGTTTACCTGAACATAGCACTGAATCCGTAGGTTACATGATGCTTACCTGAAAATAGCCCTGAATCCGTAGGTTACATGATGTTTACCTGAACATAGCACTGAATCCGTAGGTTACATAATGTTTACCTGAATATAGCACTGAATCCATAGGTAACATGATGTTTACCTGAACATAGCACTGAATCCGTAGGTTACATAATGTTTACCTGAACATAGCCCTGAATCCATAGGTTACATGGTGTTTACCTGAACATAGCACTGAATCCATAAGTTACATGATGTTTACCTGAACATAGCACTGAAATCGTAGGTTACATAATGTTTACCTGAACATAGCACTGAAATCGTAGGTTACATAATGTTTACCTGAACATAGCACTGAATCCGTAGGTTACATAATGTTTACCTGAACATAGCACTGAATCCGTGGGTTACTTGACGTTTACCTGAACATAGCACTGAATCCGTAGGTTACATGGAGTTTACCTGAACATAGCACTGAATCCGTAGGTTACATGGTGTTTACCTGAACATAGCACTGAAATCATAGGTTACATAATGTTTACCTGAATATAGCACTGAATCCATAGGTAACATGATGTTTACCTGAACATAGCACTGAATCCGTAGGTTACATAATGTTTACCTGAACATAGTCCTGAATCCATAGGTTACATGGTGTTTACCTGAACATAGCACTGAATCCATAAGTTACATGATGTTTACCTGAACATAGCACTGAAATTGTAGGTTACATAATGTTTACCTGAACATAGCACTGAATCCGTAGGTTACATAATGTTTACCTGAAAATAGCACTGAATCCGTAGGTTACGTGACGTTTACCTGAACATAGCACTGAAATCATAGGTTACATAATGTTTACCTGAATATAGCACTGAATCCATAGGTAACATGATGTTTACCTGAACATAGCACTGAATCCGTAGGTTACATAATGTTTACTTGAACATAGTCCTGAATCCATAGGTTACATGGTGTTTACCTGAACAAAGCACTGAATCCATAAGTTACATGATGTTTACCTGAACATAGCACTGAAATCGTAGGTTACATAATGTTTACCTGAACATAGCACTGAATCCGTAGGTTACATAATGTTTACCTGAACATAGCACTGAATCCGTAGGTTACGTGACGTTTACCTGAATATAGCACTGAATCCATAGATAACATGATGTTTACCTGAACATAGCACTGAATCCGTAGGTTACATAATGTTTACCTGAACATAGCACTGAATCCGTAGGTTACATGATGTTTACCTGAACATAGCACTGAATCCATAAGTGACATGATGTTTACCTGAACATAGCACTGAAATCGTAGGTTACATGATGTTTACCTGAACATAGCACTGAATCCGTAGGTTACATAATGTTTACCTGAACATAGCACTGAATCCGTAGTTTACATGATGTTTACCTGAACATAGCACTGAAATCGTAGGTTACATGATGTTTACCTGAACATAGCACTGAATCCATAAGTTACATGATGTTTACCTGAACATAGCACTGAAATCGTAGGTTACATGATGTTTACCTGAACATAGCACTGAATCCGTAGGTTGCGTGATGTTTACCTGAACATAGCACTGAATCCGTAGGTTACGTGATGTTTACCTGAACATAGCACTGAATACGTAGGTTACATGATGTTTACCTGAACATAGCACTGAATCCGTAGGTTACATAATGTTTACCTGAACATAGCACTGAATCCGTAGGTTACATGATGTTTACCTGAACATAGCAACGAATCCGTAGGTTACATGATGTTTACCTGAACATAGCACTGAATCCGTAGGTTACGTGATGTTTACCTGAACATAGCACTGAATCCGTAGGTTACATGATGCTTACCTGAAAATAGCCCTGAATCCGTAGGTTACATGATGTTTACCTGAACATAGCACTGAATCCGTAGGTTACATAATGTTTACCTGAATATAGCACTGAATCCATAGGTAACATGATGTTTACCTGAACATAGCACTGAATCCGTAGGTTACATAATGTTTACCTGAACATAGCCCTGAATCCATAGGTTACATGGTGTTTACCTGAACATAGCACTGAATCCATAAGTTACATGATGTTTACCTGAACATAGCACTGAAATCGTAGGTTACATAATGTTTACCTGAACATAGCACTGAATTCGTAGGTTACATGGTGTTTACCTGAATATAGCACTGAATTCGTAGGTTACATGGTGTTTACCTGAACATACCACTGAATCCGTAGGTTACATAATGTTTACCTGAACATAGCACTGAATCCGTAGGTTACATGATATGTACCTGAACATAGCACTGAATCCGTAGGTTACACGATGTTTACCTGAACATAGCACTGAATCCGTAGGTTACATAATGTTTACCTGAACATAGCACTGAATCCGTGGGTTACTTGACGTTTACCTGAACATAGCACTGAATCCGTAGGTTACATGGAGTTTACCTGAACATAGCACTGAATCCGTAGGTTACATGGTGTTTACCTGAACATAGCACTGAAATCATAGGTTACATAATGTTTACCTAAATATAGCACTGAATCCATAGGTAACATGATGTTTACCTGAACATAGCACTGAATCCGTAGGTTACATAATGTTTACCTGAACATAGTCCTGAATCCATAGGTTGCGTGATGTTTACCTGAACATAGCACTGAATCCGTAGGTTACGTGATGTTTACCTGAACATAGCACTGAATACGTAGGTTACATGATGTTTACCTGAACATAGCACTGAATCCGTAGGTTACATAATGTTTACCTGAACATAGCACTGAATCCGTAGGTTACGTGATGTTTACCTGAACATAGCACTGAATCCGTAGGTTACACAATGTTTACCTGAACATAGCACTGAATCCGTAGGTTACATAATGTTTACCTGAACATAGCACTGAATCCGTGGGTTACTTGACGTTTACCTGAACATAGCACTGAATCCGTAGGTTACATGGAGTTTACCTGAACATAGCACTGAATCCGTAGGTTACATGGTGTTTACCTGAACATAGCACTGAAATCATAGGTTACATAATGTTTACCTGAATATAGCACTGAATCCATAGGTAACATGATGTTTACCTGAACATAGCACTGAATCCGTAGGTTACATAATGTTTACCTGAACATAGTCCTGAATCCATAGGTTGCGTGTTTACCTGAACATAGCACTGAATCTGTAGGTTACGTGATGTTTACCTGAACATAGCACTGAATACGTAGGTTACATGATGTTTACCTGAACATAGCACTGAATCCGTAGGTTACATAATGTTTACCTGAACATAGCACTGAATCCGTAGGTTACGTGATGTTTACCTGAACATAGCACTGAATAAGTAGGTTACATGATGTTTACCTGAACATAGCACTGAATCCGTAGGTTACATAATGTTTACCTGAACATAGCACTGAATCCGTAGGTTACATGATATGTACCTGAACATAGCACTGAATCCGTAGGTTACATAATGTTTACCTGAACATAGCACTGAATCCGTAGGTTACATGATGTTTACCTGAACATAGCAACGAATCCGTAGGTTACATGATGTTTACCTGAACATAGCACTGAATCCGTAGGTTACGTGATGTTTACCTGAACATAGCACTGAATCCGTAGGTTACATGATGCTTACCTGAAAATAGCCCTGAATCCGTAGGTTACATGATGTTTACCTGAACATAGCACTGAATCCGTAGGTTACATAATGTTTACCTGAACATAGCCCTGAATCCATAGGTTACATGGTGTTTACCTGAACATAGCACTGAATCCATAAGTTACATGATGTTTACCTGAACATAGCACTGAAATCGTAGGTTACATAATGTTTACCTGAACATAGCACTGAAATCGTAGGTTACATAATGTTTACCTGAACATAGCACTGAATTCGTAGGTTACATGGTGTTTACCTGAATATAGCACTGAATTCGTAGGTTACATGGTGTTTACCTGAACATACCACTGAATCCGTAGGTTACATAATGTTTACCTGAACATAGCACTGAATCCGTAGGTTACATGATATGTACCTGAACATAGCACTGAATCCGTAGGTTACACAATGTTTACCTGAACATAGCACTGAATCCGTAGGTTACATAATGTTTACCTGAACATAGCACTGAATCCGTGGGTTACTTGACGTTTACCTGAACATAGCACTGAATCCGTAGGTTACATGGAGTTTACCTGAACATAGCACTGAATCCGTAGGTTACATGGTGTTTACCTGAACATAGCACTGAAATCATAGGTTACATAATGTTTACCTGAACATAGTCCTGAATCCATAGGTTGCGTGATGTTTACCTGAACATAGCACTGAATCCGTAGGTTACGTGATGTTTACCTGAACATAGCACTGAATACGTAGGTTACATGATGTTTACCTGAACATAGCACTGAATCCGTAGGTTACATAATGTTTACCTGAACATAGCACTGAATACGTAGGTTACATGATGTTTACCTGAACATAGCACTGAAATCGTAGGTTACATAATGTTTACCTGAACATAGCACTGAATCCGTAGGTTACATAATGTTTACCTGAACATAGCACTGAATCCGTAGGTTACGTGACGTTTACCTGAATATAGCACTGAATCCATAGATAACATGATGTTTACCTGAACATAGCACTGAATCCGTAGGTTACATAATGTTTACCTGAACATAGCACTGAATCCGTAGGTTACATGATGTTTACCTGAACATAGCACTGAATCCATAAGTGACATGATGTTTACCTGAACATAGCACTGAAATCGTAGGTTACATGATGTTTACCTGAACATAGCACTGAATCCGTAGGTTACATAATGTTTACCTGAACATAGCACTGAATCCGTAGTTTACATGATGTTTACCTGAACATAGCACTGAATCCATAAGTTACATGATGTTTACATGAACATAGCACTGAAATCGTAGGTTACATGATGTTTACCTGAACATAGCACTGAATCCATAAGTTACATGATGTTTACCTGAACATAGCACTGAAATCGTAGGTTACATGATGTTTACCTGAACATAGCACTGAATCCGTAGGTTGTGTGATGTTTACCTGAACATAGCACTGAATCCGTAGGTTACGTGATGTTTACCTGAACATAGCACTGAATACGTAGGTTACATGATGTTTACCTGAACATAGCACTGAATCCGTAGGTTACATAATGTTTACCTGAACATAGCACTGAATCCGTAGGTTACATGATGTTTACCTGAACATAGCAACGAATCCGTAGGTTACATGATGTTTACCTGAACATAGCACTGAATCCGTAGGTTACGTGATGTTTACCTGAACATAGCACTGAATCCGTAGGTTACATGATGCTTACCTGAAAATAGCCCTGAATCCGTAGGTTACATGATGTTTACCTGAACATAGCACTGAATCCGTAGGTTACATAATGTTTACCTGAATATAGCACTGAATCCATAGGTAACATGATGTTTACCTGAACATAGCACTGAATCCGTAGGTTACATAATGTTTACCTGAACATAGCCCTGAATCCATAGGTTACATGGTGTTTACCTGAACATAGCACTGAATCCATAAGTTACATGATGTTTACCTGAACATAGCACTGAAATCGTAGGTTACATAATGTTTACCTGAACATAGCACTGAATTCGTAGGTTACATGGTGTTTACCTGAATATAGCACTGAATTCGTAGGTTACATGGTGTTTACCTGAACATACCACTGAATCCGTAGGTTACATAATGTTTACCTGAACATAGCACTGAATCCGTAGGTTACATGATATGTACCTGAACATAGCACTGAATCCGTAGGTTACACGATGTTTACCTGAACATAGCACTGAATCCGTATGTTACATAATGTTTACCTGAACATAGCACTGAATCCGTGGGTTACTTGACGTTTACCTGAACATAGCACTGAATCCGTAGGTTACATGGAGTTTACCTGAACATAGCACTGAATCCGTAGGTTACATGGTGTTTACCTGAACATAGCACTGAAATCATAGGTTACATAATGTTTACCTAAATATAGCACTGAATCCATAGGTAACATGATGTTTACCTGAACATAGCACTGAATCCGTAGGTTACATAATGTTTACCTGAACATAGTCCTGAATCCATAGGTTGCGTGATGTTTACCTGAACATAGCACTGAATCCGTAGGTTACGTGATGTTTACCTGAACATAGCACTGAATACGTAGGTTACATGATGTTTACCTGAACATAGCACTGAATCCGTAGGTTACATAATGTTTACCTGAACATAGCACTGAATCCGTAGGTTACGTGATGTTTACCTGAACATAGCACTGAATCCGTAGGTTACACAATGTTTACCTGAACATAGCACTGAATCCGTAGGTTACATAATGTTTACCTGAACATAGCACTGAATCCGTGGGTTACTTGACGTTTACCTGAACATAGCACTGAATCCGTAGGTTACATGGAGTTTACCTGAACATAGCACTGAATCCGTAGGTTACATGGTGTTTACCTGAACATAGCACTGAAATCATAGGTTACATAATGTTTACCTGAATATAGCACTGAATCCATAGGTTGCGTGTTTACCTGAACATAGCACTGAATCTGTAGGTTACGTGATGTTTACCTGAACATAGCACTGAATACGTAGGTTACATGATGTTTACCTGAACATAGCACTGAATCCGTAGGTTACATAATGTTTACCTGAACATAGTCCTGAATCCATAGGTTGCGTGTTTACCTGAACATAGCACTGAATCTGTAGGTTACGTGATGTTTACCTGAACATAGCACTGAATACGTAGGTTACATGATGTTTACCTGAACATAGCACTGAATCCGTAGGTTACATAATGTTTACCTGAACATAGCACTGAATCCGTAGGTTACGTGATGTTTACCTGAACATAGCACTGAATAAGTAGGTTACATGATGTTTACCTGAACATAGCACTGAATCCGTAGGTTACATAATGTTTACCTGAACATAGCACTGAATCCGTAGGTTACATGATATGTACCTGAACATAGCACTGAATCCGTAGGTTACATAATGTTTACCTGAACATAGCACTGAATCCGTAGGTTACATGATGTTTACCTGAACATAGCAACGAATCCGTAGGTTACATGATGTTTACCTGAACATAGCACTGAATCCGTAGGTTACGTGATGTTTACCTGAACATAGCACTGAATCCGTAGGTTACATGATGCTTACCTGAAAATAGCCCTGAATCCGTAGGTTACATGATGTTTACCTGAACATAGCACTGAATCCGTAGGTTACATAATGTTTACCTGAACATAGCCCTGAATCCATAGGTTACATGGTGTTTACCTGAACATAGCACTGAATCCATAAGTTACATGATGTTTACCTGAACATAGCACTGAAATCGTAGGTTACATAATGTTTACCTGAACATAGCACTGAAATCGTAGGTTACATAATGTTTACCTGAACATAGCACTGAATTCGTAGGTTACATGGTGTTTACCTGAATATAGCACTGAATTCGTAGGTTACATGGTGTTTACCTGAACATACCACTGAATCCGTAGGTTACATAATGTTTACCTGAACATAGCACTGAATCCGTAGGTTACATGATATGTACCTGAACATAGCACTGAATCCGTAGGTTACACGATGTTTACCTGAACATAGCACTGAATCCGTAGGTTACATAATGTTTACCTGAACATAGCACTGAATCCGTGGGTTACTTGACGTTTACCTGAACATAGCACTGAATCCGTAGGTTACATGGAGTTTACCTGAACATAGCACTGAATCCGTAGGTTACATGGTGTTTACCTGAACATAGCACTGAAATCATAGGTTACATAATGTTTACCTGAACATAGTCCTGAATCCATAGGTTGCGTGATGTTTACCTGAACATAGCACTGAATCCGTAGGTTACGTGATGTTTACCTGAACATAGCACTGAATACGTAGGTTACATGATGTTTACCTGAACATAGCACTGAATCCGTAGGTTACATAATGTTTACCTGAACATAGCACTGAATCCGTAGGTTACGTGATGTTTACCTGAACATAGCACTGAATCCGTAGGTTACACAATGTTTACCTGAACATAGCACTGAATCCGTAGGTTACATAATGTTTACCTGAACATAGCACTGAATCCGTGGGTTACTTGACGTTTACCTGAACATAGCACTGAAATCATAGGTTACATAATGTTTACCTGAATATAGCACTGAATCCATAGGTAACATGATGTTTACCTGAACATAGCACTGAATCCGTAGGTTACATAATGTTTACCTGAACATAGTCCTGAATCCATAGGTTGCGTGATGTTTACCTGAACATAGCACTGAATCCGTAGGTTACATGATGTTTACCTGAACATAGCACTGAATACGTAGGTTACATGATGTTTACCTGAACATAGCACTGAATCCGTAGGTTACATAATGTTTACCTGAACATAGCACTGAATCCGTAGGTTACGTGATGTTTACCTGAACATAGCACTGAATAAGTAGGTTACATGATGTTTACCTGAACATAGCACTGAATCCGTAGGTTACATAATGTTTACCTGAACATAGCACTGAATCTGTAGGTTACATGATATGTACCTGAACATAGCACTGAATCCGTAGGTTACACAATGTTTACCTGAACATAGCACTGAATCCGTCGGTTACATAATGTTTACCTGAACATAGCACTGAATCCGTGGGTTACGTGAAGTTTACCTGGACATAGCACTGAATCCGTAGGTTACATGGAGTTTACCTGAACATAGCACTGAATCCATAGGTTACATGGTGTTTACCTGAACATAGCACTGAAATCATAGGTTACATAATGTTTACCTGAATATAGCACTGAATCCATAGGTAACATGATGTTTACCTGAACATAGCACTGAATCCATAGGTTACATAATGTTTACCTGAACATAGTCCTGAATCCATAGGTTGCGTGATGTTTACCTGAACATAGCACTGAATCCGTAGGTTACGTGATGTTTACCTGAACATAGCACTGAATACGTAGGTTACATGATGTTTACCTGAACATAGCACTGAATCCGTAGGTTACATAATGTTTACCTGAACATAGCACTGAATCCGTAGGTTACATGATGTTTACCTGAACATAGCACTGAAATCGTAGGTTACATAATGTTTGCCTGAAAATAGCACTGAATCCATAGGTAACATGATGTTTACCTGAACATAGCACTGAAATCATAGGTTACATAATGTTTACCTGAATATAGCACTGAATCCATAGGTAACATGATGTTTACCTGAACATAGCACTCTATCCGTAGGTTACATAATGTTTACCTGAACATAGCCCTGAATCCATAGGTTGCATGGTGTTTACCTGAACATAGCACTGAATCCATAAGTTACATGATGTTTACCTGAACATAGCACTGAAATAGTAGGTTACATAATGTTTACCTGAACATAGCACTGAAATCGTAGGTTACGTAATGTTTACCTGAACATAGCACTGAATCCGTAGGTTACATGGTGTTTACCTGACCATAGCACTGAATCCGTAGGTTACATGGTGTTTACCTGAACATAGCACTGAATCCATAAGTTACATGATGTTTACCTGAACATAGCACTGAAATCGTAGGTTACATAATGTTTGCCTGAACATAGCACTGAAATCGTAGGTTACATAATGTTTGCCTGAATATGATGTTTACCTGAATATAGCACTGAAATCATAGGTTACATAATGTTTACCTGAACATAGCACTGAATCCGTAGGTTACATAATGTTTACCTGAACATAGCACTGAATCCGTAGGTTACGTGACGTTTACCTGAACATAGCACTGAAATCATAGGTTACATAATGTTTACCTGAATATAGCACTGAATCCATAGGTAACATGATGTTTACCTGAACATAGCACTGAATCCGTAGGTTACATAATGTTTACCTGAACATAGTCCTGAATCCATAGGTTACATGGTGTTTACCTGAAAATAGCACTGAATCCATAAGTTACATGATGTTTACCTGAACATAGCACTGAAATCGTAGGTTACATAATGTTTAGCTGAACATAGCACTGAATACGTAGGTTACATGTTTACCTGAACATAGCACTGAATCCGTAGGTTACATAATGTTTACCTGAACATAGCCCTGAATCCATAGGTTACATGGTGTTTACCTGAAAATAGCACTGAATCCGTAGGTTACATAATGTTTACCTGAACATAGCACTGAATCCGTAGGTTACATGATGTGTACCTGAACATAGCACTGAATCCGTAGGTTACATAATGTTTACCTGAACATAGCACTGAATCCGTAGGTTACATGATATGTACCTGAACATAGCACTGAATCCGTAGGTTACATGATGTTTACTTGAACATAGCACTGAATCCATAAGTTACATGATGTTTACCTGAACATAGCACTGAAATCGTAGGTTACATAATGTTTACCTGAACATAGCACTGAATCCGTAGGTTACATGATATGTACCTGAACATAGCACTGAATCCGTAGGTTACATGATGTTTACTTGAACATAGCACTGAATCCATAAGTTACATGGTGTTTACCTGAACATAGCACTGAATCCGTAGGTTACATGGTGTTTACCTGAACATAGCACTGAATCCATAAGTTACATGATGTTTACCTGAACATAGCACTGAATCCGTAGGTTACATGGTGTTTATCTGAACATAGCACTGAAATCATAGGTTACATGATGATTACCTGAACATAGCACTGAATCAGTAGGTTACATGATGTTTACCTGAACATAGCACTGAATCCGTAGGTTACATAATGTTTACCTGAACATAGCCCTGAATCCGTAGGTTATGTGACGTTTACCTGAACATAGCACTGAATCGGTAGGTTACATGATGTTTACCTGAACATAGCACTGAATCCGTAGGTTACATGATATGTACCTGAACATAGCACTGAATCCGTAGGTTACATGATGTGTACCTGAACATAGCACTGAATCCGTAGGTTACATGATGTTTACCTGAACATAGCACTGAATCCGTAGGTTACATAATGTTTACCTGAACATAGCCCTGAATCCGTAGGTTATGTGACGTTTACCTGAACATAGCACTGAATCGGTAGGTTACATGATGTTTACCTGAACATAGCACTGAATCCGTAGGTTACATGATATGTACCTGAACATAGCACTGAATCCGTAGGTTACATGATGTGTACCTGAACATAGCACTGAATCCGTAGGTTACATGATGTTTACCTGAACATAGCACTGAATCCGTAGGTTACGTGACGTTTACCTGAACATAGCACTGAATCCGTAGGTTACGTGATGTTTACCTGAACATAGCACTGAATCCGTAGGTTACATAATGTTTACCTGAACATAGCACTGAATACGTAGGTTACATGATGTTTACCTGAACATAGCACTGAATCCATAAGTTACATGATGTTTACCTGCACATAGCACTGAATCCGTAGGTTACATGGTGTTTACCTGAACATAGCACTGAAATCATAGGTTACATAATGTTTACCTGAACCTAGCACTGAATCCGTAGGTTACATAATGTTTACCTGAACATAGCACTGAATCCGTAGGTTACATGATGTTTACCTGAACATAGCACTGAATCCGTAGGTTACATGATGATTACCTGAACATAGCACTGAAATCGTAGGTTACATGATGTTTACCTGAATATAGCACTGAATCCATAGCTAACATGATGTTTACCTGAACATAGCACTGAGTCCGTAGGTTACATGATGTTTACCTGAACATAGCACTGAATCCGTAGGTTACATAATGTTTACCTGAACATAGCACTGAATCCATAGGTTACATGATATGTACCTGAATATAGCACTTAATCCGTAGGTTACATGATGTTTACCTGAGCGTAAAACTTGTCGAAGGTCATAATTGGTCCGAAGTAGAAGAAGGGCAGGTAGAAGTTGTACTTGAGGAGTTCCAGGATGCTGTAGTTTCCTTCTTTCTTCTCACAGTTCTCCAGAGCAAAACTCATACAGCGCATGATGGTGAACCCACAACCGCCGTAGAACAGGACGGAACGGAGCTCAAAATCCCCCGTCACAAAACCAGCCTGGTGGAGAGGGAGAGGAAGAGGAGGGTTAGAGTGGAGGAGGGAGAGGAAAGAGAGGAAGAGGAGGGTTAGAGGAGGGTTAGAGGGGAGGAGGGAGAGGAGATAGAGGAAGAGGAGGGTTAGAGGGGAGGAAGGAGAGGAAGAGAAGTGTTAGAGGGGAGGAGGAAGAGGAAGAGGAAGAGAGGAAGAGGAGGGTTAGAGGAGGGTTAGAGGGGAGCAGGGAGAGGACGGAGAGGGAGACAAAAGAGAGGAAGAGGAGGGTTGTTGGAGAGGACAGAAGGAGGGGAAAGAGAGGAAGAGGAGGGTTGTAGGAGAGGACGAAGAGGGAGACAAAAGAGAGGAAGAGGAGGGTTGTAGGAGAGGACAGAGAGGGAGGGGAAAGAGAGGAAGAGGAGGGTTGTAGGAGAGGACGGAGAGGGAGAGGAAAGAGAGGAAGAGGATGGTTAGAGTGATAGTACAACATTACAGTTTTAGTAAAGTAATAGCATAGTGGTATTATAGTAGTAGTATAGTAGGAGTGTAGTACAGCGGTAGTATATTAATATTATAGTGTAAGTATAGTAATCGTTTAGCTGTAGTATGTTAGTAGTATGGTAATAGTACAGTGGTAGCAGTGGAGTAATATTACAGTAATAGTATAGTGGTAGCAGTATAGTAATATTACAGTAATAGTATAGTGGTAGCTTAGTAATAGTTTAGTAGCTGCATAGTAATGGCAGTAGTAGTATAATGGTACAGTAATATTATAGCAGTCGTAGTATAGCGGTAGCATATACATAGTACAGGCATAGTATGGTAATAGTATAGTAGTACAGTAGCAGTATAGTAATACCATAGTACTACCATGGTAATAGCATAGTAATAGTATAGTATAAGTAGTACATTAATAGTATAGTAATAGTATAGTGGTAGCATAGTAATAGTCTAGTTACAGTAATAATATAGTAATATAAATACAGTAAATGGATAGTAATAGTATTGTTTTAGCAATGTAATGTAATAGTAATATTATAGTAATAGTGCAGTAGCAGTAGTATAGTAACAGTATAGGTGTAGCACAGTAATTGTATAGTAGCAGTGCAGTAATAGTATAGAAACAGAATAGTAATAGTATAGTGAAGTATTAAAAGTAGTACAGTAATAGTAGAGTAGTAGCAGTGCAGTAATAGTATAGTAGTAGCAGTGTAGTACTGTTATAGTAATAGTATAGTAGCAGTATAGTAATAGTATAGTAAAGTATTAAAAGTAGTACATTAATAGTATAGAAACAGTATAGTAAAGAAGTACAGTAATAGTAGAGTAGTAGCAGTGCAGTAATAGTATAGAAACAGAATAGTAATAGTATAGTGAAGTATTAAAAGTAGTACAGTAATAGTAGAGTAGTAGCAGTGCAGTAATAGTATAGTAGTAGCAGTGTAGTACTGTTATAGTAATATTATAGTAGTGGTATAGTAATAGTATAGTCATATTAGTACACCAATAGTATAATGGTAACATATTAAAAGTATGGTTGCAGTATAGCAATAGTATGGTGATAGTATAGCAATATCATAATGGTAGCATAGTAATAGTATAGCAGCAGTACACTAAGAGTATGGCAATAGTGTAGTACTAGTATAGCAGCAGTACACTAAGAGTATGGCAATAGTGTAGTACTAGTATAGCAGCAGTACACTAAGAGTATGGCAATAGTGTAGTACTAGTATAGCAGCAGTACAGTAAGAGTATGGCAATAGTGTAGTACTAGTATAGCAGCAGTACACTAAGAGTATGGCAATAGTGTAGTAATAGTATAGCAGCAGTACACTAAGAGTATGGCAATAGTGTAGTAATAGTATAGCAGCAGTACACTAAGAGTATGGCAATAGTGTAGTACTAGTATAGCAGCAGTACACTAAGAGTATGGCAATAGTGTAGTAATAGTATAGCAGAAGTACACTAAGAGTATGGCAATAGTGTAGTACTAGTATAGCAGCAGTACACTAAGAGTATGGCAATAGTGTAGTACTAGTATAGCAGCAGTACACTAAGAGTATGGCAATAGTGTAGTACTAGTATAGGAGCAGCATAGTCAGTTTATTAATAGTATATTAGCAGTATAGTAATTGTATGTTAGCAGTATAGTAATAGTATAGTGGCAGCATATTAATAGTATCGTGGCAGCATAGTAATACGGTATTACTAGTAAATCAGCAGTATAGTATTAGTATAGTGGTAGATTTTAATAGTATAGTGATATCATAGTGATAGTATAGTTGCAGCAGTAGTAATAGTGGTAGTATAGTGGAAGCATATTATTTGTATAGTAGCAGCATGGTAATAGTATAGTAGCAGTATAGTAGTAGTACAGTGGTAGCATAGCAATAGTATAGTAACGGTATAGTGATAAAATAGTGGTAGCATAGTAGTATAGTAGTAGTGCAGAAATAGTATAGTGGTAGTATAGTAGCAGTAGTGGTAATGGAATATTGGCCGTATAGTATAGTGATAGATAGTGCTAGATAGTAATGGTAAAGTAATAGTAAGTAACACATTGTAATAGTATGGTAACATTATATTATATATAGTTGTGGAATAGTAATAGTATTATATCAGTAAAAATAGTACAGCGATTGTATAGTAGTAGTAGTAGTATAGTAATATCATAGTGGTAGCATAGTAATAGTATAGTAGCAGTATAGTACTTGTATAGTAGCAGTATAGTAGTGGTTTGGTAATAGTATAATACTAGTATATCAGCAGTATAGTAACAGTACAGTAGCAGTAGGGTAATAGTATAGTAATATCATAGTACCAGTATAGTACATCGGTAGCATAGCAATATAATAGTAGCAGTATATCAATAGTATAGTGGTAGTACCGTAACAATATAGTAATAGTTTAGTGGTGGCGATATAGTAGTAGTGTAGTAGCAGTTCAGTAATATTATTATAGTAGTGTATTAATAGTACGGTTGTATGTAGTAATGCTATAGTGATAGTATAGTACCAGTGTAGTTGTACGATGGTGTTAGTATAGTAGAAATAGTATAGTAGCAGTATGGTAGTATTATAGTAATAATACAGCAACAGCATAGTAATATTGTTGTAGTATAGCGGCAGTGTTGTAATAGTGTAGTAATAGTATTGCCATAGTATAGTATTAGTTTACTAGTATATAGCTTTAGTGTAGTGGTAGTGTAGTAATAGTATTGCCATAGTATAGTATTAGTTTACTAGCATATAGCTTTAGTGTAGTGGTAGTGTAGTAATAGTATTGCCATAGTATAGTATTAGTTTACTAGTATATAGCTTTAGTGTAGTGGTAGTGTAGTAATAGTATTGCCATAGTATAGTATTAGTTTACTAGTATATAGCTTTAGTGTAGTGGTAGTGTAGTAATAGTATTGCCATAGTATAGTATTAGTTTACTAGCATATAGCTTTAGTGTAGTGGTAGTGTAGTAATAGTATTGCCATAGTATAGTATTAGTTTACTAGTATATAGCTTTAGTGTAGTGGTAGTGTAGTAATAGTATTGCCATAGTATAGTATTTGTTTACTAGTATATAGCTTTGGTGTAGTGGTAGTGTAGTAATAGTATTGCCATAGTATAGTATTAGTTTACTAGCATATAGCTTTAGTGTAGTGGTAGTGTAGTAATAGTGTAGTAATAGTATTGTCATAGTATAGTATTAGTTTACTAGTATATATATTTTGTGTAGTGGTAGTGTAGTAATAGTATTGCCATAGTATAGTATTAGTTTACTAGTATATAGCTTTAGTGTAGTGGTAGTGTAGTAATAGTATTGCCATAGTATAGTATTCGTTTACTAGTATATAGCTTTAGTGTAGTGGTAGTGTAGTAATAGTATTGCCATAGTATAGTATTAGTTTACTAGCATATAGCTTTAGTGTAGTGGTAGTGTAGTAATAGTATTGCCATAGTATAGTATTAGTTTACTAGTATATAGCTTTAGTGTAGTGGTAGTGTAGTAATAGTATTGCCATAGTATAGTATTTGTTTACTAGTATATAGCTTTAGTGTAGTGGTAGTGTAGTAATAGTATTGCCATAGTATAGTATTAGTTTACTAGCATATATCTTTAGTGTAGTGGTAGTGTAGTAATAGTATTGCCATAGTATAGTATTAGTTTACTAGTATATATATTTTGTGTAGTGGTAGTGTAGTAATAGTATTGCCATAGTATAGTATTAGTTTACTAGTATATAGCTTAGTACAGTGGTAGTGTAGTAATAGTGCAGTAGTAGTTTAGTAACAGTATAGTGGTATTATAGTGATAGTACATTAATACTGCTGTAGTAGTATAGTCATGGTATATTAGTAATAGTATAGTAGCAGTATGTTACTCGTATACTGTTAGGTTCTAATATAACCTAGTAAAACTCACTGACGATTAGTAAAGTTTTAACCAAGTTTATTCACCCATTGGGTCGATACAGCTGCATAAGACAAAGACATATTTCCACCAGTGGTGAAAAAACCCGACTTGGGTCTCCTCCTTCCTTCTAAACAGCTTTATTACTAGGCAGGAAGTTAAGTAATATGGCCCTCAAACTGTTCATTCTCCCTTAAGGTGACCTGACATGACCTAAACCCCCTTCCTCACTACTCCACAGCTCTCCTGCCATTATCATCAGTGACTGCAATCATGCGATTGCCTCTCCTCTACTCAGCATCTCCCAAAGCCCCCTGGCTCCTATCCAACTTGACCCTCCTACAGATACCCATTCACTTCTGGTGTAGAAACCAGACTATGGCACTCCTCATGTCTCTAGTTTAACTGATGATTAACAATATTTAAAGTTTGAAATACGAACCCATCAATAGTAATAGTATAGTAAAAGTATAGTACTAAACAGTAATAATATAGTAGAAGTATAATAATAGGATAGTAGTAGTATAGTAGTAATATTACATTAATACTATAGTAGTAGCAGTATAGTAATATGATAGTAGTAGTAGTATAGTAGCAATAGTACAGTAATCGTAGTAGCAGTATAGTAGCATTATAGTAGCAGTATAGCAATATGATAGTAGTAGTATAGTAGTAATATTACATTAATACTATAGTAGTAGCAATAAACCTAACCCTAACCCTAACCCTAACCCTAACCCTAACCCTACACTTGACGCCCTAACCCTAACCCTAACTCTAACTCTAACCTCTAATCCTAACCCAACACTGGACGCACTAACCCTGACCCTAACCCAACACTGGACGCACTAACCCTAACCCTAACCCTGACCCTAACCCTAACTCCAACCTCTAACCCTAACCCTAACCTCTAACCCTAACCCAACACTGGACGCACTAACCCTAACCCTAACCCTGACCCTAACCCTAACTCCAACCTCTAACCCTAACCCTAACCCTAACCCTAACTCCAACCTCTAACTCTAACCCTAACCCAACACTGGACGCACTAACCCTGACCCTAACCCAACACTGGACGCACTAACCCTAACCCTAACCCTGACCCTAACCCTAACTCCAACCTCTAACCCTAACCCTAACCTCTAACCCTAACCCAACACTGGACGCACTAACCCTAACCCTAACCCTGACCCTAACCCTAACTCCAACCTCTAACCCTAACCCTAACCCTAACCCTAACTCCAACCTCTAACTCTAACCCTAACCAAACACTGGACGCACTAACCCTAACCCTAACCCTGACCCTAACCCTAACTCCAACCTCTAACCCTAACCCTAACCCTAACCCTAACTCCAACCTCTAACCCTAACCCTAACCAAACACTGGACGCACTAACCCTAACCAAACACTGGACGCACTAACCCTAACTCCAACCTCTAACCTCTAACACTAACCCTAATTCTAACCTTTAACCCTAACCCTGACCCTAACTCTAACCTCTAACCTCTAACCCTAACCCTAATTCTAACCTTTAACCCTAACCCTAAACCTAACACAACACTGGACGCCCTAACCCTAACCCAACACTGGACGCCCTAACCCTAACTCTAACCTCTAACCTCTAACCCTAACCCTAATTCTAACCTTTAACCCTAACCCTAAACCTAACACAACACTGGACGCCCTAACCCTAACCCAACACTGGACGCCCTAACCCTAACTCTAACCTCTAACCTCTAACCCTAACCCTAACCTCTAACCCTAACCCTAACCTCTAACCTCTAACCCTAACTATAACCTCTAACCTCTAACCCTAACCCAACACTGGACGCCCTAACCTCTAACCCTAACCCTAACCTCTAACCCTAACCCTAACCTCTAACCTCTAACCCTAACTATAACCTCTAACCTCTAACCCTAACCCAACACTGGACGCCCTAACCCTAACCCTAACCTCTAACCCTAACCCTAACCTCTAACCTCTAACCCTAACTATAACCTCTAACCTCTAACCCTAACCCAACACTGGACGCCCTAACCTCTAACCCTAACCCAACTCTGGATGCCTTAACCCTAACCTCTAACCTCTAACCCTAACCCAACACTGGACGCCCTAACCTCTAACCCTAACCCAACTCTGGATGCCTTAACCCTAACCTCTAACCTCTAACCCTAACCCAACACTGGACGCCCTAACCTCTAACCCTAACCTCTAACCCTAACCCAACACTGGATGCCTTAACCCTAACCTCTAACCTCTAACCCTAACCCAACACTGGACGCCCTAACCTCTAACCCTAACCCAACTCTGGATGCCTTAACCCTAACCCCTAACCTCTAACCCTAACCCAACACTGGATGCCTTAACCCTAACTCTAACCCTAACCCTAACCCTAACCCAACACTGGATGCCTTAACCCTAACTCTAACCCTAACCCTAACCCTAACCCAACACTGGATGCCTTAACCCTAACCCTAACCCTAACCCTAACCTCTAACCCTAACCCAACACTGGATGCCTTAACCCTAACTCTAACCTCTAACCCAACCCAACACTGGACGCCCTAACCCTAACCCTAACCTCTAACCTCTAACCTCTAACCCTAACCCTAACCCTAACCTCTAACCCTAACCCTAACCTCTAACCCTAACCCAAACCCTAACCTCTAACCCAACACTGGACGCCCTAACCCTAACCTCTAACCTCTAACCTCTAACCCTAACCTCTAACCCTAACCCTGTTGAGGGGGGGTTAAGTGTTTTACTCAAGGGTACAAAGGCAGGCAAAGGCATCTAGGATTTGATACCAGCAGCCTTCCGGTTGCCAGCTCACTTCCCGTCAGATTTCTCCCCTCCAGTTGCTGGCTCACCTCTCTAACCACGAGGCTACCTGCCACCCAGTAGTAATGTATTGTAGTGTATTCTTCTTACCTGCCAGGATATGAATGGTTCCATCTTGAATGTGGACAGGGTGGTGAGTCCAGCTAGGAAGCAGAGCCAGCGCAGTTTAACCAGAGAGATACTGTAGAGCAGCACACAGTGGGACAGGATCAGAGTGGTGTAGGTCCAACCCATAGTGACCAGAACCGCCAGGGTACCGTAACACAGGTACATCAGGCTCCTATGCTGTGGACAGACAGACAGACAGGGGTACCATAACACAGGTACATCAGGCTCCTATGCTGTGGATAGACAGACAGACAGACAGGGGTACCATAACACAGGTACATCAGGCTCCTATGCTGTGGACAGACAGACAGACAGACAGACAGACAGACAGACAGACAGACAGACAGACAGACAGACAGACAGACAGACAGACAGAATCAACATGTACAACCGGGACCTATGATGTGGACAGACAGACAGGCTGTCCTTGATTCAGTCCTCTGTGTACATCATGATATTGGGTGTAGGTACCTTGATTCCGTCCTTGATGTGATGCACCAATTAGAAACTGTTTTCTCTTTTCTCCAAGGTCGTAAGTATACACAGAGACAAATCTATGGATAGATCTTTATGTACTGTAAACGTATGGATATATGTATATTTCTGAAGAGCCTTGTCCTCTATAGAATGAGTTTGCTGACAGGGCAGTCACACAGACACAACCAAGTTATCTCTCTCTCTCTCTCTCTCTCTCTCTCTCTCTCTCTCTCTCTCTCTCTCTCTCTCCCTCCCTCCCTCCCTCCCTCCCTCCCTCCCTCCCTTCCTTCCTTCCTTCCTTCCTTCCTTCCTTCCTTCCTTCCTTCCTTCCTCCCTCCCTCCCTCCCTTCCTTCCTCCCTCCCTCCCTCCCTCCCTCCCTCCCTCCCTCTCTCTCTCCCTCCCTCCCTCCCTCCCTCCCTCCCTCCCTCCCTCCCTCCCTCCCTCCCTCCCTCCCTCCACCTGTCCCCTCCCATCACTAAGTATCTAAAGATATTAAAAGCTACTGTACAATGTAGCATGGCTTTGGAGGGTGACAAAACTGGTTCCAAAGGATGATGAAGCTGATATTCTTAACTGGTAAGATGATGCTAGTGTCCTAAATGGTACTCTATTCCCTACATAGGGCACTACATTTGACCATGTTGGATACAGAGTTGCAGATGTAAATCCACCTGTGGAGCCAGCATGGAGCAGATCTTAGCGAAGATCACATGACCAGACAGGGCGAAGAGGATGTGGTCCCGGAACGTAGAGAACCACATCACCCACTCAAAGTCAGCCGTATCCTGCAGCCAGATAAAATAGAGTAGGGATCTCAGTCATATCAGAGGATGATTTGGATCTTAGTTGTTACTAACATATAAAAGGTCCACAAGTCAGCCTGAATCTAAAGCGTTCCTCTCACCATCCTCCTGCCGAAGTAGTACCATCCTGGTGTCACGCTGGACTTGAACGTCTTTCTGTTTGCATTCGCTGGAAAAATAATACTTTGATTAGCTTAGATTTTCAGTTAGAAAAATGTGACAAAAAAATCCATTCCGTAATGCTTAGGACCGTGTATGAGTGTGTGTGTGTGTGTGTGTGTGTGTGTGTGTGTGTGTGTGTGTGTGTGTGTGTGTGTGTGTGTGTGTGTGTGTGTGTGTGTGTGTGTGTTTGTGCGCGCGTGCGCGTGTGTGTGTGTGTGTATACTTACAGCTGGACACATCAAAGATCCAGCTGGCAGCCCACAACAAGCCCAGATAGACCACTGTGTTATAGAAGTACAGCTCATATCTGGGCAGGGCTGCCTTGATCCCCATGGTGACCGATCAGCTGGTGGAACCCACACACTCAGAACCTGGAGGGTAGGGACAGACACCCTCCACTCAGAAGGGACCTGCAGAGGTGGAACAATCACTAACATCAGTAAACATCAGTTAACATCACTAATATCAGTTAACATCAGTTAACATCACTATCATCAGTTAACATCACTAACATCAGTTAACATCACTAACATCAGTTAACATCAGTTAACATCACTAACATCACTAACATCAGTTAACATCAGTTAACATCACTAACATCAGTTAACATCAGTTAACATCACTAATATCAGTTAACATCAGTTAACATCACTATCATCAGTTAACATCATTAACATCAGTTAGCATCAGTTAATATCAGGTAACATCACTATCACCAGTTAACATCAGTTAACAGCACTAATATCAGTTAACATCACTAATATTCAGTTAACATCACTAACATCAGTTAACATCTGTTAACGACACTAATATCAGTTAACATCACTATCACCAGTTAACATCAGTTAACAGCACTAATATCAGTTAACAACACTAATATCAGTTAACATCACTAATATCAGTTAACATCACTATCACCAGTTAACATCAGTTAGCATCACTATCATCAGTTAACATCAGTTAGCATCACTATCATCAGTTAACATCACTAATATCAATTAACATCACTGTCATCAGTTAACATCAGTTAACAGCACTAATATCAGTTAACATCACTAATATCAGTTAACATCACTATCATCAGTTAACATCACTTTCATCAGTTAACATCAGTTAACATCACTAATAACAGTTAACATCACTGTCATCAGTTAACATCAGTTAACACCAGTTAACATCAGTTAACATCACTATTACCAGTTAACATCAGTTAACATCACTAATATCAGTTAACATCACTAACATCAGTCAACATCACTAATATCAGTTAACATCACTATCATCAGTTAACATCAGACAGCATCACTATCATCAGTTAACATCAGTTAGCATCACTATCATCAGTTAACATCATTTAACATAGTTAGCATTACTAACATCAGTTAGAATTACTAACATCAGTTAGCATCAGTTAACATCACTATCATCAGTTAGCATCACTATCATCAGTTAACATCAGTTCATCAGGAAGTGTATAGAGGATGTTGTACCCACTGTGACTATAGCACCTATCCAAACCAAAAAACATGGATAGAAGGGCAGCATTCGCACAAAACTGAAAGAGCGAACAAGGGGACTGAGAACATGGTTGGGTACAAACAGTCCAGTTATGCCCTTTGAAAGGCAAATAAAGAGGCAAAACATCAGTACAGAGACAAAGTGGAGATGCAATTCAATGGCTCGGACACTAGACGTATGTGGCAAAGACTCTAGACCATCACAGATTATAAAGGGAAAACCAGCCACCGATGTCTTGCTCCCGGACAAGCTAAACACCTTCTTCGTCCACTTTGAGGAAAACATAATGCTGCCATCAAGGGCCATCACCTCTCTCGAGGACTGTGAGCTCTCGTTCTCCGTGGCCGACGTGAGTAAGACATTTAAGATTGTTACCCCTCGCAAGGCTGCTGGCCCAGATGGCATCCCTAGCCGCGTCCTCAGAGTATGGCAGACCAGCTGACTGGAGTATTTACAAACATATTCGATCTCTCCCTATCCAGGTCTGCACATCCCCACTTGCTTCAAGACGTCCACCATTGTTTCCGGTACCCAAGCAAGCGAATTACAGGCTCAAAATGGCCAGAAACAAAGACCTTTCTTCTGAAACTCGTCAGTCTATTCCTGTTCTGAGAAATGAAAACTATCCCATGTGAGAAATTGCCAAGAAACTGAAGATCTCGTATAATGCTGTGTACTACTCCCTTCACAGAACAGCACAAACTGACCCTAACCAGAATAGAAAGAGGAGTGGGAGGTCCTGGTGCACAACTTAGCAAGCGGACAAGTACATTAGCGCGTCTAGTTCGAGAAACAGTCGCCTCAAGTCCTCAACTGGTAACGTTATTAAATAGTACACGCAAAACACCAGTCTCAACATCAACATGGAAGAGGTGACTCCGGGATGCTGGCCTTCTAGGCAGAGTTTCTCTGTCCAGTGTCTGTGTTCTTTTGCCCATCTTAATCTTTTATTTTTATTGGCCAGTCTGAGAAATGGCATCCCAGAGTCGCCTTTTCACTGTTGACGTTGAGACTGGTGTTTTGCACGTACTATTTAATGAAGCTGCCAGTTGAGGACTTGTGAGGCATCTGTTTCTCAAACTAGACACTCTAATGTACTTGTCTTCTTGCTCATTTGTGCACCGGGGCCTCCGACTCTGCTTTTTATTCTGGTTAGATCCAGTTTGCCGAGACCAAGAGGTTGATAAAAAGGCCATCAGACTGTTGAACAGCCATCACTGGCCAACCACCGCCCGGTACTCTGCCCAGCACCTTAGAGACATTGAACACTGGGCACTTTAACAATGTTTACATGCTGTTTTACCCACTTTATAAAAAGAAACATCCCTTTTTCAGGACCCTGTCTTTCAAAGATAATTCGTAGAAATCCAAATAACTTCACAAATCTTCATTGTAAAGGGTTTAAACACTGTTTCCCATGCTTGTTCAATGAACCATAAACAATTAATGAACATGCACCTGTGGAACGGTCATTAAGACCTTAACAGCGTACAGATGGTAGGCAATTAAGGTCACAGTTATGAAAACTTAGGACACTAAAGAGGCCTTTCTACTGACTCTGAAAAACACCAAAAGAAAGATGCCCAGGATCCCTGCTCATCTGCATGAACGTGCCTTAGGCATGCTGCAAGGAGGCATGAGGACTGCAGATGTGGCCAGGGCAATACATTTCAATGTCTGTACTGTGAGACACCTACGACGGAGATAGAGGGAGACAGGACGGAAAGCTGATCGTCCTCGCAGTTTCAGACCACATGTAACAACACCTGCACGGGATCGGTACATCCGAACATCACACCTGAGGGACAGGTACAGGATGGCAACAACAATTGCCAGAAACGCACAATCCCTCCATCAGTGCTCAGACTGTCCGCAATAGGCTGAGAGAGGCTGGACTGAGGGCTTGTAGTCCTGTTGTAAGGCAGATCCTCACCAGACATCACCGGTAACACCATCGCTAATGGTCACAAACCCACCGTCGCTGGACCAGACAGGACTGGCAAAAAGTGCTCTTCTCTGATGCATCACGGTTTTGTCTCACCAGGGGTTTTGGTCGGATTCGCGTTTATCGTCGAAGGAGCGTTACACCGAGGCCTGTACTCTGGAGCGGGATCGATTTGGAGGTGGAGGGTCCGTCATGATGTGTCACAGCATCATCGGACTGAGCTTGTTGTCATTGCAGGTAGTCTCAATGCTGTGCGTTACATGGAAGACCTCCTCCTCCCTCATGTGGTACCTTTCCTGCAGGCTCATCCTGTCATGACCCTCCAGTATGACAATGCCACCAGCCAAACTGCTCATTCTGTGTGTGATTTCCTGCAAGACAGGATTGTCAGTGTTCTGCCATGGCCAGTGAAGAGCCTGGATCTCAATCCCATTGAGCATGTCTGGGACTTGTTATATCGGAGGGTGAGGGCTAGGGCCATTCCCCCCAGAAATGTCTGGGAACATGCAGGTTCCTTGGTGGAAGAGTGGGGTAACATCTCACAACAAGAATTGGCAAATCTGGTCCAGTCCATGAGGAGGAGATGCACTGCAGTACTTAATGCAGCTGCTGGCCACACCAGATACTAACTGTTACTTTTGATTTTGACCCCCCCTTTGTTCAGGGACACATTAAACCATTTCTGTTAGTCACATGTCTGTGGAACATGTTCCGTTTATGTCTCAGTTGTTGAATCTTGTTATGTTCATACAAATATTTACACATGTTAAGTTTGCTGAAAATAAATGTTATGTACAGTATATATGTACAGGATGTACTGTATTCTAGTCAGAGACTTGATTGATCCAAGAAACACGCACAATGGACATTAGACTGGTGGAAATCTGTCCTTAGGTCTGATGAGTCCACATTAGATGGACATTAGACTGGTGGAAATCTCTCCTTAGGTCTGATGAGTCCACATTAGATGGACATTAGACCGGTGGAAATCTGTCCTTAGGTCTGATGAGTCCACATTAGAGATGTTTGTTTACAACCGCCATGTCTTTGTGAGAAGCAGAGTAGGTGAACGGATGATTACCACATGTGTGGTTCCAACTGTGAAGTATGAAGGAGGAGGTGTTATGGTGTGGGTGTGCTTTGCTGGTGACACTGTCTGTGATTTATTTACAATTCAAGGCACACTTAACCAGCATGCTGACACAGCATTCTGCAGCGATATGCCATCCTAACTGGTTTGCGCTTAGTGGGACTATCATTTGTTTTTCAACAGGACAATGACACAACACACCTCCAGGCTGTGTATGGGCTATTTGACCAAGAAGGAGAGTGATGGAGTGCTGCATCACCCAAACTCAACCCAATTGAGATGGTTTGGGATGAATTGGACCGCAGAGTGAAGAAAAAGCAGTCAACAAGTGCTCAGCATATGTGGGAACTACTTCAAGACTGTTGGAAAAGCATTCCATGTGAAGCTGCTTGAGAGAATGCCAAGAGTGTGAAAAGCTGTCATCAAGGCAAAGGGTGGCTACGTTGAAGAATCTAAAATCTAAAATATATTTATTTCAGAGTTTTAATGTCTTCACTATTATTCTACAATGTAGAAGATAAAAATAAAAAATAAAGACAAACCCTGGAATGAGTAGGTGTGTCTAAACTATTGACTGGTCCTGTATATCTATTCCAGACTCTGATATTTGTAACTTTGTGTATTCAGTGTGTATTGTTATTGTGTTGATATATATTATTGCTCTATTGGAGCTAGAAACATTAGCATTTCACAGCATCTGCGATAACAAGTTACTTTGATATGATTTGAACATCTGTAAATCTGTGTAGGCGACCAATAAACGTTGATTGAATTGGACTTCCTCTTTCCTAAACCTTTTCTGACCTTAGGGCTCTATTCAATCCGTATAAATTCAGCTTCATAGTGAAATTGACAATTATTGGCAATGTTCCCGTGGTTTCGGAGACTACTGTACATTCACGGTAAATGCTGCATATGTCAGCTCAATGGGAAATTACCTTCACATTTCTAGCAGGCAATCTGTAACGCTTCAGTGACCCCGATTGAATAGAGGCATGAGTCTCTCTCACTCTCTCAAAGTGAACAAATGTCACATTGTAGCTCAGCTATCTGTAAAGCTAGCAATTCTCTCTGGTAGCACCAGCCCCATGTCGTCAACAGGCTAGGTCTGTGTCCCAAATGGCAGCCTATTTCCTAAAGGTCTTGGTCAAAAGTAGTGCACTAAATATGGAATAGTGTCCCATTTGAGATGCAGTCAGGCCTGGTCTATAGTTACCACTGTTTCAATCAGAGTCAGATATCAATGTGATGGAGCGGCAGGCTATGACTTAAAAATAGTCCCTAGCCCTCCAGTTTACATTCAGGTCAGTGTCACGTTTGGACAAACTACTGTATTTGGCTGCAGTACTAGTAGACTAATGACTACTGTATTCACAGTAACTCTCCCTCTCTGAGTCATAAAAAGCGGTCATTTATATACACTAGTGTTATCAGAGATAGCAGAGAACCTAGAGACCTCCCTCTTTCTCTGGAATTATATACAGTAGTGCATTCACAGATGGTAGAGAACCTAGAGACCTCTCTCCTTCTCTGGAATTATATACAGTAGTGTTATTAGAGATGGTAGAGAACCTAGAGACCTCTCTCTTTCTCTGGAATTATATACAGTAGTGTTATTAGAGATGGCAGAGAACCTAGAGACCTCTCTCCTTCTCTGGAATTATATACAGTAGTGTTATTAGAGATGGCAGAGAACCTAGAGACCTCTCCCTCTTTCTCTGGAATTATATACAGTAGTGTTATTAGAGATGGCAGAGAACCTAGAGACCTCTCTCTCTTTCTCTGGAATTATATACAGTAGTGTTATTAGAGATAGCAGAGAACCTAGAGACCTCTCTCTTTCTCTGGAATTATATACAGTAGTGTTATTAGATACGTCCTTTCATGGGCAACGTTAGCTAGTTAACATTAGCTTTCTACATCTAGCTACATATTGAACTTCCATCCTCAGTCCAGGGGCACAATGTATTTTACGGGTGGATCAGAATCACTGATGGACATTTTAGCTAGCTAGCTTTTGATAGCTAATTTGTCCTGGGAGATGAACATCGGGTTGTTATTTTACCTTGACATGCATATGGTCCGATGTACAGCACTTCTTCCTCCATTTAGATGTTGTGTAGATACTAGATCATATTACCATATTATTACTCCAAGATACTGATCACTTGTCAATGTTTGTCCAGACACAGGACGGATAGGCTGTCATCAGCTTTATATCTGACTGGACCTTTAATATAATGTCTTTGAACATGGTTCATGTGTATCTAGAAGGAGAGGAACAACGGGACAGACAAGGACTCTGAGAGGTCATCTATTCCTATACAGCAGCTGTTGCCTATTTGGAGCTAACTGCTGAACATTTCTGACACTGATTTGTTATATATATATAGACTACCGTTCAAAAGTTTGGGGTCACTTAGAAATGTCCTTGTTTTTGAAAGAAAGGCATATTTTTTTTGTCCATTAAAATAACATCAAATTGATCAGAAAGACAGTGTGTACATTGTTAATGTTGTAAATGACTACTGTAGCTGGAAATGGCTGATTTTTAATGGAATTTCTATATAGGCGTACAGAGGCCCATTATCAGCAACCATCACTCCTGTGTTCCAATGGCACGTTGTGTTAGCTAATCCAAGTTTATAATTTTAAAAGGCTAATTGATCATTAGAAAACCCTTTTGTAATTATGTTAGCACAGCTGAAAACTGTTGTTCTGGTTAAATAAGCAATAAAACGGGCCTTCTTTAGACTAGTTGAGTATCTGGAGCATCAGAATTTGCGGTTTCGATTACAGACTCAAAATGGACAGAAACAAATACCTTTTTTCTGAAACTCGTCAGTCTATTCTTGTCCTGAGAAATGAAGGCTATTCCATGTGAGAAATTGCCAAGAAAATTAAGATCTCGTACAACGCTGTGTACTACTCCCTTCACAGAAAAGCGCAAACTGGCTCTAACCAGAAAAGAAAGAGGAGTGGGAGGCACCGGTGCACAACTGAGCAAGAGGACAAGTACATTAGAGCGTCTAGTTCGAGAAACAGACGCCTCACAAGTCCTCAACTGGCAGCTTCATTAAATAGTACCTGCAAAACACCAGTCTCAACGTCAACAGTGAAGAGGCGACTCCGGGATGCTGGCCTTCTAGGCAGAGTTGCAAAGTGAAAAGCTATATCTCAGACTGGCCAATAAAAATAAAATATTAAGATGGGCAAAATAACACAGACACTTGACAGAGGAAGATTGGGAAAAAGTGTTATGTACAGACGAATCTAAGTTTGAGGTTTTCGGATCACAAAGAAGAACATTCGTGAGACGTAGAAAAAATGAAAAGATGGGGGGAGTAGTGACGTCATCTGTCAAGCATGGTGGAGGCAATGTGATGGTCTGGGGGTGCTTTGGTGGTGGTAAAGTGGGAGATTTGTACAGGGTAAAAGGAGATGGTCTGGGGGTGCTTTGGTGGTGGTAAAGTGGGAGATGAGTAAAGGGTAAAAGGGATCTTGAAGAAGGAAGGCTATTGTTCCATTTTGCAACGCCATGCCATACCCTGTGGACGGTCCTTAATTGGAGACAATTTTCTCCTACAACAGGACAATGACCCAAAGCACAGCTCCAAACTATGCAAGAACTATTTAGGGAAGAAGCAGTCAGCTGGTATTCTGTCTATAATGGAGTGGTCAGCACAGTCACCGGATCTCAACCCTATTGAGCTGTTGTGGGAGCAGCTTGACCGTATGGTACGTAAGAAGTGCCCATCAAGCCAATCCAACTTGTGGGAGGTGCTTCAGGAAGCATGGGGTGAAATCTCTCCAGATTTCCTCAACAAATTGACAACTGTAATTGCTGCAAAAGTAGCATTCTTTGACGAAAGCAAAGTTTGAAGGACACAATTATTATTTCCATTAAAAATCATTATTTATAACCTTGTCAACGTCTTGACTATATTTCCTATTCATTTTGCAACTCATTTCATGTATGTTTTCATGGAAAACAAGGACATTTCTAAGTGACCCAAAACGTTTAAACGGTGGTGTATGTTCATTACATTGATTATTAGTGCTTTTTTGGTCTCAAATGACATTGTAACATATATGGAACTGCCTGAACTGCTAAACCAAGTGTTTACGATCTGAACATATAACTAAATGCTTTTATGAAACTCGATTTAAACGCGTCAAGGCATTTAGAATTTCAATGCAAACGCGTCAGTGTTTAGATTGTAAACAACAAAACATGTAGCAATTTTTAAACACATGAACACATTTATTCAGCACAAGGCATTTTAAACACTAAATACTGGGGGTGTTGTTTTAACACTGTAGGGTATAAAGCTGTATTTGCGTATTTCCAAGCTTTCCTTTCGAGTGAATGTGAGAGATACCCACCCATGACTGTGTTTGTTAGTGACAGAGTCATGGTTGTTGCATTTAGTAAGATCTACTCTAGAAGCCTTTTATCAGAAACTGTCTAAGTGAATGTCTTTCAAAAAAAAGTTAACCTTTTATGACCACATATTAGACAGGTCATAAGGCCTTTAGTTATGGACTAGTTAGTCTTTAGTTATGGTCTAGTTATCCTCAGTCTTTAGTTATAGACTAGTTAGTCTTTAGTTATGACCTAGTTATCCTCAGTCTTTAATTATGGACTAGTTATCCTCAGTCTTTAGTTATGGACTAGTTATCCTCAGTCTTTAGTTATGGACTAGTTATCCTCAGTCTTTAGTTATGGACTAGTTATCCTCAGTCTTTAGTTGTGGACTAGTTATCCTCAGTCTTTAGTTATGGACTAGTTATCCTCAGTCTTTAGTTATGGACTAGTTATCCTCAGTCTTTAGTTGTGACCTAGTTATCCTCAGTCTTTAGTTATGGACTTGTCATCCTCAGTCTTTAGTTATGACCTAGTTATCCTAAAAATCCAGGATAAAGGGCCACATCAGAACAAGTCAAAATACACTGGTTTGTGAAGTGATTAGAACTTCCTATCTGAATCCTGCCAAAGAGAGAGTATCCAACAACTGAAATATTTGTATCACCCACAATCTGCACTCATTATTACTGCTATGGCAATACTTATCAAACAGTACTAGCTCAACCATCTCAACTGGAACAACCATCTCAGTAATGGGTGCAATAAATCCAACCCCTTTCAGGTTGGATTAGTTTTCAAGTGCAATATGTCCAACCCCTTTACAGATTAGATTATTTTAGAAAAATGTAAGTTATTTATCTTTGTATAGTAAAAGATCAATAAATCAATCAACATACATGATAAAACCATAGATATTAAAACAAACTATTCTAAAAACTAACCTGCAACAAAGCATGCTGGGAAATATGATAATGTACCCCTTTCACGTCTTTTTCACTCTAGAAAGTTCATGGTAATTAACTCAATACAGTCAAGTGAAAACAACAACATGCGGTTAAACCTATTTATTGAATCAAATGTCCTGTTCAGTTGTCCTGAAATGTAGATAAGGTGACAGACATTCATAACACTGATCTGAAAAAAAAGCCATGGAAAGTCACATACATTTCTAATGACTAAATACACCAAACAGGACAATGTGAAAATAAACACTAATGTTTAAAATCTGAATACTTTGCAGATGTAGGTGTTATCCTGGTTGGAAACGGACTGAAAAAAGCTGACTATAGTGTTTAATCTAGCATGCTAAACACTTATTGGCTAATATAAATGCTTTATCTTTACGTTTTAAACACTGATATTTAGGTTATGACGTGTCACGTTTCATGGTTTTCCAGTGTAGCCTATTGTATTAGTCGAAGGGTCATTGACTATTGACCAATTTTAGTCTACTTAATATTTTTACTAGGCTACTTTATTCTGCTTGCTAGGAATTAAACATTAAACATGCACATTTGATCTCCATAATGAAAACTGTTGCTGCTATTAAAATCACTTCTCTGTGATGTTAGCTGGTTAAATGTCACATGGTCATGCATTGCAATTTGTAACCTTATTGCGCTTATAATAGCAACACCTGTTGCGGTACTGACCTTGAGGAGGCAAAGTAGCTGTAACCCCCAAACAAGTCAACAAAGTAAATGCAATCCCCCTTAAAACTAAATAAAAAGACCAAATGGAAAATGAAGGTGGGGAAAGAAAGCAGTCTCGTGCATCTGCAGTGTTGTTATCGGTCCAGTGGTGTGGTCGGCGCGCGGGACCACTGACTCCCGGGGAGGAAGCAGACAACAATTAAAGGTGCGTCTGGATTTATTTATTTTCTCAGAGGGGGCGGACCCGTTTTAGTGCCTGTCATAACAAAATATAGTGGTAACTTTAGCTCACCGTTATATCTGTTGCCCAGTAATATCTCTAAATTAACTTTTATTATCTGTCAATTCATCCCGTATCAAATAGATAAAGGTTCATTGGGTTTCCATGACAAGTCCAGGTTATACATAAGAGCTCTGTTGGTTGTGGAAGTCATGACCAGGATGAGCTGAAACAGGGGAGAGAAGGTCATGACCAGGATAAGCTGAAACAAGGAAGAGAGGGTCATAGCCAGGATGAGCTGAAACAAGGGAGGGTCATGACCAGGATGAGCTGAAACAAGGGAGAGAGGGTCATGACCAGGATGAGCTGAAACAGGGGAGAGAGGGTCATGACCAGGATGAGCTGAAACAAGGGAGAGAGGGTCATGACCAGGATGAGCTGAAACAAGGGAGAGAGGGTAATAGCCAGGATGAGCTGAAAGAAGGGAGAGAGGGTCATGACCAGGATGAGCTGAAACAAGGGAGAGAGGGTCATAGCCAGGATGAGCTGAAACAGGGGAGAGAGCGTCATGACGAGGATGAGCTGAAACAGGGGAGAGAGGGCCATGACCAGGATGAGCTGAAACAAGGGAGAGAGGGTCATGACCAGGATGAGCTGAAACAGGGGAGAGAGGGTCATGACCAGGATGAGCTGAAACAAGGGAGAGAGGGTCATGACCAGGATGAGCTGAAACAAGGGAGAGAGGGTCATAGCCAGGATGAGCTGAAAGAAGGGAGAGAGGGTCATGACCAGGATGAGCTGAAACAAGGGAGAGAGGGTCATAGCCAGGATGAGCTGAAACAGGGGCAAGAGGGTCATGACCAGGATGAGCTGAAACAAGGGAGAGAGGGTCATGACCAGGATGAGCTGAAACAAGGGAGAGAGTTTCATAGCCAGGATGTGCTGAAACAGTGGAAAGATGGTCATGACCAGGATGAGCTGAAACATGGGAGAGAGGGTCATGACCAGGATAAGCTGAAACAAGGAAGAGAGGGTCATAGCCAGGATGAGCTGAAACAAGGGAGGGTCATGACCAGGATGAGCTGAAACAAGGGAGAGAGGGTCATGACCAGGATGAGCTGAAACAGGGGAGAGAGGGTCATGACCAGGATGAGCTGAAACAAGGGAGAGAGGGTCATGACCAGGATGAGCTGAAACAAGGGAGAGAGGGTAATAGCCAGGATGAGCTGAAAGAAGGGAGAGAGGGTCATGACCAGGATGAGCTGAAACAAGGGAGAGAGGGTCATAGCCAGGATGAGATGAAACAGGGGAGAGAGCGTCATGACGAGGATGAGCTGAAACAGGGGAGAGAGGGCCATGACCAGGATGAGCTGAAACAAGGGAGAGAGGGTCATGACCAGGATGAGCTGAAACAGGGGAGAGAGGGTCATGACCAGGATGAGCTGAAACAAGGGAGAGAGGGTCATGACCAGGATGAGCTGAAACAAGGGAGAGAGGGTCATAGCCAGGATGAGCTGAAAGAAGGGAGAGAGGGTCATGACCAGGATGAGCTGAAACAAGGGAGAGAGGGTCATAGCCAGGATGAGCTGAAACAGGGGCAAGAGGGTCATGACCAGGATGAGCTGAAACAAGGGAGAGAGGGTCATGACCAGGATGAGCTGAAACAAGGGAGAGAGGGTCATGACCAGGATGAGCTGAAACAGTGGAGAGAGGGTCATGACCAGGATGAGTTGAAACATGGGAGAGAGGGTCACAGCCAGGATCAGCTAAAAAATGAGAGCGAGGGTAATGGCCAGGATGTGCTGAAACAGGGGAGAGAGGGTCATAGCAGGGATGAGCTGAAACAGGGGAGATAGGGTCATGACCAGGATGAGCTGAAACAGGGGAGAGAGGGTCATGGCCAGGATGAGCTGAAACAGGGGAGAGAGGGTCATGACCAGGATGAGCCGAAACAGGGGAGAGAGGGTCATGACCAGGATGAGCTGAAACAGGGGAGAGAGTGTCATGACCAGGATGAGCTGAAACAGGGGAGAGAGTGTCATGACCAGGATGAGCTGAAACATGGGAGAGAGTTTCATAGCCAGGATGTGCTGAAACAGGGGAGAGAGGGTCATGACCAGGATGAGCTGAAACAGGGGAGAGAGTTTCATAGCCAGGATGAGCTGAAACAAGGGAGATAGTTTCATAGCCAGGATGTGCTGAAACAGGGGAGATAGTTTCATAGCCAAGATGTGCTGAAGCAGGGGAGATAGTTTCATAGCCAGGATGTGCTGAAACATGGGAGATAGTTTCATAGCCAGGATGTGCTGAAACAGGGGAGATAGTTTCATAGCCAGGATGTGCTGAAACAAGGGAGAGAGGGTCATGACCAGGATGAGCTGAAACAGTGGAAAGATGGTCATGACCAGGATGAGCTGAAACATGGGAGAGAGGGTCAACGCCAGGATCAGCTAAAAATTGAGAGAGAGGGTCATGGCCAGGATGTACTGAAACAGGGGAGAGAGGGTAATGACCAGGATGAGCTGAAACAGTGGAGAGCGGGTCATGACCAGGATGAGCTGAAACAAGGGAGAGAGGGTCATGACCAGGATGAGCTGAAACAGTGGAGAGAGGGTCATGACCAGGATGAGCTGAAACATGGGAGAGAGGGTCACGGCCAGGATCAGCTAAAACATGAGAGAGAGGGTCATGGCCAGGATGTGCTGAAACAGGGGAGAGAGGGTCATAGCCAGGATGAGCTGAAACAGGGGATAGAGGGTCATGACCAGGATGAGCTGAAACAGGGGAGAAAGGGTCATGACCAGGATGAGCTGAAACAGGGGAGAGAGGGTCATGACCAGGATGAGCTGAAACAGGGGAGAGAGGGTCATGACCAGAATGAGCTGAAACAAGGGAGAGAGGGTCATGGCCAGGATGAGTTGAATCAGGGGAGAGAGGGTCATGACCAGGATGAACTGAAACATGGGAGAGAGCGTCATGACCAGATGAGCTGAAACAGGGGAGAGAAGGTCATGACCAGGATGTGCTGAAACAGGGGAGAGAGGGTCATGACCAGGATGAGCTGAAACAGTGGAAAGAGTTTAATAGCCAGGATGAGCTGAAACATGACCAGGATGAGCTGAAACATGGGAGAGAGGGTCACGGCCAGGTTCAGCTAAAACATGAGAGAGAGGGTCATGGCCAGGATGTGCTGAAACAGGGGAGATAGGGTCATAGCCAGGATTAGCTGAAACAGTGGAGAGCGGATCATGACCAGGATGAGCTGAAACAAGGGAGAGAGGGTCATGACCAGGATGAGCTGAACAGTGGAGAGAGGGTCATGACCAGGATGAGCTGAAACAGGGGAGAGAGGGTCATGACCAGGATGAGCTGACACATGGGAGAGAGGGTCATGACCAGGATGAGCTGAAACAGGGGAGAGAGGGTCATGACCAGAATGAGCTGAAACAAGGGAGAGAGGGTCATGGCCAGGATGAGTTGAAACAGGGGAGAGAGGGTCATGACCAGGATGAACTGAAACATGGGAGAGAGCGTCATGACCAGATGAGCTGAAACAGGGGAGAGAAGGTCATGACCAGGATGTGCTGAAACAGGGGAGAGAGGGTCATGAACAGGATGAGCTGAAACAGTGGAGAGAGTTTAATAGCCAGGATGAGCTGAAACAAGGAGAGAGTTTCATAGCCAGGATGTGCTGAAACAGGGGAGATAGTTTCATAGCCAAGATGTGCTGAAACAGGGGAGATAGTTTCATAGCCAGGATGTGCTGAAACAGGGGTGAGAGGGTCATGACCAGGATGAGCTGAAACAAGGTTAGAGAGGGTCATGACCAGGATGAGCTGAAACATGGGAGAGAGTTTCATAGCCAGGATGTGCTGAAACAGGGGAGAGAGTGTCATGACCAGGATGAGCTGAAAAAGGGGAGAGAGTTTAATAGCCAGGATGAGCTGAAATAAGGAGAGAGTTTCATAGCCAGGATGTGCTGAAACAGGGGAGATAGTTTCATAGCCAAGATGTGCTGAAACAGGGGTGAGAGGGTCATGACCAGGATGAGCTGAAACAAGGGAGAGAGGGTCATGACCAGGATGAGCTGAAAAAAGGGAGAGAGTTTCATAGCCAGGATGTGCTGAAACAGTGGAAAGATGGTCATGACCAGGATGAGCTGAAACATGGGAGAGAGGGTCACGGCCAGGATCAGCTAAAACATGAGAGAGATGTTCATGGCCAGGATGTGCTGAAACAGGGGAGATAGGGTCATAGCCAGGATTAGCTGAAACAGTGGAGAGCGGATCATGACCAGGATGAGCTGAAACAAGGGAGAGAGGGTCATGACCAGGATGAGCTGAAACAGTGGAGAGAGGGTCATGACCAGGATGAGCTGAAACAGGGGAGAGAGGGTCATGACCAGGATGAGCTGACACATGGGAGAGAGGGTCATGACCAGGATGAGCTGAAACAGGGGAGAGAGGATCATGACCAGAATGAGCTGAAACAAGGGAGAGAGGGTCATGGCCAGGATGAGTTGAAACAGGGGAGAGAGGGTCATGACCAGGATGAACTGAAACATGGGAGAGAGCGTCATGACCAGATGAGCTGAAACAGGGGAGAGAAGGTCATGACCAGGATGTGCTGAAACAGGGGAGAGAGGGTCATGACCAGGATGAGCTGAAACAGTGGAGAGAGTTTAATAGCCAGGATGAGCTGAAACAAGGAGAGAGTTTCATAGCCAGGATGTGCTGAAACAGGGGAGATAGTTTCATAGCCAAGATGTGCTGAAACAGGGGAGATAGTTTCATAGCCAGGATGTGCTGAAACAGGGGTGAGAGGGTCATGACCAGGATGAGCTGAAACAAGGTTAGAGAGGGTCATGACCAGGATGAGCTGAAACATGGGAGAGAGTTTCATAGCCAGGATGTGCTGAAACAGGGGAGAGAGGGTCATGACCAGGATGAGCTGAAAAAGGGGAGAGAGTTTAATAGCCAGGATGAGCTGAAACAAGGAGAGAGTTTCATAGCCAGGATGTGCTGAAACAGGGGAGATAGTTTCAGAGCCAAGATGTGCTGAAACAGGGGTGAGAGGGTCATGACCAGGATGAGCTGAAACATGGGAGAGAGGGTCACGACCAGGATCAGCTAAAACATGAGAGAGAGGGTCATGGCCAGGATGTGCTGAAACAGGGGAGAGAGGGTCATGGCCAGGATGAGCTGAAACAGGGGAGAGAGGGTCATGACCAGGATGAGCTGACACAGGGGAGAGAGGGTCATGACCAGGATAAGCTGAAACAGGGGAGAGAGGGTCATGACCAGAATGAGCTGAAACAAGGGAGAGAGGGTCATGGCCAGGATGAGCTGAAACATGGGAGAGAGTTTCATAGCCAGGATGTGCTGAAACAGGGGAGAGAGGGTCATGACCAGGATGAGCTGAAACAGGGGAGAGAGGGTCATGACCAGGATGATCTGACACAGGGGAGAGAGGGTCATGACCAGGATGAGCTGAAACAAGGGAGAGAGTTTCATAGCCAGGATGAGCTGAAACAGGGGAGATAGTTTCATAGCCAAGATGTGCTGAAACAGGGGAGATAGTTTCATAGCCAGGATGTGCTGAAACAGGGGTGAGAGGGTCATGACCAGGATGAGCTGAAACAGGGGTGAGAGGGTCATGACCAGGATGAGCTGAAACAGGGGAGAGAGGGTCATGACCAGGATGAGCTGAAACAGGGGAGAGAGTTTCATAGCCAGGATGAGCTGAAACATGGGAGAGAGTTTCCTAGCCAGGATGTGCTGAAACAGGGGAGATAGTTTCATAGCCAGGATGTGCTGAAACAAGGGAGAGAGTTTCCTAGCCAGGATGTGCTGAAACAGGGGAGATAGTTTCATAGCCAGGATGTGCTGAAACAAGGGAGATAGTTTAATCGCCAGGATGTGCTGAAACAGGGGAGATAGTTTCATAGCCAGGATGTGATGAAACAGGGGAGATAGTTTCATAGCCAGGATGTGCTGAAACAAGGGAGAGAGTTTCCTAGCCAGGATGTGCTGAAACAAGGGAGATAGTTTCATAGCCAGGATGTGCTGAAACAAGGGAGATAGTTTCATAGCCAGGATGTGCTGAAACAAGGGCGATAGTTTCATAGCCAGGATGTGCTGAATCAAGGGAGATAGTTTGATAGTCAGGATGTGCTGAAACAAGGGAGAGAGTTTCATAGCCAGGATGTGCCTAAACAGGGGAGCGAGGGTCATAGTGGTATCAATTTTAGGATTCAAATTTTAAGTCTTCCTTCCTCTTGTTATGTTATGTTTCTTTGCTTGTTGAGTTATCTCAAAATAATTTTCATTACAATAAATAATTGAATGGCAGATGGGGAAATAACTTGAAGCTAACTGTACACCAGCTGCCTAACAGTCCATTACTTTCTATTGATAATCTATTCAAAATATATTGTCTCAACAGAACAATGAAAACCAAAGGTACAGTGCCTTGCGAAAGTATTCGGCCCCCTTGAACTTTGCGACCTTTTGCCACATTTCAGGCTTCAAACATAAAGATATGAAACTGTATTTTTTTGTGAAGAATCAACAACAAGTGGGACACAATCATAAAGTGGAATGACATTTAAAAAACTTTTTTAACAAATCAAAAACTGAAAAAATGGGCGTGCAAAATTATTCAGCCCCCTTAAGTTAATACTTTGTAGCGCCACCTTTTGCTGCGATTACAGCTGTAAGTCGCTTGGGTTATGTCTCTATCAGTTTTGCACATCGAGAGACTGACATTTTTTCCCATTCCTCCTTGCAAAACAGCTCGAGCTCAGTGAGGTTGGATGGAGAGCATTTGTGAACAGCAGTTTTCAATTCTTTCCACAGATTCTCGATTGGATTCAGGTCTGGACTTTGACTTGGCCATTCTAACACCTGGATATGTTTATTTTTGAACCATTCCATTGTAGATTTTGCTTTATGTTTTGGATCATTGTCTTGTTGGAAGACAAATCTCCGTCCCAGTCTCAGGTCTTTTGCAGACTCCATCAGGTTTTCTTCCAGAATGGTCCTGTATTTGGCTCCATCCATCTTCCCATCAATTTTAACCATCTTCCCTGTCCCTGCTGAAGAAAAGCAGGCCCAAACCATGATGCTACCACCACCATGTTTGACAGTGGGGATGGTGTGTTCAGGGTGATGAGCTGTGTTGCTTTTACGCCAAACATAACGTTTTGCATTGTTGCCAAAAAGTTCAATTTTGGTTTCATCTGATCAGAGCACCTTCTTCCACATGTTTGGTGTGTCTCCCAGGTGGCTTGTGGCAAACTTTAAACGACACTTTTTATGGATAAAAAAGAAGAAATGGCTTTCTTCTTGCCACTCTTCCATAAAGGCCAGATTTGTCCAATATACGACTGATTGTTGTCCTATGGACAGAGTCTCCCACCTCAGCTGTAGATCTCTGCAGTTCATCCAGAGTGATCATGGGCCTCTTGGATGCATCTCTGATCAGTCTTCTCCTTGTATGAGCTGAAAGTTTAGAGGGACGGCCAGGTCTTGGTAGATTTGCAGTGGTCTGATACTCCTTCCATTTCAATATTATCGCTTGCACAGTGCTCCTTGGGATGTTTAAAGCTTGGGAAATCTTTTTGTATCCAAATCCGGCTTTAAACTTCTTCACAACAGTATCTCGGACCTGCCTGGTGTGTTCCTTGTTCTTCATGATGCTCTCTGCACTTTTAACGGACCTCTGAGACTATCACAGTGCAGGTGCATTTATACGGCGACTTGATTACACACAGGTGGATTGTATTTATCATCAATAGTCATTTAGGTCAACATTGGATCATTCAGAGATCCTCACTGAACTTCTGGAGAGAGTTTGCTGCACTGAAAGTAAATGGGCTGAATAATTTTGCACGGCCAATTTTTCAGCTTTTGATTTGTTAAAAAAGTTTGAAATATCTAATAAATGTCGTTCCACTTTATGATTGTGTCCCACTTGTTGTTGATTCTTCACAAAAAAATACAGTTTTATATCTTTATGTTTGAAGCCTGAAATGTGGCAAAAGGTCGCAAAGTTCAAGGGGGCCGAATACTTTCGCAAGGCACTGTATCTATGCAGCAGGACAGGAGCAGGTGCAAATACCGTTCTGATCTGTAGAAATCTATGTTGCCAGGTCTGTTTGGGGAGGGTCTGAACCTGTAGTTCTCTGTGTTATCAGGTCTGTTTGGGGAGGGTCTGAACCTGTAGTTCTCTATGTTGCCAGGTCTGTTTGGGGAGGGTCTGAACCTGTAGTTCTCTGTGTTGCCAGGTCTGTATGGGGAGGGTCTGAACCTGTAGTTCTCTATGTTGCCAGGTCTGTTTGGGGAGTGTCTGAACCTGTAGTTCTCTATGTTGCCAGGTCTGTTTGGGGAGTGTCTGAACCTGTAGTTCTCTGTGTTGCCAGGTCTGTTTGGGGAGGGTCTGAACCTGTGGTTCTCTGTGTTGCCAGATCTGTTTGGGGAGGGTCTGAACCTGTAGTTCTCTATGTTACCAGGGCTGTTTGGGGAGGGTCTGAACCTGTAGTTCTCTATGTTGCCAGGTCTGTTTGGGGAGGGTCTGAACCTGTAGTTCTCTGTGTTGCCAGGTCTGTATGGGGAGGGTCTGAACCTGTAGTTCTCTGTGTTGCCAGGTCTGTTTGGGGAGGGTCTGAACCTGTAGTTCTCTGTGTTGCCAGGTCTGTTTGGGGAGGGTCTGAACCTGTAGTTCTCTGTGTTGCCAAACGAGAAGTTCACGATTTCTCACATCATAGTTCCTTCCCGTGACGTTGAGGCGATTGTAAAAGAAGGTGCAGGGATGTAGCTTGAGGTCAAGGGCAGAATGCTGGGACAGGACAGCCCCCACTTCGACATCCGAAGCATTGGCCTCCACCACGAACTGACGAGATGGGTCAGGATGAACCAGGATGGGAGCTTTGGTGTAGCGATGTTTGAGGTCCCGGAACGCCGGGTCAGCAGCTGGAGACCATGTGAATGGAACCTTGGGCAAGGTGAGTGCTGACAGGGGTGAAGCCAGGGTGCTATATCCCTGGATAAAGCGGCGATAGAAGTTGACGAACCCAAGGAAACATTTCAGCTGCACCCTGGACGTAGGCTGAGGCCAATCCATCTCTGCTCTCACCTTCCTCGGATGCATCTGGACATTCCCAACAGAGATGATGTAACCCAGAAAGGGGATGGTGGAGCGATGGAACTCACACTTCTCTGCCTTCAGCTGATTCCAGAAGGCGTTGAAGGACCTGCCGATGTGGAGCATGTGTTCTTGAAAGGAGCGGGAGAATACGAGGATGTCATCAATGTAGACGAAGACGAACCGGTTCAACATGTCGCGGAGGACATCATTCACCAGAGCCTGGAACACCGCAGGGGTGTTGGTGAGGCCAAAGGGCATGACCAGATACTCGTAGAGGCCACTGGCTGAGTTGAAGGCGGTCTTCCACTCGTCCCCCTCTCGAATCTGCACCAGGTGGTAGGCGTTCCAACTTGGGAAACACAGTGGTGCCTGCAGCGGCACGAGGGCCGAGGAGAATAGTTGGTTAGGCTGGTGGTTAGGCTGGAGGCTGGGAAGTGTAGTCAACAGGCTGGTGGTTAGGCTGATGGCTGGGAAGTGTAGTCAACAGGCTGGTGGCTTTCCTGAATGCTGGGAAGTGTAGTCAACAGGCTGGTGGTTAGTCTGAAGGCAGGGAAGTGTACTCAACAGGCTGGTAGTAATCCTGAAGGCTGGGAAGTGTAGTCAACAGGCTGGTGGCTATCCTGAAGGCTGGGAGTGTAGTCAACAGGCTGATGGTTAGGCTGAAGGCTGGGAATTATAGTCAACAGGCTGGTGGTAATCCTGAAGGCTGGGAAGTGTAGTCAAAAGGCTAGTGGTTAGTCTGAAGGCTGGGAATTGTAGTCAACAGGCTGGTGGTTAGGCTGAAGGCTGGGAAGTGTAGTCAACAGGCTGGTGGCTTTCCTGAAAGCTGGGAAGTGTAGTCAACAAGGCTGGTGGTTAGTCTGAAGGCAGGGAAGTGTACTCAACAGGCTGGTGGTAATCCTGAAGGCTGGGAAGTGTAGTCAACAGACTGGTGGCTATCCTGAAGGCTGGGAAGTGTAGCTAACAGGCTCATGGTAATCCTGAAGGCTGGGAAGTGTAGTCAACAGGCTGGTGGTTAGGCTGAAGGCTGGGAAGTGGAGTCAACAGGCTGGTGGTAATCCTGAAGGCTGGGAAGTGTAGTCAACAGGCTGGTGGCTTTCCTGAAGGCTGAGAAGTATAGTCAACAGGCTGGTGGTAATCCTGAAGGCTGGGAAGTGTAGTCAACAGGCTGGTGGTTAGGCTGAAGGCTGGGAAGTGTAGTCAACAGGCTGGTGGCTTTCCTGAAGGCAGGGAAGTGTACTCAGCAGGCTGGTGGTAATCCTGAAGGCTGGGAAGTGTAGTCAACAGGCTGGTGGTAATCCTGAAGGCTGGGAAGTGTAGTCAACAGGCTGGTGGTTAGGCTGAAGGCTGGGAAGTATAGTCAACAGGCTGGTGGTAATCCTGAAGGCTGGGAAGTGTAGTCAACAGGCTAGTGGTTAGTCTGAAGGCTGGGAAGTGTAGTCAACAGGCTGGTGGCTTTCCTGAAGGCTGGGAAGTATAGTCAACAGGCTGGTGGTTAGTCTGAAGGCAGGGAAGTGTACTCAACAGGCTGGTGGTAATCCTGAAGGCTGGGAAGTGTAGTCAACAGGCTGGTGGTAATCCTGAAGGCTGGGAAGTGTAGTCAACAGGCTGGTGGTTAGGCTGAAGGCTGGGAAGTATAGTCAACAGGCTGGTGGTAATCCTGAAGGCTGGGAAGTGTAGTCAACAGGCTAGTGGTTAGTCTGAAGGCTGGGAAGTGCAGTCAACGGGCTGGTGGCTTTCCTGAAGGCTAGGAAGTCGGTGTCGGCTAGTCTGGTGTTTAGGCTGAAGGCTGGGCTGGTGGTGGCCTCAGCATGTATTCTAGTGGTATTGTTGGTGCAGGGCGTGACAGTGATGCAGGGAGAGGGAGAGGGAGAGGGAGAGAAAGAGACAGAGAGGTAGATAGAGAGAGAGAGAGAGACAGAGATTTGTAGGGAGAAAGAGAGGGAGAGGTAGGTAGGCAGGTAGGTAGATAGGTAGAGAGGTAGGTAGAGAGGTAGGTAGAGAGGTAGGTAGGTAGGAAGGTAGGTAGGTAGGTAGGTAGAGAGAGGTAGGTAGGTAGGTAGGTAGGTAGGTAGGTAGGTAGGTAGGTAGGTAGGTAGGTAGGTAGGTAGGTAGGTAAGTAGGTAGGTAGGTAGGTAGGTAGGTAGGTAGAGATGTCGAGTGGTAGAGAGGGAGGTAGAGGAGGTAGGTAGGTAGGTAGGTAGGTAGGTAGGTAGGTAGGTAGGTAGATAGGTAGGTAGGTAGGTAGGTAGGTAGGTAGAGAGGTAGGTAGGTAGGTAGGTAGGTAGGTAGGTAGGTAGGTAGGTAGGTAGGTAGAGATGTCGAGTGGTAGAGAGGGAGGTAGAGAGGTAGGTAGGTAGGTAGGTAGATAGGTAGGTAGGTAGGTAGGTAGGTAGGTAGGTAGGTAGGTAGGTAGGTAGGTAGATAGGTAGGTAGATAGGTAGGTAGGTAGGTAGGTACAGAGGTAGGTAGAGAGGTAGGTAGGTAGGAAGGTAGGTAGGTAGGTAGAGAGGTAGGTAGAGAGGTAGGTAGGTAGGTAGGTAGGTAGGTAGGTAGGTAGGTAGAGATGTCGAGTGGTAGAGAAGGAGGTAGAGAGGTAGGTAGGTAGGTAGGTAGGTAGGTAGGTAGGTAGGTAGGTAGGTAGGTAGGTAGGTAGGTACAGTTGAAGTCGGAAGTTTACATTCACTTTTGTTGGAGTCATGAAAACTAATTTTTCAACCACTCCACAAATGTCTTGTTAACAAACTATAGTTTTGTCAAGTCAGTTAGGACATCTACTTTGTGCATGACACATGTCATTTTTACAACAATTGTTTACAGACAGATTATTTCACTTATAATTCTCTGTATCACAACTCCAGTGGGTCAGAAGATTACGTACACTAAATTGACTGTGCCTTTAAACAGCTTGGAAAATTCCAGAAAAATTATGTCATGGCTTTAGAAGCTTCTGATAGACGAATTAACATCATTTGGAGGTGTACCTGTGGATGTATTTTAAGGCCTACCTTCAAACACAGTGCATCTTGGCTTGACACCATGGGAAAATCAAAAGAAATCAGCCAAGACATCAGAAAAAAACTGTAGACGTCCACAAGTCTGGTTCATCCTTGGGAGCAATTTCCAAATGCCTGAAGGTACCACGTTCATCTGTACAAACAGATGAGCAGTCATACCGCTCAGGAAGGAGACGCGTTCTGTCTCCTAGAGATACTTTAATTTGCACTTTTCGCACCAATCTCAGAAAAACAGCAAAGGACCTTGTGAAGATGCTGGAGGAAACAGGTACAAAAGTATCTATATCCACATTAAAACGAGTCCTATATCTACATAACCTGAAAGGCCATGAAAAGCCAGACTACAGTTTGCAATTGCACATGGGGACAAAGATCATACTTTTTGATGGGACAAAAATACAACTGTTTGGCATAATGACAATCGTTATGTTTGGAGGAAAAAGGGGGAGGCTTGCAAGCCGAAGAACACCATCCCAACCGTGAAACACAGGGGTGGCAGCATCATGTTGTGGGGGTGCTTTGCTGCAGGAGGGACGGGTGCACTTCACAAAATAGATGGAATCATGAGGAGGAAAATTAGGTGGATATATTGAAGCCACATCTCAAGACATCAGTTAAAGCTTGGTCGCAAATGGGTCTTCCAAATGGACAATGACCCCAAGCATACTTCCAAAGTTGTGGCAAAATGGCTTAAGGACAACAAAGTCAAGGTATTGGAGTGGCCATCACAAAGCCCTGACCTCAATCCCATAGAAAATGTGTGGGCAGAACTGAAAAAGCTTGTGTGAGCAAGGAGGCCTACAAACTTGACTCAGGCACACCAGCTATGTCAGAAGGAACTTATTGTGGGAAGCTTATGGAAGGCTACCCGAAACGTTTGACCCAAGTTAAACAATTTAAAGGCAATGCTACCAAATACTAATTGAGTGTATGTGAACTTCTGACCCACTGGGAATGTGATGAAAGAAGTAAAAGCTGAAATAAATCATTCTCTCTACTATTATTCTGACATTTCACATTCTTAAAATAAAGTGTGTGATCCTAACCGACCTAAAACAGGGAATTTTTACTAGGATTAAATTTAAGGAATTATGAAATACTGAGTTTAAAAAGATTTGGCTAAGGTGTATGTAAACTTCTGACTTCAACTGTAGGTTTGTAGATAGGAAGGGAGAGTAGGTAGTGAGGTGTAGGTGTGTTCAGAACAGTGGGAGGACAGACATAAACACACCCTACCTTACCGACGCCACCACACACACTCATACTGACACAGAGGGAGAGAGAGGAGTAGTTATAGTTCTCACTTAGAGTTATATCCAGACCAGACCACCGGAGATATCACTGCTTCTCCTATACCTGGCCCATCCTGTATCACTCACCTGCCATAGGTAAGATTCATACAGCATGGTAGTTATTTCATCAATGACAGTGTTATTCTTTCACTACTGTTAAATCAGTCTGTTTTCATGTTGAGATTGATAAGGTTGATATATTGCTCTTTCAGTCAGTGTTGTTACAGGTATTGTCGACTGTAAAGTTCATTCTCTGTGAACTGGCACATAAAGCTTTCTTTGTGAATTCACCAGGGAGTTGGAAGTATATTATGAGGTAGTTCTATGTACTTAGTAAGGTGTGCACACTGACCATTGTCTGATAATAATAGTGCTTAATAGATGTGGAACCAGTTTTTCCATCAGCAGTAAGCCATGGGTTAGGGTTAGGAGGGGTTAGGAGAGATTAGGAAGGGTTAGGAGGGGTTATGAAGGGTTAGGAGATGTTAGGAGGGGTTAGGAGAGGTTAGGAATGGTCAGGAGGGGTTAGGAAGGGTTAGGAGGGGTTAGGAATCGTTAGGATTGGTTAGGAAGGGTTAGGAAGGGTTAGGAGAGGTTATGAAGGGTTAGGAGGGGTTAGGAAGGGTTAGGAGGGGTTAGGAAGAGTTAGGAGGGGTTAGGAAGGGTTAGGAGAGGTTGGGAACGGATAGGAGAGGTAAGAAATGATCAGGAAGGGTTAGGAAGGGTTAGGAAGGGTTAGGAGGGGTTAGGAGAGATTAGGAAGGGTTAGGAAGGGTTAGGAGAGGTTATGAAGGGTTAGGAGAGGTTATGAAGGGTTAGGAGGGGTTAGGAAGGGTTATGAGGGGTTAGGAGAGAATAGGAAGGGTCAGGAGGGGTTAGGAGAGATTAGGAAGGGTTAGGAGAGGTTAGGAACGGTTATGAGGGGTTAGGAAGGGTTTGGAGGGTTTAGGAGATGTTAATAAGAGCTAGAATAGGTTTGGAAGGGTTTAGAGGGGTTAGGTGGCGTTTAGGAAGGGTTTGGGAGGGTCAGTGGGGGTTAGGAAGGGGTTAGGGGAGTTTATGGGAGGTTAGGAGGGGTTAGGAAAGGTTTGGAGGGGCTGGGAAGGGTTAGGAGGGGATAGGACAGGTTAGAAAGGTTTAGGAAGGGCTAGGAAGGGTTAGGAGAGGTTAGGAACGGTTAGGAGGGGATATGAGGGGTTTGGAGGGGTTAGGTGGGGTTAGGATAGGTTAGGAAGGGTCGGTAGGTGTTAGAAAGGGTTGGGATAGGTTAGGAGGGGTTAGCAAGGGGTTAGGAGGGGCTGGGAAGTGTTAGGAGAGGGTAGGACAGGTTAGGAGGGTTAGGAAGGGTTAGGAGGGTTTAGGAAGGGTTAGGAGGGGTTAGGAAGTGTTAGGAGGGGTTAGGAGGGGTTATGAAGGGTTAGGTGGGTATAGGTAGGGTTAGGAGGGTGTAGGAAGGGTTAGAAAGGGTTGGGAAGTGTTAGGAGGGGTTAGGAGGGGTTATGAAGGGTTAGGTGGGTATAGGAAGGGTTAGGAGGGTTTAGGAAGGGTTGGGAGGGGTTATGAAGGGTTAGGAGGGTATAGGACAGGTTAGGAGGTGATAGAAGGGTTAGGAAGTGTTAGGTGGGTATAGGACAGGTTAGGAGGTGATAGAAGGGTTGGGAGGGTTTAGGAAGGGTTAGGAGGTGTTAGGTGGGTATAGGACAGGTTAGGAGGTGATAGAAGGGTTAGGAAGTGTTAGGTGGGTGTAGGACAGGTTAGGAGGTGATAGAAGGGTTAGGAGGGATTAGGATGTGTTAGGTGGGGTTAGGATGGGTTAGGAAGTGTTGTGACGTTGTATTAGTTAATGTGACGACTGTTGTTCATCGAATGATTAAAGTTTCTAATTGCGTGATTAACTGAATCAAGCAATTATTAACTCATTAACCTGGGGCACCATGTGAAAACTAGTTTTTATTGAGTTTCTATTTCCCAAATTAACTCAAAGAATATCAGAATATCGATTTTACAACAGCCGCTAATTAACCAATTACCTCTACAATCTCGTTCTGAACGTCGTATAGCCCGTAAAACTGCACGGACCCTGGTCCCACTAATTAATTTGTACCAAACCAATCTTAGTTGAATATTTATTTACTAAAAAGCTAAAATGATGATAAAAGATACACATAGACAAAACACATTATAGGCTATTGATTAGAACTTAGTATAACGGGCCAACACACTATAGCGGTTGTTACTCACAATGAGGATTTAAAAAGAGAGAGAAAAAGAGTACACAAGAGAAATATACATTTGGGTGAATTTGTCAGCTATGCTATTCTAACCCTAGCCTTGCCCCAAACTGCCGCTCTTATGGGTCAGAATATAATGATGTAATTATGTGGGGATGATCTCAGAGGATTCTCTGCGTAGGCCTTCAGCTGTTCGATGACACACTCCCCCGGCGCACCTCCCTGATCGTCCTCCCGCTGTCAGTGTCCTTTTGGGCTTAGGAGTCTGTACCCTAACCCTTTGCTCTGGAAGGGGTCTTCTGAGGACAGACAGCTCTGTAGCTCAGAGCTCACAGCATAGGAATGAAACCCTTTAGATACCACGATTCGATGGGAGATGGAGGCTAGGTGGTTCGACTTGAATTCACCCGCTTAGACACAGCTACTCATCCGTAGCTTGGGTAGAAAAGGATTTCTTTGTCCTCAAACTTGCTTCTGGGTTCGTTGACTTTTTAGACCTTGCTGCAGCTGGGGTCACGTAGTCTTCCTGTAAATTCTATACTCACAGGTTTTATACACTTGGGTCAGAAGTGGGCGTAACCGCCTTTTTTAGGACAATTCTCTGGGCTTACCAAATTAATGAGGCAAGGTCTAGATTTTATTCAAATCCAATTCTAGACAACTAACTTAACATTTCATCTTCCCCAACACATTCTCTTTGATTAGGATATTTTCCATACAACGTACAATGTATAAACATCAAACATCTACTAGGAAAACTCTTCACGTTACACTGTTTTCGAAATAACGTCATCTATAACCTTTAATAACAAAACAAAAATGACATACATTTTCATATTCCATCTATCGTCATGACCACCATTGTGGCTGACGGAAACCATTGTTCCAAAGTCCCTTTATTTCATGTTTAATGTTCTGAGGCTGGTTCTCCATAGTGACAGGATAAAAGGAATGTGTCTGTGGCCCCCACATCTTCAGACCCCTAGATCTCTCCTCCTCTGTTGGGGTTGAGAGATAATCTGTAGGGTTGTGGTCTCCTGTAACCTGACCTGATCAGGACAGTCATGACAGTAAGGAAGGGTTTGGAGGGGTTCGGAGGGTTTAGGAAGGATTAGGAGGTGTTAGGAAGGGAAGGGTTTGGAGGGGTTTTGAAGGGTTATGAAGGGTTAGGAGGTGTTAGGAAGGGAAGGGTTTGGAGGGGTTTTGAAGGGTTATGAAGGGTTTAGAGTGGTTAGGGAGGGTTAGGAACGGTTAGGAGGGGTTTTGAAGGGTTAGGAACGGTTAGGAGGGGTTTTGAAGGGTTAGGAACGGTTAGGAGGCGTTTTGAAGGGTTAGGAAAGGTTAGGAGTGGTTTGGAGTGGTTAGGAGTGTTGAGGAAAGGTTAGAAAGGGTTAGGATGGGTTAGGGCATATGAAGGATTATGATTAGGAAGGGTTAGGGATAGGAACTGTTAGATCATAGGAAGGGTTAGGATGACTTAGGGAAGGTTGTTGAAGTGAGAGCTCCATCAGTGCTATTTTAATAAGGCTGATCATGACTTTTAAGTACTGCAGTTGTTACTTGGAGACTTTTATCTCCCTCACCAACTTCAAACATCTGCTATCTGAGCAGCTAACCGATCGCTGCAGCTGTACATAGTCTATTGGTAAATAGCCCACCCATTTTCACCTACCTCATCCCCATACTGTTTTTATTTATTTATTTTTCTGCTCTTTTGCACACCAATATCTCTACCTTTACATAACCATCTGATCATTTATCACTCCAGTGTTAATCTGCATAATTGTAATTATTTGCCTACCTTCTCATGCCTTTTGCACACAATGTATATATAGACTCCCCTTTTTTCTACTGTGTTATTGACTTGTTAATTGTTTACTCCATGTGTAACTCTGTGTTGTCTGTTCACACTGCTATGCCTTATCTTGGCCAGGTCGCAGTTGCAAATGAGAACTTGTTCTCAACTAGCCTACCTGGTTAAATAAAGGTGAAATTAAAAAAAAAAAAAAAAAAACTTCTCATGTGAAACTCAACTATTGGTGGGTGGAGGTTAGTTAATGGACTTGTTCACAATCTGTTTGTCTGAGGAGAAACTAGAAGCCTGGTAGGACAAGGTGTAGTCATCAGTTGAACTAGCAGTTGGAATTGAACAAAGTCACCTTATGCCAGATATTTCTTCTGGTTCCATCACATAGGACCACTAAGCTAGTGCTGCAGTATATTGGGATCATTTTGATACGGTCAACAGACATATAAACAGCACCCTTTGATGTACTAAAGGAGTTGTCCTCCATATGCCAGTCTGCCAGCAGAACAGTGTTGACTCAGTCACTTCTAATCACTTCTAGTCACTTCCAGAAGCCTGTAGTAGTTAGGTAGTGGTAAATAATTATAGGACAGTAGTAAACTAATTAGTTCAGGGTAGATTAATCATACCACATTTTTTATTTGGAATGTTGACCTTCAGTTGACATGATGATGATGAGTCATGGGATCAGTGTGTATGCTGGATAAACCGTGCATTCAATTTTACCTGACTCCACCTTACCCGACTCCACATTTAGTAGTAGTAACGATGATAGGTGACAGGCATCCTGGTTTGGCCTTCAGAACCACTGGGGCGTTGCCAGTGAAATCACTGTTAGCACTAACCCTATTGTTGAAGTTGACGTGAATACTGCAGTGACATTCATGTTTGTTTTAAATGAGTCAGGCCTTAATCTGAGATTAGGTTTCTGTCCCAAAATGGCACACTACTCCCTATGTAATGAACTACTATTGGCCACGGCCCAAAGAGGTTTGGTGTTTGAGGGCCCCATAGTTCCTTACGTAGGGAGTAGGCTGCCATTTGGGACACATTCCTGGTACCATGACTGAGCAGGTTTTAATAAGGGCTGGGGATAGTTAGCTTGAGATTTTTTCAGGCAGCCGGTTCATATCCTGTTTGAGGTCACCAAGCTCCACTCACCACACACTCCCTGTCCTCACTACACCTTGGACCTGTCAGCTGCTCAGCAACACTCAATCCTGTTTCTAAAAAGAGAAGGTTGTAATAGTACTCTTAAATTGTATATAGTATGACTTCCTCTATCTAAATATCGGTATATAGTAAATTTGACTTCCTCTATCTAACTATCTGTATATAATAAGTATGACTTCCTCTATCTAACTATCTGTATATAGTATGACTTCCTCTATCTAACTATCTGTATATAGTATGACTTCCTCTATCTAAATATCTGTATATAGTAAATATGACTTCCTCTATCTAACTATCTGTATATAGTAAGTATGACTTCCTCTATCTAACTATCTGTATATAGTAAGTATGACTTCCTCTATCTAACTATCTGTATATAGTATGACTTCCTATTTCTAACTATCTGTATATAGTGTGACTTCCTCTATCTAACTATCTGTATATAGTAAGTATGACTTCCCCTTTCTAACTATCTGTATATAGTATGTATGACTTCCTCTATCTAACTATCTGTATATAGTAAGTATGTCTTCCTTTATCTAACTACCTGTAAATGGTAAGTGTGAATTCCTCTATCTAACTATCTGTATATAGTAAGTATGACTTCCTCTATTTAAATATCTGTATATAGTATGCCTTCCTCTATCTAACTATCTGTATATAGTATGACTTCCTCTATTTAACACTCTGTATGTAGTAAGTATGACATCCTCTATTTAACTATCTGTATACACTAAGTATGACTTCCTCTATCTAACTATCTGTATATAGTATGACTTCCTCTATCTCACTATCTGTATATAGTATGACTTCCTCTATCTAAATATCTGTATATAGTAAATATGACTTCCTCTATCTAACTATCTGTATATAGTAAGTATGACTTCCTCTATCTAACTATCTGTATATAGTAAGTATGACTTCCTCTATCTAACTATCTGTATATAGTATGACTTCCTCTATCTAACTATCTGTATATACTAAGTATGACTTCCCCTTTCTAACTAGCTGTAAATAGTAGGTATGACTTCCTCTATCTAACTATCTGTATATAGTGTGACTTCCTCTATCTAACTATCTGTATATAGTAAGTATGACTTCCCCTTTCTAACTATCTGTATATAGTATGTATGACTTCCTCTATCTAACTATCTGTGTATAGTAAGTATGTCTTCCTTTATCTAACTATCTGTATATGGTAAGTGTGAATTCCTCTATCTAACTATCTGTATATAGTAAGTATGACTTCCTCTATTTAAATATCTGTATATAGTAAGTATGACTTCCTCTATCTAACTATCTGTATATAGTATGACTTCCTCTATCTAACTATCTGTATATAGTATGACTTCCTCTATTTAACACTCTGTATATAGTAAGTATGACATCCTCTATTTAACTATCTGTATATACTAAGTATGACTTCCTCTATCTAACTATCTGTATATAGTAAGCATGACTTCCTCTATCTAACTATCTGTATATAGTATGACTTCCTCTATCTAACTATCTGAATATAGTATGACTTCCTCTATCTAACTATCTGTATATAGTATGACTTCCTCTATCTAACTATCTGTATATAGTAAGTGTGAATTCCTCTATTTAACTATCTGTATATAGTAAGTATGACTTCCTCTATTTAACTATCTGTATATAGTAAGTATGACTTCCTCTATCTAACTATCTGTATATAGTATGACTTCCTCTATCTAACTATCTGAATATAGTATGACTTCCTCTATCTAACTATCTGTATATAGTATGACTTCCTCTATTTAACTATCTGTATATCGTAAGTATGACTTCCTCTATCTAACTATCTGTATATAGTAAGTATGACTTCCTCTATCTAACTATCTGTATATAGTATGACTTCCTCCATCTAACTATCTGTATATAGTAAGTATGACTTCCCCTTTCTAACTAGCTGTAAATAGTAAGTATGACTTCCTCTATCTAACTATCTGTATATATTGTGACTTCCTCTATCTAACTATCTGTATATAGTAAGTATGACTTCCCCTTTCTAACTATCTGTATATAGTATGTATGACTTCCTCTATCTAACTATCTGTGTATAGTAAGTATGTCTTCCTTTATCTAACTATCTGTATATGGTAAGTGTGAATTCCTCTATCTAACTATCTGCATATAGTAAGTATGACTTCCTCTATTTAAATATCTGTATATAGTAAGTATGACTTCCTCTATCTAACTATCTGTATATAGTATGACTTCCTCTATCTAACTATCTGTATATAGTATGACTTCCTCTATTTAACACTCTGTATATAGTAAGTATGACATCCTCTATTTAACTATCTGTATATACTAAGTATGACTTCCTCTATCTAACTATCTGTATATAGTAAGTATGACTTCCTCTATCTAACTATCTGTATATAGTATGACTTCCTCTATCTAACTATCTGTATATAGTAAGTATGACTTCCCCTTTCTAACTAGCTGTAAATAGTAAGTATGACTTCCTCTATCTAACTATCTGTATATAGTGTGACTTCCTCTATCTAACTATCTGTATATAGTAAGTATGACTTCCCCTTTCTAACTATCTGTATATAGTATGTATGACTTCCTCTATCTAACTATCTGTGTATAGTAAGTATGTCTTCCTTTATCTAACTATCGGTATATGGTAAGTGTGAATTCCTCTATCTAACTATCTGTATATAGTAAGTATGACTTCCTCTATTTAAACATCTGTATATAGTAAGTATGACTTCCTCTATCTAACTATCTGTATATAGTATGACTTCATCTATCTAACTATCTGTATATAGTATGACTTCCTCTATTTAACACTCTGTATATAGTAAGTATGACATCCTCTATTTAACTATCTGTATATACTAAGTATGACTTCCTCTATCTAACTATCTGTATATAGTAAGTGTGAATTCCTCTATTTAACTATCTGTATATAGTAAGTATGACTTCCTCTATTTAACTATCTGTATATAGTAAGTATGACTTCCTCTATCTAACTATCTGTATATAGTATGACTTCCTCTATCTAACTATCTGAATATAGTATGACTTCCTCTATCTAACTATCTGTATATAGTATGACTTCCTCTATTTAACTATCTGTATATCGTAAGTATGACTTCCTCTATTTAACTATCTGTATATAGTAAGTATGACTTCCTCTATCTAACAATATGTATATAGTAAGTATTACCACTGAATGAATCTGTATTAATTCAGTAACTAGACTTCCTCTATCTGTATATAGTATGACTTCCTCTATCTAACTATCTGTATATAGTAAGTATGACTTCCTCTATCTAACTATCTGTATATGGCAAGTATGACTTCCTCTATTTAACTATCTGTATATAGTAAGTGTGAATTCCTCTATCTAACTATCTGTATATAGTATGACTTCCTCTATCTAACTATCTGTATATAGTAAGTATGACTTCCCCTTTCTAACTAGCTGTAAATAGTAAGTATGACTTCCTCTATCTAACTATCTGTGTATAGTAAGTATGTCTTCCTTTATCTAACTATCTGTATATGGTAAGTGTGAATTCCTCTATCTAACTATCTGTATATAATAAGTATGACTTCCTCTATTTAACTATCTGTATATAGTAAGTATGACTTCCTCTATCTAACTATCTGTATATAGTATGACTTCCTCTATCTAACTAGCTGTATATAGTATGATTTCCTCTATCTAAATATCTGTATATAGTAAATATGACTTCCTCTATCTAACTATCTGTATATAGTGTGACTTCCTCTATCTAACTATCTGTATATAGTAAGTATGACTTCCCCTTTCTAACTATCTGTATATAGTATGTATGACTTCCTCTATCTAACTATCTGTGTATAGTAAGTATGTCTTCCTTTATCTAACTATCTGTATATGGTAAGTGTGAATTCCTCTATCTAACTATCTGTATATAGTAAGTATGACTTCCTCTATTTAAATATCTGTATATAGTAAGTATGACTTCCTCTATCTAACTATCTGTATATAGTATGACTTCCTCTATCTAACTATCTGTATATAGAATGACTTCCTCTATTTAACACTCTGTATATAGTAAGTATGACATCCTCTATTTAACTATCTGTATATACTAAGTATGACTTCCTCTATCTAACTATCTGTATATAGTAAGTATGACTTCCTCTATCTAACTATCTGTATATAGTATGACTTCCTCTATCTAACTATCTGTATATAGTAAGTATGACTTCCCCTTTCTAACTAGCTGTAAATAGTAAGTATGACTTCCTCTATCTAACTATCTGTATATAGTGTGACTTCCTCTATCTAACTATCTGTATATAGTAAGTATGACTTCCCCTTTCTAACTATCTGTATATAGTATGTATGACTTCCTCTATCTAACTATCTGTGTATAGTAAGTATGTCTTCCTTTATCTAACTATCTGTATATGGTAAGTGTGAATTCCTCTATCTAACTATCTGTATATAGTAAGTATGACTTCCTCTATTTAAACATCTGTATATAGTAAGTATGACTTCCTCTATCTAACTATCTGTATATAGTATGACTTCCTCTATCTAACTATCTGTATATAGTAAGTATGACTTCCTCTATCTAACTATCTGTATATAGTATGACTTCCTCTATCTAACTATCTGTATATAGTAAGTATGACTTCCCCTTTCTAACTAGCTGTAAATAGTAAGTATGACTTCCTCTATCTAACTATCTGTATATAGTGTGACTTCCTCTATCTAACTATCTGTATATAGTAAGTATGACTTCCCCTTTCTAACTATCTGTATATAGTATGTATGACTTCCTCTATCTAACTATCTGTGTATAGTAAGTATGTCTTCCTTTATCTAACTATCTGTATATGGTAAGTGTGAATTCCTCTATCTAACTATCTGTATATAGTAAGTATGACTTCCTCTATTTAAACATCTGTATATAGTAAGTATGACTTCCTCTATCTAGCTATCTGTATATAGTATGACTTCCTCTATTTAACACTCTGTATATAGTAAGTATGACATCCTCTATTTAACTATCTGTATATACTAAGTATGACTTCCTCTATCTAACTATCTGTATATAGTAAGTATGACTTCCTCTATTTAAACATCTGTATATAGTAAGTATGACTTCCTCTATCTAACTATCTGTATATAGTATGACTTCATCTATCTAACTATCTGTATATAGTATGACTTCCTCTATTTAACACTCTGTATATAGTAAGTATGACATCCTCTATTTAACTATCTGTATATACTAAGTATGACTTCCTCTATCTAACGATCTGTATATAGTAAGTGTGAATTCCTCTATTTAACTATCTGTATATAGTAAGTATGACTTCCTCTATTTAACTATCTGTATATAGTAAGTATGACTTCCTCTATCTAACTATCTGTATATAGTATGACTTCCTCTATCTAACTATCTGAATATAGTATGACTTCCTCTATCTAACTATCTGTATATAGTATGACTTCCTCTATTTAACTATCTGTATATCGTAAGTATGACTTCCTCTATTTAACTATCTGTATATAGTAAGTATGACTTCCTCTATCTAACAATATGTATATAGTAAGTATTACCACTGAATGAATCTGTATTAATTCAGTAACTAGACTTCCTCTATCTGTATATAGTATGACTTCCTCTATCTAACTATCTGTATATAGTAAGTATGACTTCCTCTATCTAACTATCTGTATATAGTAAGTGTGAATTCCTCTATCTAACTATCTGTATATAGTATGACTTCCTCTATCTAACTATCTGTATATAGTAAGTATGACTTCCCCTTTCTAACTAGCTGTAAATAGTAAGTATGACTTCCTCTATCTAACTATCTGTGTATAGTAAGTATGTCTTCCTTTATCTAACTATCTGTATATGGTAAGTGTGAATTCCTCTATCTAACTATCTGTATATAATAAGTATGACTTCCTCTATTTAACTATCTGTATATAGTAAGTATGACTTCCTCTATCTAACTATCTGTATATAGTATGACTTCCTCTATCTAACTAACTGTATATAGTATGATTTCCTCTATCTAAATATCTGTATATAGTAAATATGACTTCCTCTATCTAACTATCTGTATATAGTGTGACTTCCTCTATCTAACTATCTGTATATAGTAAGTATGAATTCCCCTTTCTAACTATCTGTATATAGTATGTATGACTTCCTCTATCTAACTATCTGTGTATAGTAAGTATGTCTTCCTTTATCTAACTATCTGTATATGGTAAGTGTGAATTCCTCTATCTAACTATCTGTATATAGTAAGTATGACTTCCTCTATTTAAATATCTGTATATAGTAAGTATGACTTCCTCTATCTAACTATCTGTATATAGTATGACTTCCTCTATCTAACTATCTGTATATAGTATGACTTCCTCTATTTAACACTCTGTATATAGTAAGTATGACATCCTCTATTTAACTATCTGTATATACTAAGTATGACTTCCTCTATCTAACTATATGTATATAGTAAGTATGACTTCCTCTATCTAACTATCTGTATATAGTATGACTTCCTCTATCTAACTATCTGTATATAGTAAGTATGACTTCCCCTTTCTAACTAGCTGTAAATAGTAAGTATGACTTCCTCTATCTAACTATCTGTGTATAGTAAGTATGTCTTCCTTTATCTAACTATCTGTATATGGTAAGTGTGAATTCCTCTATCTAACTATCTGTATATAATAAGTATGACTTCCTCTATTTAACTATCTGTATATAGTAAGTATGACTTCCTCTATCTAACTATCTGTATATAGTATGACTTCCTCTATCTAACTAACTGTATATAGTATGATTTCCTCTATCTAAATATCTGTATATAGTAAATATGACTTCCTCTATCTAACTATCTGTATATAGTGTGACTTCCTCTATCTAACTATCTGTATATAGTAAGTATGAATTCCCCTTTCTAACTATCTGTATATAGTATGTATGACTTCCTCTATCTAACTATCTGTGTATAGTAAGTATGTCTTCCTTTATCTAACTATCTGTATGTGGTAAGTGTGAATTCCTCTATCTAACTATCTGTATATAGTAAGTATGACTTCCTCTATTTAAATATCTGTATATAGTAAGTATGACTTCCTCTATCTAACTATCTGTATATAGTATGACTTCCTCTATCTAACTATCTGTATATAGTATGACTTCCTCTATTTAACACTCTGTATATAGTAAGTATGACATCCTCTATTTAACTATCTGTATATACTAAGTATGACTTCCTCTATCTAACTATCTGTATATAGTAAGTATGACTTCCTCTATCTAACTATCTGTATATAGTATGACTTCCTCTATCTAACTATCTGTATATAGTAAGTATGACTTCCCCTTTCTAACTAGCTGTAAATAGTAAGTATGACTTCCTCTATCTAACTATCTGTATATAGTGTGACTTCCTCTATCTAACTATCTGTATATAGTAAGTATGACTTCCCCTTTCTAACTATCTATATATAGTATGTATGACTTCCTCTATCTAACTATCTGTGTATAGTAAGTATGTCTTCCTTTATCTAACTATCTGTATATGGTAAGTGTGAATTCCTCTATCTAACTATCTGTATATAGTAAGTATGACTTCCTCTATTTAAACATCTGTATATAGTAAGTATGACTTCCTCTATCTAACTATCTGTATATAGTATGACTTCCTCTATCTAACTATCTGTATATAGTAAGTATGACTTCCTCTATCTAACTATCTGTATATAGTATGACTTCCTCTATCTAACTATCTGTATATAGTAAGTATGACTTCCCCTTTCTAACTAGCTGTAAATAGTAAGTATGACTTCCTCTATCTAACTATCTGTATATAGTGTGACTTCCTCTATCTAACTATCTGTATATAGTAAGTATGACTTCCCCTTTCTAACTATCTGTATATAGTATGTATGACTTCCTCTATCTAACTATCTTGTGTATAGTAAGTATGTCTTCCTTTATCTAACTATCTGTATATGGTAAGTGTGAATTCCTCTATCTAACTATCTGTATATAGTAAGTATGACTTCCTCTATTTAAACATCTGTATATAGTAAGTATGACTTCCTCTATCTAACTATCTGTATATAGTATGACTTCCTCTATTTAACACTCTGTATATAGTAAGTATGACATCCTCTATTTAACTATCTGTATATACTAAGTATGACTTCCTCTATCTAACTATCTGTATATAGTAAGTGTGAATTCCTCTATTTAACTATCTGTATATAGTAAGTATGACTTCCTCTATTTAACTATCTGTATATAGTAAGTATGACTTCCTCTATCTAACTATCTGTATATAGTATGACTTCCTCTATCTAACTATCTGAATATAGTATGACTTCCTCTATCTAACTATCTGTATATAGTATGACTTCCTCTATTTAACTATCTGTATATCGTACGTATGACTTCCTCTATCTAACTATCTGTATATAGTAAGTATGACTTCCTCTATCTAACTATCTGTATATAGTATGACTTCCTCCATCTAACTATCTGTATATAGTAAGTATGACTTCCCCTTTCTAACTAGCTGTAAATAGTAAGTATGACTTCCTCTATCTAACTATCTGTATATATTGTGACTTCCTCTATCTAACTATCTGTATATAGTAAGTATGACTTCCCCTTTCTAACTATCTGTATATAGTATGTATGACTTCCTCTATCTAACTATCTGTGTATAGTAAGTATGTCTTCCTTTATCTAACTATCTGTATATGGTAAGTGTGAATTCCTCTATCTAACTATCTGTATATAGTAAGTATGACTTCCTCTATTTAAATATCTGTATATAGTAAGTATGACTTCCTCTATCTAACTATCTGTATATAGTATGACTTCCTCTATCTAACTATCTGTATATAGTATGACTTCCTCTATTTAACACTCTGTATATAGTAAGTATGACATCCTCTATTTAACTATCTGTATATACTAAGTATGACTTCCTCTATCTAACTATCTGTATATAGTAAGTATGACTTCCTCTATCTAACTATCTGTATATAGTATGACTTCCTCTATCTAACTATCTGTATATAGTAAGTATGACTTCCCCTTTCTAACTAGCTGTAAATAGTAAGTATGACTTCCTCTATCTAACTATCTGTATATAGTGTGACTTCCTCTATCTAACTATCTGTATATAGTAAGTATGACTTCCCCTTTCTAACTATCTGTATATAGTATGTATGACTTCCTCTATCTAACTATCTGTGTATAGTAAGTATGTCTTCCTTTATCTAACTATCGGTATATGGTAAGTGTGAATTCCTCTATCTAACTATCTGTATATAGTAAGTATGACTTCCTCTATTTAAACATCTGTATATAGTAAGCATGACTTCCTCTATCTAACTATCTGTATATAGTATGACTTCCTCTATCTAACTATCTGTCTATAGTATGACTTCCTCTATTTAACACTCTGTATATAGTAAGTATGACATCCTCTATTTAACTATCTGTATATACTAAGTATGACTTCCTCTATCTAAATATCTGTATATAGTAAGTGTGAATTCCTCTATTTAACTATCTGTATATAGTAAGTATGACTTCCTCTATTTAACTATCTGTATATAGTAAGTATGACTTCCTCTATCCAACTATCTGTATATAGTATGACTTCCTCTATCTAACTATCTGAATATAGTATGACTTCCTCTATCTAACTATCTGTATATAGTATGACTTCCTCTATTTAACTATCTGTATATAGTAAGTATGACTTCCTCTATCTAACTATCTGTATATGGCAAGTATGACTTCCTCTATTTAACTATCTGTATATAGTAAGTGTGAATTCCTCTATCTAACTATCTGTATATAGTATGACTTCCTCTATCTAACTATCTGTATATAGTAAGTATGACTTCCCCTTTCTAACTAGCTGTAAATAGTAAGTATGACTTCCTCTATCTAACTATCTGTGTATAGTAAGTATGTCTTCCTTTATCTAACTATCTGTATATGGTAAGTGTGAATTCCTCTATCTAACTATCTGTATATAATAAGTATGACTTCCTCTATTTAACTATCTGTATATAGTAAGTATGACTTCCTCTATCTAACTATCTGTATATAGTATGACTTCCTCTATCTAACTAGCTGTATATAGTATGATTTCCTCTATCTAACTATCTGTATATAGTAAGTATGACTTCCTCTATCTAACTATCTGTTTATAGTATGACTTCCTCTATCTAACTATCTGTTTATAGTATGACTTCCTCTATTTAACTATCTGTATATCGTAAGTATGACTTCCTCTATTTAACTATCTGAATATAGTAAGTATGACTTCCTCTATTTAACTATCTGTATATAGTATTTATGACTTCCTCTATCTAACAATATGTACATAGTAAGTATGACCACTGAATGAATCTGTATTAATTCAGTAACTAGACTTCCTCTATCTGTATATAGTATGACTTCCTCTATCTAACTATCTGTATATAGTAAGTATGATTTCCTCTATTTAACTATCTGTATATAGTAAGTATGACTTCCTCTATTTAACTATCTGTATATAGTAAGTATGACCACTGAATGAATCTGTATTAATTCAGTAACTAGACTTCCTCTATCTTGATTTAAAGCGGTCATGTAGCTGTCTTCTCATAAATCAAAGCTCACCCATAGTTCTCTGCTTTGGTTTTGCCTTTGCGTTCTCATACAGTACAGCAAGCTGTATTCTTACAGTCAGTGACATTTTATAGTCCTTCCGTGACACTAATGTGATATGTCGTAGTGTTTGCTCAGTGACACCCTGTGTGTTTGTCTGGCAGTGCTGATATCTGTCCGAAGGGGCAATTACACGCCCCTGATTGCGGAAGTTGTTTGTTGCCATAGTGGCTAGTTGACGCCAAGTTGACAGGCCTGCTGGTCTTAGGCCACCTGTTCTCCAGAACAGTCATGAGATTACCTGCTTTTATAATAGGCTCTTTACTGCAGAATATCTACTGTATATTGCCTTTAACCTTAAAAGTAAGTCATTTTGACCCCAGAGGCATATTTTTGTTCACAGCCCAGAGGTGGTTTATTCAATTCTTCATTCAACTTGTTCTTACCAAATCTAAATCATTGAGTGTTTCTGTATCAATATGGACATACGAAGTGTTTTGACCCCAGGCCAAAACATCTAACTCCACCTACAGTCCTACAGCAGATAGGATCTTTATTTGAATATAGGTTTCCCTGGAGACATAATGACAAGTTATCCATACCAGCAGAGGATGGACGGGGACCTGTATCAGTGAGTTTGACCAGATAGACATATCATCTGCAGTGATGTAGCACCCCATGTACCTGCCTAAGGTTCTATACCACGTACAGTGCATTCGGAAATATTCAGACCCCTTTACTTTTTCCCCATTTTGTTATGTTGAAGCCTTATTCAAAAATGGATTAAAAAAAAATTCTCCCCCCTCATCAATCTACAGATAATACCCCATAATGATAAAGCAAAAACAGGTTAAAAATAATGAAATATCACATTTACATAAGTATTCAGACCCTTTACCTAGTACTTTGTTGAAGCACCTTTGGCAGCGATTACAGCCTTAAGTCTTATTTGGTATGACGCTACCAGCTTGGCACACCTGTATTTTGGGAGTTTCTCCCATTCTTCTCTGCAGATCCTCTCAAGCTTTGTCAGGTTGGATGGGAAGCGTCATGCACAGATATTTTCAGTTCTCTCCAGAGATAGATAGATTAGATTGGGTTTAAGCCTGGGCTCTGGCTGGGCCACTCAAGGACATTCAGAGAATTGTCCCAAAGCCAATCCTGCATTGTCTTGGCTATGTGCTTATGGTTGCTGTCCAGTTGGAAGGTGAACGTTCACCACAGTCTGAGGTCCTGAGCACTCAGGCACAGGTTGCCATCAATGGTCTATCTGTACTTTGCTCCGTTCATCTTTGCCTCGATCCTGACTAGTCTCCCAGTCTCTGCCGCTGAAAAACATCCCCACAGCATGATGCTACCACCACCATGCTTCACCGTAGGGATGATGCCAGGTTTCCTCCAGACGTGACGCTTGGAATTCAGGCTGAAGAGTTCAATCTTGGTTTCATCAGACCGGAGAATATTGTTTCTCATGGTCAGAAAGTCCTTTAGGTGCCTTTTGAAAAACTTCAAGCAGGCTGTCAGGTGCTTTTTACTGAGGAGAGGTTTCCGTCTGGCCAGTCTACCGCAAAGGCCTGATTGGTGGAGTGCTGCAAAGATGGTTGTCCTTCTGGAAGTTTCTCCCATCTCCACTGGGGAACTCTGGAGCTCTGTCAGAGTGACCATCGGGTTCTTGGTCACCTCTCTGACCAAGGCCTTTCTCCCCGATTGCTCAATTTGGCCGGGCGGCCAGTTCTAAGAAGAATCTTAGTGGTTCTAAAAACGTATTCTATTTAAGAATGATGGAGGTCACTGTGTTCTTGGTGGGGACCTTAAATGCTGCAGAAATGTTTTGGTTCCCTTCCCCAGATCTGTGCCTCAATACAATCCTTCCTCGGAGTTCTACGGACAATTCCTTCAACGTCATATTGGTCATATTGGTCACGGATCCCGAGTGCAGTTCTCCAGCTGTATCCACTGAACACATGCAAGGTTCAAGGCACGATGGCAGGGGGCACGGGATGGACTGCAGAGTTGAGCACAGATGACCGACCTAGCCCATGTGGAAGGGAGAGGGGGGGCACGGGATGGACCGCAGAGTTGAGCACAGATGACCGACCTAGCCCATGTGGAAGGGAGAGGGGCGTGGGGGTGGAGGGGTGGAGGGGGGGCGGGGTCCCAACCCGGGACCCCACCCCCCACCCCACTGACAACACTTTAAGGGGCATTGCACTAATAACGGTAATGACTAGGGAAACGTTCCTGCTGTTCTGTTCTTAGTGCCAGTCTGCACGTTCAAACTAAAACAATGTAACTAATAATGGCATCTTTATACTTTTGTTAATAAAATAATGATAAAAATACTCTTTCAAAATGCAGATGTTTATTTATTTATGGATCCATAACGAATTACTATGGGAATAAATATCACTGAATTACAGAAATATCCTCCAATCCTCTATATGTAATTATTGGCAGAGAGTCAGATCTTATTTTTCGATATACTGTAGGCCTACCGTGGGCGACATGAGTCTCGCTAGTGTTGAGTAATGTGCTGTTAGAAGTGGTGTAGGTCTTATTTATTTAAAGAGCCTATTGAAGTTAGAAGCAATAGGATTTGAAGCAATAGACTACAACTATTTTAGCACCGTTTCACGCTGCTCTGAGACAAGCATGGGGACTGGTAGTGATACATCAATGGGGACTGGTAGAGATAAATCAATGGGGACTGGTAGTGATAAATCAATGGGGACTGGTAGTGATAAATCAATGGGGACTGGTAGAGATAAATCAATGGGGACTGGTAGTGATAAATCAATGGGGACTGGTAGAGATAAATCAATGGGGACTGGTAGAGATAAATCAATGGGCACTGGTAGTGATAAATCAATGAGATTTCTATTTTCACTTAATCTCCGTTTGGGTATTGGTTAGACTAGAATTATACAATTTGGGTGTAGAAATGTTATGCTCTTAGTGTAACCTTTATTTAAATAGGCAAGTCAGTTTAGAACAAATTCTTATTTACAAGGACAGGCTACTCCTTCATCCCCGATTCCCCGGTCTCCCACGTGCCTGCATTCTCAATCCGAACTCATCTCCTGGCATGTCCATTATCTCAGCCAATCATGGCTAGCGTGAAGGTTCCTGGGGTTTTCCATTGCTAAACCAACTAGGCTCGTAATTTAACATTTTTTTTGTATTTACAGATGACATACAGTACAAGTTTGTTTTTAAGGCACATGGAAGGTCACATGTTCCTGATTTCTGCTCAAAAAAACACATTTTGGATACAATTATTTACATGCCTAATTATGTTTTTTTATAAGAAAGAATTTGATATTTTGCTGTGATTGTTGCTTTTTCCAATAGTTTCTTCTCGGGGTCAAAATGACCCCAGGTGGTTATCGATGTACACAGTAAAACAACATCTATTTGTTTCAACTAACTTTTAGTTCCACAGACTTTTTTGGTTTACTCAACTTTTTGGTCAAAGTGTTACCTGAACTTAACATTTTTAGTTGGCCCAAACATCTCTAACATGAGAAAACATGAATAAAACTTCTATCAATTTTTTAAATGATCTGTTTGCTCAAATTGTCTAGTACGTTAATTCAACTAGAAATTATTATTGTTGTGTATAACCAGTTGCACAGCTTTTTTTTTAGTTAAGATGTCCAAATAATAATTTTTAATTGAATAAACACGAGACATAAAAATGTGGGTCGACAATTTTTGGGGGGGTTCAGTTTAAGTAAACAAAAAGAAGCTGTGGAACCAGTTATTTAAAAATAATTAGTTGAAACAACTAAATTTGTGGGTGTTTATTTTTATTTTTTACAGTGTATGTCAAATATGTTGGTGGCTTGGTGGTTAAAGACTCTGTGGAAGATAGGCACTTCTTAGTAAACATGCAGCAACCCTTCTGAGGTGATTCACATTCAGCATGCTCTCTACTGTATTGTTAGTTGTGCAGAATGACTGAAGAAAGTCCAGAAGCCTTTCAGCATGTCAGCAGGAAGTCTGGCCTACAGATCTGGACCATCAATGTAAGTCCCACGTCTTTCAAAATACATCCTATTGTAATATACTGTAACAGATGTAGGATCTTCATTTGATCACCCTGTTGCAGGATAACTTTTCTGCAATGCAGGACATTTTAAACTTGTAGTTTACTTGAGGTCTAAAAAGGCTTTTAATGTTTGGAATTTCCACTTTGAAATTGTAGACTTGATTTTCCCTTATGAGAAATGTATCAACCCTTACAAAAAGGTTAATACATTTGTATCTATTTAAAAATTCACGTTTCCTGTTGCTACAGGATTATCTTCCTGCTGTAGCAAACTGGCACAAATTAAGATCCTACATCTGTTTATACAGCAGTCTCTGCTACGTTATACAGCGGTCTCTGCTGGGTTATACAGCTGTCTCCACTGGGTTATACAGCAGTCTCTGCTGGGTTATACAGCTGGTCTCCACTGGGTTATACAGCTGTCTCCACTGGGTTATACAGCTGGTCTCCACTGGGTTATACAGCAGTCTCCACTGGGTTATACAGCTGTCTCCACTGGGTTATACAGCAGTCTCCACTGGGTTATACAGCTGTCTCCACTGGGTTATACAGCGATCTCCACTGGGTTATACAGCGGTCTCTGCTGGGTTATACAGCGGTCTCCACTGGGTTATACAGCGGTCTCTGCTTGGTTATACAGCGGTCTCTGCTTGGTTATACAGCAGTTTCCACTGGGTTATACAGCAGTCTCCACTGGGTTATACAGCGGTCTCCACTGGGTTATACAGCGGTCTCCACTGGGTTATACAGCTGGTCTCCACTGGGTTATACAGCGATCTCTGCTGGGTTATACAGCGGTCTCTGCTTGGTTATACAGCAGTTTCCACTGGGTTATACAGCAGTCTCCACTGGGTTATACAGCGATCTCTGCTGGGTTATACAGCAGTCTCCACTGGGTTATATAGCTGGTCTCCACTGGGTTATACAGCAGTCTCCACTGGGTTATATAGCTGTCTCCACTGGGTTATACAGCGATCTCTGCTGGGTTATACAGCGATCTCTGCTGGGTTATACAGCAGTCTCCACTGGGTTATACAGCAGTCTCCACTGGGTTATACAGCAGTCTCCACTGGGTTATACAGCTGTCTCCACTGGGTTATACAGCGGTCTCTGCTGGGTTATACAGCGGTCTCCACTGGGTTATACAGCAGTCTCCACTGGGTTATACAGCAGTCTCCACTGGGTTATACAGCTGTCTCCACTGGGTTATACAGCAGTCTCCACTGGGTTATACAACAGTCTCCACTGGGTTATACAGCAGTCTCCACTGGGTTATACAGCGGTCTCCACTGGGTTATACAGCAGTCTCCACTGGGTTATACAGCAGTCTCCACTGGGTTATACAGCTGTCTCCACTGGGTTATACAGCAGTCTCCACTGGGTTATACAGCAGTCTCCACTCGGTATATTACACTGCCTTAGTCTCAGATCAAATGCTGAGATGGGACTTTTGTGACAGTTTTCGTTGGTGTTCTGTCACGCTGTTCTTGAAATATAATATTCTGAAAGTATCTTGTTGTTTTTAAGAACATGAAGATGGTTCCTGTACCGGACCAAGCTTTTGGGAACTTCTTTGAGGGAGATTGCTACATTGTCCTCTATGTGAGTATTGCTACATTGTCCTCTATGTGAGTATTGCTACATTGTCCTTTATGTGAGTATTGATACATTGTCCTCTGTGTGAGTATTGCCACATTGTCCTCGGTGTGAGTATTGCTATATTGTCCTCTATGTGAGTATTGCTACGTTGTCCTCTGTGTGAGTATTGCTACATTGTCCTCTATGTGAGTATTGCTACATTGTCCTCGGTGTGAGTATTGCTACATTGTCCTCTGTGTGAGTATTGCTACTTTGTCCTCTGTGTGAGTATTGCTATATTGTCCTTTGAGCCTTTAGCCTGGATCCCTGTAGAAATGATCTATGGGTCGTTCCTGAATTACAGTGAATGTGTGGGGAGCCTCTAGCCTGGTACCCTGTAGACATTTTCTAAGGGTCGTTCCTGATTTACGGTGGCATTTGGTCATGGCATTTTGAACACTTGTTATTAATTGTAATGTATTTGGGTATATCTTCACATTCTAAATAAACTAATTTTCAAGCTTAATGACTTTAAATAATTTGTATCATTATGATAACATTGTGCCACCAATAGGAGTAGTAACACTAATTCGACATTTTAGGTAAATCAGTATTTCCTGAAATGGAGGCAACTCTAAGGTCATCAATTTTGTAAAAAATATTTAGTAAAGTAATTAAATTAATAATTTTGCTCACAATGTTTTTTCCCTGACTAACACCAAGTGAAACTTTAGATGTAGACACAACTAAAAGGGTGTGATTATCTAATAATTTAGATAATTTAACATAGACTCCTCCCCCGATAACACTGGAGAAAATGCTGAAGGTCCTTGTATACTGCATCTTTGAAATCAGTGATTTTCAAGGTGGTAACACCAATGACAGAAAATGCAACGTTATGACTGTAACTACTGTTCCCTGAAGGAGGGAAGGTACAACATACTATGGGGGAGTCGCACTCTCGCCACTTCCTGTTGAAGGATTTACATTCACTCCTGACAAGAGGCCAAAGAAATCCGTGCCTCGCTGGAATCCTCGCCTTCCACAGTTGATAAGTGTGAGGCTTGGATTCCTTCCTTCAATTTAATACCACTCTTCACCAAGCCCACTCTTCACCAAGCCCACTCTTCACCAAGCCCAGGAACAGGTGCCGGAGGCCAAACGTGGCAGTTTTTGTGCATTTTATTAGGATCCCCATTAGCTAAAGCTGTAACGTTAACTAATCTTCCCGAGTTCCTCGTTTCCCTCCTTCAGGGAACAGTAGTTATAGTCATAGTGTTACTTTCTATTTCAGTCAGTCAACTTCGGTACAACATACTATGGGAAAATATAATCACTCCCCAAATGGATACTAAATGAAAACGGCCCATGGCAGACCACCCAGACCTGGGTATTGTACACACGGTGCGCTGCCTGGAGACTTTCCCCTGTCAGAGCCATAAGCACGCTACGGGATACACTGGGAGCAGTGTCATCCAAGTGATGAAACCTCACAACAGTGTGTGGTGATGCCCAACTCGCTGCAGCAAAAATATCTCTTATAGTCAACCCTTTAAACAACACTCAAGATGCTGTCAGACCCTGGCGGAGTGGGAGGGTACATCGCTAGGTAACCATGCCCCTTGCTGCTATATGCCAGGGAGATAGCCTCCGCAATCCAGTGGAAGAAACACTGCTTAGGGAGCGCCCTGCCGCCAGCTGAATTAGTTAAACAGACTGTTCACAGAGCCGGACATCCTTGGTCTGTTGAATGTACTTGCGTAAAGCACCTGACACAGGACATGTAATCTCTGTTGCTCTTCAGAAGCAAAAGGTTGCGAAATGAGACCTGTAGGATCATAGCCATGACCTTCGGTGCGAACTGAGTACTGGATAACGTGTGGAGGTCCCCAACACATTTAACCGAGGCCAATGCCATGGGCAGGGAGGTTTTGTAGAAGAGGTTATTCAGACCCACTGATTCCAGAGGATCAAAGGGGGCACACAGTGCCTCCAAAACCAGTGCCATGTCCCATGTGGACGCAATAGTTTTAGAGACTGGTCTGAGACGACGTACACCTTTCAGGAATCACACAACCAGGGGATAGGTGTCACGTTCTGACCTTAGTTCCTTTGTTTTGTCTTTGTTTATATGGTCAGGGCGTGAGTTGGGGTGGGCAGACTATGTTTGTTTTTCTATGTTTGGTTTCTGGGTTCGGCCTAGTATGGTTCTCAATCAGAGGCAGGTGTCGTTAGGTGGTCTGAGACGACGTACACCTTTCAGGAATCACACAACCAGGGGATGGGCCCCCGGTGAGGATTCGTCAACTCCCACCTGACCCGATGAGATAGCGGCCATGTACACTTTTAAAGTGGAGAATTCTCAAAGGATGTCCCTCACAGAACTCTGAAAAGGAGCAAGTCCTTTATCTTGGCACCAGAGATCAAACGCTTCCACAGTAAAGATCTATGCACTAACGGAAATTTCCCAAATCTGGGAGACCACCCAGGTGAGTAGCCTCCACTCCCGAGAGAGAGGGCCACACCTGGATAAAAGAGCTGCACCGTAGTTGAAGTAGCCGGGGACATGCGTCGCCCAAAGTGAGAGGATGTGGACACTGCTCCCCAGGAGTGATCCAAGGTTAGGAGGGAGAGACACATAGTCTCTCCCTGTCTGTTGATGAAATATAGTCAGTTCTGACCAGCGCAAGCCGGGGGAAGCGCCTGAGTGCCAGATACACCATTAAGAGCTCTGGGTAATTGATATGCAGCGTCCTCAGCACAAGTGTAGCGAATCGTATTTTCTTCGTACATCGCACCCCACCCTCTGGGGATGCGTATTTTGTGATCACCTTGCAGGATACAACTAATCCCCTGGAAGGTTCCCACCACTGGTCCTTGGTCCGTAGGCCTGATAGAGACACCTGAAGCAACCGGCTTAGGCTGCGAGATGCATCCAGGTGGGTGGCTAGCACTCAGCGCTGGAAGGGCCTTATCGACAATAGGCTTCCATCACACTAAGGTGAAGAGCGGAATAATTGAAGGATTGAATCATAGCCTCGGGCTTATCAACTGGGGAAATCAGGGCTTCCAGCAAGGCACGGATTTCATTAGCCTTCTCAGGCATGATTGTAGATCCTTCAACGAAGTCCTGAGTCCTGAGTCCTCAGTTGTGCGGATTTCATTAGCCTTCTCAGGCGTGATTGTAGATCCTTCAACCTGAGTCCTGAGTCCTGAGTCGTGCGACTCCCCCATAGTATGTTGTACTGAAGTTGACTGACTGGAAGGGAACTGAGGGACACATATTGCATTTTAATAGCCATGTTTTTTAAAATCTATACAGTATATTAAATACTTTTGTTTACTGTCTAGAATTCAAAATACTAGATAAATATCTGTTAAAAATGTCTCTACACCTCTACACTTCATCAACATGCTATCTCCCAGTAGTTTATATAATCCATATAAATATATGTTTTACAGTATAAAGGACTTATATACAGTAGGCTTTCATATAAAGTAACAGTTAAATCTAACGTGTATTATTTCTGTAATTTTAAAGTGTTTTTACATGTTTTTACATGGTGCCAAAGACAGCATTTACCACCGCAATTGAAGAATGACGCCTCAAGAATTACCCATATGGCATATGTGTGTGTGCAGTATACAATTTCAACGATGTGTATCTATGTCATGTACATGTATGTGTGTGTAACAGAATACAATATGTAAATACTATATACAGCACCAGTCAATGCCAAGAGTGTGCAAAGTTGTCATCAAGGCAAAGGGGTGGCTAATTTGAAGATTGTCAAATGTATTTGTTTAACACTTTTTTGGTACCTACATGATTCCATATGTGTTATTTCATAATTTTGATGTCTTCACTATTATTCTACATTGTAGAATATAGTAAAATATCTGACTGGTACGTGTGTGTGTCCAGAGGAGTCAGGGCTCCAGTAACTCCATGGACATCCACTACTGGATTGGTAACTCCTCCTCTCAGGATGAGCAGGGAGCGGCGGCCATCTTAGTGACTCAGCTGGATGAGTTCCTGGGGGGCAGTCCTGTCCAGCACAGGGAGGTACAGGCCGCAGAGTCCTCCAAGTTCAGGAGCTACTTCAGGAACGGACTCATGTGAGTGACCAAGTGAATGGAAATAATATAATGAATATATTATACTACACACACACACACAGACACACCCACACACAGACACACCCACACACACACACACACACACACACACACACACACACACACACACACACACACACACACACACACACACACACACACTCACACACACACACACACACACACACACACAAACACACACACACACACACACACAGGACTCTACACACTCACCGGACTCTACACACTCACAGGACTCTACACACACACAGGACTCTACACACACACAGGACTCTACACATTCACCGGACTCTACACACACACACAGGACTCTACACACACACACACAGGACTCTACACACACACCGGACTCTACACACACACCGGACTCTACACACACACAGGACTCTACACACACACAGGACCCTACACACACGCAGGACTCTAGACACACACAGGACTCTAGACACACACAGGACTCTACACACACACAGGACTCTACACACACACAGGACCCTACACACACACAGGACTCTACACACACACTCACACACACTGACACTCGAAAACACACACTTAATTTGCTCATACACACATGACACGCAGGCACATTCATACTCAGTTGCGATTTCAGCATGTCTTGGTGAGGCAAAACTCAAACCATTTCTGTAGATGCCAGTGAAGCCACCACACCACACAACACAACACAACACTAAACAATACATTAAATGCCCTATAACAGTGACAAACGGTGCTATCCTTACAGCGGAGCTCTCTTTTCAGAATATGTATTATTTCACAAGATAAGATTTCATAAAGTAGGATTGATTATTAGAATTTATGTATAGTATTTCATGAATCGAACAGTCCAAACATCAGACTAAAGCCTCAGCTGAACTTGATGTGCAATCTGAGATAAACAAAGCATGTGTGAGAGTGTCTGTCTTAAGTGGTATTAACACACTGTCTGCTATTTAAGGTGACAGAACACACACATCATGCTGTCTTGCCAATATAACTGTCTACATTTGGGTTGAGTTAAAACATTGTTACACAGAACAATTGTAAAATATTATATTTGAAGGTCGATCTACTAAGGACATGGACTAATGACTCATTACTTAATAACTGTATTTTGTTCATAAAGCGCTTTTCACGATCCCCTAAATGTAAAATTTGTATTTAAAATCATTTTTGTGATAGAATGAAAGCGTACCAGAACGCGCTTCAGTAGTTGAACTAAAGACGAGCCATAAACCATACTGTAGGCAAAAAGCAAATGCATTAGAAAAACAAACTAAAAGTCAATTTAACAGAGCTATAAATAGTGCCTTAAGAGCATAATAGCATTGGAATGAGACACTTATGGCTCATCCATTAATTCACAGGAACACGTCAGCCGGAGGGAGGGCTTCCTCCTGTCACTTCTCCAACTACATACAATAATAGATTTTTATCCACTATTGTTCAGTGGAACAAAGACTCTCAACAGTCTGTGTGGTATTCTGTTCCTTGACAGCTGATACACTGTGGTCTGTAGGAATTCCCATGCTGGGGCACAGAGGGGAAGTTGATATCAAACACATAATAGGACTTGAATCCGGTGACCCAAGCAGTGTACCTTGCTCCAATGGTGGTCCACTAACGACTGTAAACACCTGTGAGCAGTCCCCAAGAGCCAAGACAAATGACTATGGTCTGGTCACCTCCGCCTGGTGCAGGTACTCTCCCATGTTTGTCACAACCTGTTAGAGATATCATTTGATTTTAGAATATGAGGATTTCTGGTATTTTGTATATTTAATAGCCATTTACATCAATCAACTCCCTGTTTGATGCCTTCATCTTCCATTCATTTGGGTTTGGGGCTCATAGGTTCATTTACAACACTAAGCAGGTGTCCATCCAACCATTTCATGCAGACCAATTACCTGCCGCATTAAAAATGTCACAGCCGGCCAGAGTACATCTGTACAAATTTGTTTGTTCGACATGGTGGGATGTTTTTGTGTCGTGTAAATTGATTATGCGATGAAATGGCAGTGGAAACTCCATTATATTGATATAATAACCGTCAAATTAAAGTAAACTTGGAATCACGCGATACGTTATGTGTCTCCTCCTACCCGGGAAAGCATGCAGTTTATTAAGGCTGTAGATGAAATCCACTTCACAGGGTGGTGAATGTGCACGGATACTTTCCAATAAGGGTCTTATTCTGGTGACATGAATATTGATGCATGTTTGACAAATACAAATTATATCACTCTTATTCATAGTAACGTCATAGAAGACAGTCACACATTTTCTTACGTTACAGCCTTATTCTAAAATGTATAGAATTGTTGTTTTTCCTCATAAATCTACACACAATACCCCATAATGACAAAGCAAAAACAGGGTTTTTTAGAAATGGTATATATCACATTTATAGAAGTATTCAGACCCTTTACTCAATACTTTGTTGAAGCATCTTTGGCAACGATTACAGCCTCGAGTCTTCTTGGATATGATGCTACAAGCTTGACACACCTGTATTTGGGGAGTTTCTCCCATTCTTCTGTGCAGATCCTCTCAAGCTCTGTCAGGTTGGATGGGGAGCGTCACTTCACAGCTATTTTCAGGTCTCTCCAGAGATGTTCGATATGGTTCAAGTCTGGGCCACTCAAGGACATTCAGAGAATTGTCCCGAAGCCACTCCTGTGTCTTGGCTGAGTGCTTAGGGTCATTGTCCTGTTGGAAGGTGAACCTCCGCCCCAGTCTGTCCTGAGCGCTCAGGAGCAGGTTTTCATCAAGGATCTCTCTGTACTTTTCTCCATTCATCTTTCCCTCAATCCTGACTTGTCTCCCAGTCTCTGCCACTGAAAAATATCCCCTCAGCATGCTTCACCGTAGGGATGGTGGCAGGTTTCCTCCAGACATGATGCTTGGCATTCAGGCCAAAGAGTTTATTCTTGGTTTAATTAGACCAGAGAATTTTGTTTATCATGTTCTGAGAGTCCTTTAGGTGCCTTTTGGCCAACTCCATGCAGGCTGTCATGTGTCTTTTACTGAGGAGCTGCTTCCGTCTGGCCACACCACCATAAAGGCCTGATTGGTGGAGTGCTGCAGAAATGGTTGTCCTTCTGGAAGGTTCTCCCATCTCCACAGAGGAACTCCGGAGTTCTACCAGAGTGACCATCAGGTTCTTGGTCACCTCCCTGACAAAGGCCCTTCTCCCCCGATTGCTGAGTTTGGCAGGGAGGACCAAACTTGTTCTGTGGTTCCAAACTTTTCCCATTTAAGAATGATGGAGGTCCCTGTGTTCTTGGGGACCTTCAATGCTGCAGAAATGTTTAATACCCTTCTCCAGATCTTTGCCTCAACACAATTCTGTCTCGGAGTTCTACGGACAATTCCTTCCACCTCAAGGGTAGGTTTTTACTCTGACATGCACTGTCAACTGTGGGACATTTATATAGACAGGTGAGTGCCTTTTCAAATCATGTCCAAACAATTGAATTCACCACAGGTGGACTCCAATTAAGTTCTAAAAACATCTTAATTAAGGATGATCAATGGAAACAGGATGCTCAATTTTGAATCTCATAGCAAAGGGTAGCAAAGGGTTGGATGCGCTCTGTGTTAAGAAGCAGTGCGGCTTGGTTGGGTTGTGTTTCGGAGGACGCATGGCTCTCGACCTTCGCCTCTCTCTCTAACTACTACTAACAATTACTACTAACAATTACTACTAACAATTGGATACTACGAAATTGGGGAGAAAAAGGGGAGAAAAAGGGGGTAAAAATAATTTAAAAAAAATTAATACTGTAAATAAGGTTTTTCTGTTTTTTATTATTAATTTTTTTAAAATTATTTTTACCCCCTTTTTCTCCCCAATTTCGTAGTATCCAATTGTTAGTAGTTACTGTCCTGTCTCATCGCTACAACTCCCGTACGGGCTCGAGAGAGACGAAGGTCGAGAGCCATGCGTCCTCCGAAACACAACCCAACCAAGCCGCACTGCTTCTTAACACAGAGCGCATCCAAAGATCTGGAGAAGGGTATTAAACATTTCTGCAAGCCAGCCGCACCAATGTGTCAGAGACACCATACACCTAGCGATCTGGTCAGCGTGCACTGCGCACAGTCGCTAGTGCGCGATGAGACAAGGACATCCCTACCGGCCAAACCCTCCCTAACCCGGAAGACGCTAGGCCAATTGTGCATCGCCCCATGGACCTCCCGGTCGCGGCCGGCTGCGACAGAGCCTGGGCTTGAACCCAGAGTCTCTGGTAGCACATCTAGCACTGCGATGCAGTGCCTTAGACCACTGCACCACCCGGGAGGGAGGCCTTTTAAATACATTTTCAACCAAAAAAATAAAACGTGTTTTCTCTTTGTCATTATGGGGTAGATTGATGAGGATTTTTTTGGTATTTAATCATTTTAGAATATGGCAGTAACGTAACAAAATGTGGAAAAAGTCAAAGGGTCTGTGTGAGCTGTTGACTAGAGCGTATCTGCCAAGAACAGAGTGGGTCAACTTTGAAAATGCGATGGAAACCCATTTAACTTGTATTGCCTTCTTTCTCTACGTCATCACGCACAGCCTTTTATCCACAAAAAGTCTGTTTGCTGGAAGCAATCATTCTGTCATCATCCCTGTGGAGTTAAGGGGCTCAATGAACCCCCGTTATTTCCAAATAGAACCTCAAAATCTTACCTGAATCTATAACCTTTTTCAGAGGGTTCTGCTTTAGTGACAAAATTGTTATATTCAGAATCATATACACTACATGGCCAAAAGTATGTGGACACGTGCTCGTCGAACATCTCATTCCAAAATCATGGACATTAATATGGAGTTGGTCCCCCTTTTGCTGCTATAACTACCACAATTATTCTGGGACGTCTTTCCACTTGATTTTGTAACGATGCTGTGGGGACTTGCTTCCATTCAGTTACAAGAGCATTAGCGAGGTCGAACACTGATGTTGGCCGATTAGGCCTGGCTCGCAGTCAGCATTCCAATTCATCCCTAAGGTGTTCGATGGGGTTGAGGGCAGGTCTCTGTGCAGGCCAGTCCAGATTTTCCACACCGATCTCGACAAACCATTTCTGTATGGCATCACTTTGTGCACGGGGGCATTGTCATGCTGAAACAGGAAAGGGCCTTCCCAAAACGTTTGCCACAAAGCAGGAAGCACAGAATCATCTAGAATGTCATTGTGTGCTGTAGCGTTAAGATTTCCCTTCACTGGAAGGGGGTTAGCCCAAACCATGAAAAACAGACCCAGACCATTATTCCTCCTCCACCAAACTTTACAGTTGGAACTATGTATTACCACTTGGCATTGCGCATGGTGATCTCAGGCTTGTGTGCGGCTGCTCGGCCATGTGAACCCATTTCATGAAGATCCTGACGAGTAGTTATTGTGCTGACGTTGCTTCCAGAGGCAGCTTGGAACTCGGTAGTGAATGCTGAAACCAAGGACATGTTTACATGCTATGCGCTTCAGCACTCGGCGGTACCGTTCCATGAGCTTGTGTGGCCTACCACTTCGCGGCTGAGCCGCTGTTACTCCTAGACGTTTCCACGTTTTGACTTCACAATAAATTTGACGAACTGTTGCAAAGGTAGGTGGCATCCTATTATGGTGCCACTTTGAAAGTCACTGAGCTCTTCAGTATGGGACGTTCTACTGCCAATGTTTTGTCTATGGAGATTGCATGGCTCTGTGCTCGATGTTATTCACTTGCCAAATCCACTCATTTTAAGTGGTGTCAAAATACTTTTGGTAATGTGGTGTATTTAGGGTGTTCCTAAATTCCAGAGTGTGCTCTGGACGTTCATGAATTCAGAGCGTTGTCAGATTGTCATTTAGTCAATTCAGAGCGTTTCACTCTTGGAGCATTCAGAGGGCACACTGGACGCTCTGGCCTAGGAGTAGGGTTGATCCAAGCAGTCTGACCTCACAACGGCAGTCATTCCGCCAGGCTAACTGGTTAAAGTTGGCTAGCTAGCTAGCTACTTCCAGACACAAATGAGAGAACACCTTACCCTGACCATTTCACTCACCATACCAAAGCTGGTTAGGATGTTTTCATGTTATCCAGAGCGTTGGTGACTGAACTGTAAGGCTGGCAATAATTGAATTACGTTATTTTGCCAACGTTTAATGACACTGGTCATATTAATTGGGTTTTTGCATTTGTAAATTAATCATTTATTCTGCACTCTAGCACACTCAGATGAGAGTGTTCTGAAATCAGAGTAGATAGCCAGAGTGAATTTGTGACTCGTTTCAGGAAACTAGGTATATGTCATGGGTCACTACTTCAAAGGAGAGCCGTTTGAACGTAAAGTTTTTCTTTATCAAAAGGCGTTTTTTGGCTTGAACATGTCAACTTTAATGTGCCTTAATAACAAGCGTGTATACCATAAATACACATACAATTGTTAGATTACGAGCCTTGTTGGTTTAACCACAGAAAAAATTAGCAACCTTCCCGCTATAGCCATGATTGGCTGAGATAATGATTGGGCTTGACATGCTGAGAGATGAGTTCATTCTACAGTTGTGTATTGTGTGGCAGTAGAAGGGTGTTAGACACCCAGGGTCCTCATTGATCTTATTGTGGCTGATTTATCAGTGGAATGTCTGTCTCTCTCCAATGCATAAAGAACATGCATTTAGCACTGTACATAACTTTGACTAATTGTCATTTGTCGTGGTAATTTCCTGTATTACTAAATATTGAGAAAGCAAACCACACACAAGTCAGAGTATATTATAAAGTCCCATCTTTAATTACATATGAGCTTCACCATAGCCCTGTGACTCTCAGATCAATTCAGTGTCTATAACTGAATTCTCTGAGAGTGCTTACAAAACAGTTCTTAGTATCATTTATAGCCAAGACACACCCATCTCAACTCACATGACGAATAACAGATCTTAGGAACATTACACAAAGAAAGATTTTACTTGAGAGAGGAGTATCCCATAGCCAAACAGCATTGGCTTTAAATTATCGTTCAGTTTGGTCTCCTAAACGAAGTTCTTAACTCGTTCTTGGTACCACTTAGGACCAAAACATTACCTTATCCAATGGCATATATCAATTGTCAATTCTAGATACTTCCATCTCAAATACACCCCGTACTGGACAAGATCAGAAAAGACACTGAGCCTCCTAGGTCATACACTAAATCAAGATAAGGGCAACCTCAGAGGGGTCAAGAAAAGTTATCACACCTTCTGGGAAAAAGCCCTGGAAATATTAGCTTTTGTCTGAAGCAGAAAAAGACAGGAAATTCAAACGCTAATTTGACCTATGCACCTACAAGGCTTTTCAGCATCAGCTGCTTGACTGCTGCTAGAGTACTGTGTCTTTACTGATCTACTGTTCTTCAACAACAGATGTACTCACATTGGATGGGTTGATTAGGATTCAAACCTTCTCTCAAACAGCCTAATACTCTTAGAGCAGGTTCACCCCATTAATGTACTTGGTAATGTAAACATGTTATTTCATGTAGGACAAACATGCAATCTGCCATCTGGGAACCTGTTCAAATTTCCTAATCTTGAAGTATACCCATTGGTTCTTAAAGGGGTGATCTTCAAGAATCGTTTAAAATTCGCTGTTGGCTCGGCTCTCCGCTTGTGAAGCCCGCCTGGTGTTCAATCTCCACAAGTTTTCCCATGTCACCCTGCTCCTCTGCACATTCCGCTGGCTTCCAATCAAATCTCCCGTCCACTCCAAGACCGTGGTGCTTGCCGACTGAGCAGCAAGAGGAACTTCCACTCCCTACCTTCAGGCTATGCTCAAACCCTAACTCCCTCTGAAGCTAGGAGCAGAGTCCCTACCCATCTTCGGAAAACATCTGAAACCCTACCACTTCAAACAGCATCTTAAATACCCCCCCCCAAAAGCCTTTTGTAAACTATCACTAACACTTGACTTTTCTTCCCACTTACTAGCTATGACTTTGCTGACTTTGCTACTTTATTGTGGAAAAATGTACTTACTATGACTGTGGTTGTCCCACCTAGCTATCTTAAGATGAGTCTGCTTAATGACTCACTACTTAGTGACTCTGGATAAGAGAGTCTGATTTGAATCGTAATCAACCCATCCAATGTGAGTACATCTGTTGTTGAAGAACAGTAGATCAATAAAGACACAGTACTCTAGCAGCAGTCAAGCAGCTGATGCTGAAAAGCCTTGTAGGTGCATAGGTCAAATTAGCGTTTGAATTTTCTGTCTTTTTCAGCCATAGACAAAATATATTTTACTTAAAATGTCGTTTTTTTGTATTAACATTGTAAGACTATTTTAAGATAAAAACACAACGCAGATGACTAGAGTTCAAGAGGACTAAAAGTCAATAGAGGTCTAGCGATTAATGGAAATAGTGTTTCTTTCTGTAATAGGGAATTAATGAGCAGTGGGTCAGAGACATGGGAGGAATTTGTCTAGGCATTGAGCCTGAAACAGGATACTTGTTGTTTGGCCATTGGCCCAGTTTTATTGAGAGGAATTCTAATTGGTCAACCACAGGATAGGGCTGGGTTATAAAGTTCATCCTGCCACTTTGTTCTGTGGAGAGAATCACTGAGGACAGGGGAGAATGAACGTCTACCTCTCAGCATAACGTCTATGATTTGTCCTCTTTGAATACACATATTTTTCACCCCCTGATTTGCTTTGGGGTCTGTGTTATTGAAGAGTAACATCAACTGCTAATATGGTCAGAAGATATGATCATGACTAAGGCCTACGGTACGGTTGAATGTCATATCTCAATGTAAGAGAAAAACAGATGCAATGAAGGAATTGAATTCCCCTGCTGAAATATGACTGTAACACAGCCAGCTACTATGTCTGTCATCATAGAAAAGATGGGGTGTGTATTCCTGTAGAACAGTAGTAGGCAGAGGACAGGAGGGTGGAGGCTATTCCTGTAAAACAAAACCTATCTCACTAATGTATGAAAACATCATGACACCGGCCTCGTCAGTTCCTGTCTGTCTGCTTCATCTCTCTGTCTGCCTCATTGTTATTCGCACAACTCACTCTCCTATTCGCAATGTGTTGTTGTTGTTCAATATGTGGTATATTTAATTAATAAATACACTCTTCATGGTATTGACAAAATACCGTGTCATAATTTGAATTATACCTGTAATTCTGTATTTCTTGCTGGCTAACCCCTGTCCTCTCCCTCATATCTCTACCTGACTAATCCCTGTCGTTTCACATCTCTACCTGACTAACCCCTGTCCTCTCCATCAAATCTCTACCTGACTAACCCCTGTCCTCTCCATCAAATCTCTACCTGACTAATCCCTGTCGTTTCACATCTCTACCTGACTAACCCCTGTAGTTTCACATCTCTACCTGACTAACCCCTGTCCTCTCCATCAGCTATAAGAAGGGTGGTGTGGATTCGGGGTTCCGTCATGTCGAGTCCAATGTGTACAAAATCCTGCGGCTTCTGCACATTAAAGGAAGGAAGCATGTCACCGCCACAGAGGTACGCAGCAATCCCTCTAACCCAGCCTCAGTCCCTCTAACACAGCCTAAGTCTCTCTAACCCAGCCTCAGTCCCTTTAACCCAGCCTCAGTCCCTCTAACCCAGCCTCAGTCTCTCTAACCCAGCCTCAGTCCCTCTTGCCCACTCAGTCCCTCTAGCTTAGCCTCAGTCTCTCTAACCCAGCCTCAGTCCCTCTAACCCAGCCTCAGTCCCTCTAACCCAGCCTCAGTCTCTCTAACCCAGCCTCAGTCTCTCTAACCCAGCCTCAGTCTCTCTAACCCAGCCTCAGTCTCTCTAACCCAGCCTCAGTCTCTCTAACCCAGCCTCAGTCTCTCTAACCCAGCCTCAGTCTCTCTAACCCAATCTCAGTCTCTCTAACCCAGCCTCAGTCCCTCTAACCCAGCCTCAGTCCCTCTAACCCAGCCTCAGTCTCTCTAACCCAGCCTCAGTCTCTCTAACCCAGCCTCAGTCTCTCTAACCCAGCCTCAGTCTCTCTAACCCAGCCTCAGTCCCTCTAACCCAACCTCAGTCTCTCTAACCCAGCCTCAGTCTCTCTAACCCAGCCTCAGTCTCTATAACCCAGCCTCAGTCTCTCTAACCCAGCCTCAGTCTCTCTAACCCAGCCTCAGTCTCTCTAACCCAACCTCAGTCATCCACACTGGGGCCTACCGCTGCCTGTCTTTCCCTGGGAGGAATAATGCAGTGTTCTGAGTGTGTATTCTGTTTCCAGGTGTACAGTATTCTGAGTGTGTATTTTGTTTTCAGGTGAGCAGTATTCTGAGTGTGTATTGTGTTTCCAGGTGAGCAGTATTCTGAGTGTGTATTGTGTTTCCAGGTGAGCAGTATTCTGAGTGTGTATTCTGTTTCCAGGTGTACAGTATTCTGAGTGTGTATTTTGTTTTCAGGTGAGCAGTATTCTGAGTGTGTATTGTGTTTCCAGGTGAGCAGTATTCTGAGTGTGTATTGTGTTTCCAGGTGAGCAGTGTTCTGAGTGTGTATTTTGTTTCCAGGTGAACAGTATTCTGAATGTGTATTGTGTTTCCAGGTGAGCAGTGTTCTGAGTGTGTATTTTGTTTCCAGGTGAGCAGTGTTCTGAGTGTGTATTGTGTTTCCAGGTGAGCAGTATTCTGAGTGTGTATTGTGTTTCCAGGTGAGCAGTATTCTGAGTGTGTATTGTGTTTCCAGGTGAGCAGTATTCTGAGTGTGTATTGTGTTTCCAGGTGAGCAGTGTTCTGAATGTGTATTGTGTTTCCAGGTGAGCAGTATTCTGAGTGTGTATTGTGTTTCCAGGTGAGCAGTATTCTGAGTGTGTATTGTGTTTCCAGGTGAGCAGTGTTCTGAGTGTGTATTGTGTTTCCAGGTGAGCAGTATTCTGAATGTGTATTGTGTTTCCAGGTGAGCAGTGTTCTGAGTGTATGTTGTGTTTCCAGGTGGAGGTGTCGTGGAGTAGCTTCAACAGTGGAGACGTCTTCCTTCTGGACATGGGGAAGGTCATAGTTCAGTGGAATGGCCCTCAGAGCAACCGGAGTGAGAAACTCAAGGTACCTAATCCTGACCCCCGACCCCCGACCTCTATCCCTAAACCCCTTACCCTAACTCTGAACTTTTAACCTCATCACCAAACCCCCGTCCTCTAACCCTAACCCTCAGAGCAACAGGAGAGAGAAAATCAAGGCACCGAACCCTTAACCACTGACCCCTGACCTCTAACCCTGACCCTAAACCTTTCGCTACACTCGCATTAACATCTGCTAACCATGTGTATGTGACAAATACATTTGATTTGATTTGAACCCTTAACTCCTAACCCCTGACCCTCAGAGGAACTTCAGGTAGTCCTAGTGAACACCACGGCCGTGTTTTTAGTCTACCATCATGATAATGATGATCAAATGACTGTTCTTCATTGATGACCTCCCCTTTAATGACTGTTCTTCATTGATGACCGTCCTTTTAATGACTGTTCTTCATTGATGACCGTCCCTTTAATGACTGTTCTTCATTGATGACCGTCCCTTTAATGACTGTTCTTCATTGATGACCTCCCCTTTAATGACTGTTCTTCTTTGATGACCTCCCCATTAATGACTGTTCTTCTTGGATGACCGCCCCTTTAATGACTGTTCTTCATTGATGACCTCCCCTTTAATGACTGTTCTTCTTTGATGACCGCCCTTTTAGTAACTCTTCTTCATTGATGACCTCCCCTTTAATAACTCTTCTTCATTGATGACCTCCCCTTTAATGACTGTTCTTCTTTGATGACCGCCCTTTTAATGAATGTTCTTCATTGATGACCTCCCCTTTAATGACTGTTCTTCTTTGATGACCGCCCCTTTAATAACTTTTCTTCATTGATGACCTCCCCTTTAATGACTGTTCTTCTTTGATGACCGCCCTTTTAATGACTGTTCTTCATTGATGACCGCCCCTTTAATGACTGTTCTTCATTGATGACCTCCCCTTTAATGACGGTTCTTCTTTGATGACCGCCCTTTTAATAACTCTTCTTCATTGATGACCTCCCCTTTAATGACTGTTCTTCATTGATGACCTCCCCTTTAATGACTGTTCTTCTTTGATGACCGCCCCTTTAATAACTTTTCTTCATTGATGACCTCCCCATTGATAACTCTTCTTCATTGATGACCTCCCCTTTAATGACTGTTCTTCTTTGATGACCGCCCTTTTAATAACTCTTCTTCATTGATGACCTCCCCTTTAATGACTGTTCTTCTTTGATGACCTCCCCTTTAATGACTGTTCTTCTTTGATGACCGCCCCTTTAATAACTTTTCTTCATTGATGACCTCCCCTTTAATAACTCTTCTTCATTGATGACCTCCCCTTTAATGACTGTTCTTCTTTGATGACCGCCCTTTTAATGTTTTCATGTATTCAGTAATTCTATGTATTTACTGGTTAGGTTTAGGTGTTTTTCCACCAAACAATCAATGTTATTTTCTACCCTCCCTGCAGGCGATGCTGCTGGCCCAGGATGTCCGTGACAGGGAGCGAGGGGGGCGTGCTCAGATCGGGGTGGTGGAGGGGGGAGATGAGGAAGACTCCCCTGAGCTGATGAAGATCATGAGGGCTGTGCTGGGTCAGAGGTCAGGCAAGCTGAAGGAGGCGGAGCCTGATGACACACCAGACCGCCATCAGCAGACCGCCAACATCAGGCTCTACAAGTACGTAGACTAACTCTGGAGACGGTCTCGTTCTGTTAGTGACCCTTAGCCTGGAACTGCTTCGTCATTCAATGATGCAGCATTATTGACCTGCCAGACCAGAGCCCTGCTGTTGCTCCAGACTGACACCAAGGCTGTTGCTCCAGACAGACACCAAGGCTGTTGCTCCAGACTGACACCAAGGCTGTTGCTCCAGACTGACACGAAGGCTGTTGTTCCAGACTGACACCAAGGCTATTGTTCTAGACTGACATCAAGGCTATTGTTCCAGACTGACACCAAGGCTATTGTTCTAGACTGACACCAAGGCTATTGTTCCAGACTGACACCATGGCTATTGTTCCAGACTGACACCAATGCTATTGTTCCAGACTGACACCAAGGCTATTGTTCCAGACTGACACCAAGGCTATTGTTCCAGACTGACACCAAGGCTATTGTTCTAGACTGACACCAATACTATTGTTCTAGGCGGACACCAAGGCTATTGTTCCAGACTGACACCAAGGCTATTGTTCCAGACTGACACCGAGGCAATTGTTTCAGACTGACACCAAGGCTATTGTTCTAGACTGACACCAAGACTATTGTTCTAGACTGACTCCAAGGCTATTGTTCCAGACTGTCTCTAAATTAACTTCTCACCCCTTGGCGTGTGTGTGAGTGTAACAAAGGTCTGATGAGAGTGGAGGTTATCTCCTGATACTGTCTGTCCATCTCCCAGTGTGTCTGATGAGAGTGGAGGTTATCTCCTAATACTGTCTGTCCATCTTCCAGTGTGTCTGATGAGAGTGGAGGTTATCTCCTGATACTGTCTGTCCATCTTCCAGTGTGTCTGATGAGAGTGGAGGTTATCTCCTGATACTGTCTGTCCATCTCCCAGTGTGTCTGATGAGAGTGGAGGTTATCTCCTGATACTGTCTGTCCATCTCCCAGTGTGTCTGATGAGAGTGGAGGTTATCTCCTGATACTGTCTGTCCATCTTCCAGTGTGTCTGATGAGAGTGGAGGTTAGCTCCTGATACTGTCTGTCCATCTCCCAGTGTGTCTGATGAGAGTGGAGGTTAGTTCCTGATACTGTCTGTCCATCTCCCAGTGTGTCTGATGAGAGTGGAGGTTATCTCCTGATACTGTCTGTCCATCTCCCAGTGTGTCTGATGAGAGTGGAAGTTATCTCCTGATACTGTCTGTCCATCTTCCAGTGTGTCTGATGAGAGTGGAGGTTATCTCCTGATACTGTCTGTCTATCTCCCAGTGTGTCTGATGAGAGTGGAGGTTAGCTCCTGATACTGTCTGTCCATCTCCCAGTGTGTCTGATGAGAGTGGAGGTTATCTCCTGATACTGTCTGTCCATCTCCCAGTGTGTCTGATGAGAGTGGAGGTTAGCTCCTGATACTGTCTGTCTATCTCCCAGTGTGTCTGATGAGAGTGGAGGTTATCTCCTGATACTGTCTGTCCATCTCCCAGTGTGTCTGATGAGAGTGGAGGTTAGCTCCTGATACTGTCTGTCCATCTCCCAGTGTGTCTGATGAGAGTGGAGGTTAGCTCCTGATACTGTCTGTCCATCTCCCAGTGTGTCTGATGAGAGTGGAGGTTATCTCCTGATACTGTCTGCCCATCTCCCAGTGTGTCTGATGAGAGTGGAGGTTATCTCCTGATACTGTCTGTCTATCTCCCAGTGTGTCTGATTAGAGTGGAGGTTAGCTCCTGATACTGTCTGTCCATCTCCCAGTGTGTCTGGTGAGAGTGGAGGTTATCTCCTAATACTGTCTGTCCATCTCCCAGTGTGTCTGATGAGAGTGGAGGTTATCTCCTGATACTGTCTGTCTATCTCCCAGTGTGTCTGATGAGAGTGGAGGTTATCTCCTGATACTGTCTGTCCATCTCCCAGTGTGTCTGGTGAGAGTGGAGGTTATCTCCTGATACTGTCTGTCCATCTCCCAGTGTGTCTGATGAGAGTGGAGGTTATCTCCTGATACTGTCTGTCCATCTTCCAGTGTGTCTGATGAGAGTGGAGGTTAGCTCCTGATACTGTCTGTCTATCTCCCAGTGTGTCTGATGAGAGTGGCAAACTGGTCGTCCAGGAAGTGGCCATGCAGCCTCTGACTCAAGACCTGCTGCACTCCACGGTACAACAACTTTTTTATTGCCTCATTTTGCCTGATTAACCTCATTCTAACTTGCATTTCCTTTTATTCCTGTAACTCTACATTTTCAAATTTTTACTGTGTAATTTGCCACTCAGTCCTTAGCAGAAGGCCTTAGTCTGCATGGCCGTTCAGCTTTACCATTACACTCTCTCTCTCTCTCTCTCTCTCTCTCTCTCTCTCTCTCTCTCTCTCTCTCTCTCTCTCTCTCTCTCTCTCTCGCTTCGCGTTCCTAGGAAACTATGCAGTTTTTTGTTTTTTTACGTGTTATTTCTTACATTAGTACCCCAGGTCATCTTAGGTTTCATTACATACAGTCGAGAAGAACTACTGAATATAAGATCAGCATCAACTCACCACCAGTACGACCAAGAATATGTTTTTCGCGACGCGGATCCTGTGTTCTGCCTTACAAACAGGACAACGGAGTGGATCCTATGCAGCGACCCAAAAAAACGACTCCGAAAGAGAGGGAAACGAGGCGGTCTTCTGGTCAGACTCCGGAGACGGGCACAGCGCACACCACTCCCTAGCATTCTTCTTGCCAATGTCCAGTCTCTTGACAACAAGGTTGATGAAATCCGAGCAAGGGTAGCATTCCAGAGGGACATCAGAGACTGTAACGTTCTTTGCTTCACGGAAACGTGGCTTACTGGAGAGACGCTATCCGAAGCGGTGCAGCCAACAGGTTTCTCCACGCATCGCGCAGACAGGAAAAAACATCTTTCTGGTAAAAAGAGGGGCGGGGGCGTATGCCTTATGACTAACGTGACATGGTGCGATGAAAGAAACATACAGGAACTCAAATCCTTCTGTTCACCTGATTTAGTATTCCTCACAATCAAATGTAGACCGCATTATCTACCAAGAGAATTCTCTTCGATTATAATCACAGCCGTATATATCCCCCCCCAAGCAGACACATCGATGGCTCTGAACGAACTTTATTTAACTCTCTGCAAACTGGAAACAATTTATCCGGAGGCTGCATTCATTGTAGCTGGGGATTTTAACAAGGCTAATCTGAAAACAAGACTCCCCAAATTTTATCAGCATATCGATTGCGCAACCAGGGGAGGAAAGACCTTGGACCATTGTTACTCTAACTTCCGCGACGCATATAAGGCCCTGCCCCGCCCCCCTTTCGGAAAAGCTGACCACGACTCCATTTTGTTGATCCCTGCCTACAGACAGAAACTAAAACAAGAGGCTCCCACGCTGAGGTCTGTCCAACGCTGGTCCGACCAAGCTGACTCCACACTCCAAGACTGCTTCCATCACGTGGACTGGGAGATGTTTCGTATTGCGTCAGATAACAACATTGACGAATACGCTGATTCGGTGTGCGAGTTCATTAGAACGTGCGTTGAAGATGTCGTTCCCATAGCAACGATTAAAACATTCCCTAACCAGAAACCGTGGATTGATGGCAGCATTCGTGTGAAACTGAAAGCGCGAACCACTGCCTTTAATCAGGGCAAGGTGTCTGGTAACATGACCGAATACAAACAGTGCAGCTATTCCCTCCGCAAGGCTATCAAACAAGCTAAGCGCCAGTACAGAGACAAAGTAGAATCTCAATTCAACGGCTCAGACACAAGAGGCATGTGGCAGGGTCTACAGTCAATCACGGACTACAGGAAGAAACCCAGCCCAGTCACGGACCAGGATGTCTTGCTCCCAGGCAGACTAAATAACTTTTTTGCCCGCTTTGAGGACAATACAGTGCCACTGACACGGCCTGCAACGAAAACATGCGGTCTCTCCTTCACTGCAGCCGAGGTGAGTAATACATTTAAACGTGTTAACCCTCGCAAGGCTGCAGGCCCAGATGGCATCCCCAGCCGCGCCCTCAGAGCATGCGCAGACCAGCTGGCCGGTGTGTTTACGGACATATTCAATCAATCCCTATACCAGTCTGCTGTTCCCACATGCTTCAAGAGGGCCACCATTGTTCCTGTTCCCAAGAAAGCTAAGGTAACTGAGCTAAATGACTACCGCCCCGTAGCACTCACATCCGTCATCATGAAGTGCTTTGAGAGACTAGTCAAGGACCATATCACCTCCACCCTACCTGACACCCTAGACCCACTCCAATTTGCTTACCGCCCAAATAGGTCCACAGACGATGCAATCTCAACCACACTGCACACTGCCCTAACCCATCTGGACAAGAGGAATACCTATGTGAGAATGCTGTTCATCGACTACAGCTCGGCATTCAACACCATAGTACCCTCCAAGCTCGTCATCAAGCTCGAGACCCTGGGTCTCGACCCCGCCCTGTGCAACTGGGTACTGGACTTCCTGACGGGCCGCCCCCAGGTGGTGAGGGTAGGCAACAACATCTCCTCCCCGCTGATCCTCAACACTGGGGCCCCACAAGGTTGCGTTCTGAGCCCTCTCATGTACTCCCTGTTCACCCACGACTGCGTGGCCACGCACGCCTCCAACTCAATCATCAAGTTTGCGGACGACACAACAGTGGTAGGCTTGATTACCAACAACGATGAGACGGCCTACAGGGAGGAGGTGAGGGCCCTCGGAGTGTGGTGTCAGGAAAACAACCTCACACTCAACGTCAACAAAACTAAGGAGATGATTGTGGACTTCAGGAAACAGCAGAGGGAACACCCCCCTATCCACATCGATGGAACAGTAGTGGAGAGGGTAGCAAGTTTTAAGTTCCTCGGCATACACATCACAGACAAACTGAATTGGTCCACTCACACAGACAGCATCGTGAAGAAGGCGCAGCAGCGCCTCTTCAACCTCAGGAGGCTGAAGAAATTCGGCTTGTCACCAAAAGCACTCACAAACTTCTACAGATGCACAATCGAGAGCATCCTGGCGGGCTGTATCACCGCCTGGTATGGCAACTGCACCGCCCTCAACCGTAAGGCTCTCCAGAGGGTAGTGAGGTCTGCACAACGCATCACCGGGGGCAAACTACCTGCCCTCCAGGACACCTACACCACCCGATGTCACAGGAAGGCCATAAAGATCATCAAGGACATCAACCACCCGAGCCACTGCCTGTTCACCCCGCTATCATCCAGAAGGCGAGGTCAGTACAGGTGCATCAAAGCTGGGACCGAGAGACTGAAAAACAGCTTCTATCTCAAGGCCATCAGACTGTTAAACAGCCACCACTACCACTGAGTGGCTGCTGCCAACACACTGACACTGACTCAACTCCAGCCACTTTAATAATGGGAATTGATGGGAAATGATGTAAATATATCACTAGCCACTTTAAACAATGCTACCTTATATAAATGTTACTTACCCTACATTATTCATCTCATATGCATACGTATATACTGTACTCTATATCATCGACGGTATCCTTATGTAATACATGTATCACTAGCCACTTTATACTATACTATGCCACTTTGTTTACATACTCATCTCATTTGTACATACTGTACCCGATACCATCTACTGTATCTTGCCTATGCTGCTCTGTACCATCACTCATTCATATATCCTTATGTACATATTCTTTATCCCCTTACACTGTGTACAAGACAGTAGTTTTGGAATTGTTAGTTAGATTACTTGTTATTACTGCATTGTCGGAACTAGAAGCACAAGCATTTCGCTACACTCGCATTAACATCTGCTAACCATGTGTATGTGACAAATAAAATTTGATTTGATTTGATTTGATTTCTCTCTCTCTATCTCTCCCTCTCTCTCTCTCTGTCTGTCTCTCGCTCTCTCGCTCTTTCTCTCTCTCTCTCTCTCTCTCTGTCTGTCTCTTTCTGTCTCTCGCTGTCTCTCTCTCTCTGTCTCTCTATCTCTATCTCTCTCTCTCTCACTCTAACTCTCTGCATCCCTGTCAGGACTGCTATATTGTGGACCAGGGTGGTTTGAGTGTGCTGGTGTGGAAGGGAAAGGAGGCTTCTATAGAGGAGCGTCGCTCGGCACTGGGCAGGGCAGTGGTGAGTCACAGTTGACCAACTAAAACAGGAACACATGGAAATTACATGCATATCTCAAGTTAAGATTCAACCCTCAATGCAGAGAAAACATCCCTCATCCTCTATCCTCTGTAGGGCTTCATCAAGGCTAAGAACTACTCCAGCAGCACTAATGTGGAGGTGATGGCTGAGGGAGGAGAGTCAGCCATGTTCAAACATCTCTTCATTTCATGGACAGAGAAGGGACAGACAAAAGGCCTGGGGAATGTGTACACCACTGGGAAGATAGGTAACTACTATTAACTAACCAAGATATGTAACGGATACTAACTAAACAAGATAGGTAACTACTAACTAACTAACTAAGATAGGTAACTACTATTAACTAACCAAGATAGGTAACTATTATTAACTAACTAAGATAGGTAACTACTATTAACTAACTAAGATAGGTAACTACTATTAACTAACCAAGATAGGTAACTATTATTAACTAGACAAAATAGGTAACTACTATTAACTAACCAAGATATGTAACGGCTACTAACTAAACAAGATAGGTAACTACTATTAACTAACTAAGATAGGTAACTATCAATCAATCAATCAAATTTATTTTATATAGCCCTTTGTACATCAGCTGATATCTCAAAGTGCTGTACAGAAACCCAGCCTAAAACCCCAAACAGCAAGCAATGCAGGTGTAGAAGCACGGTGGCTAGGAAAAACTCCCTAGAAAGGCCAAAACCTAGGAAGAAACCTAGAGAGGAACCAGGCTATGTGGGGTGGCCAGTCCTCTTCTGGCTGTGCCGGGTGGAGATTATAACAGAACATGGTCAAGATGTTCAAATGTTCATAAATGACCAGCATGGTCGAATAATAATAAGGCAGAATAGTTGAAACTGGAGCAGCAGCACAGTCAGGTGGACTGGGGACAGCAAGGAGTCATCATGTCAGGTATTCCTGGGGCATGGTCCTAGGGCTCAGGTCCTCCGAGAGAGAGAAAGAAAGAGAGAATTAGAGAGAGCATATGTGGGATGGCCAGTCCTCTTCTGGCTGTGCCGGGTGGAGATTATAACAGAACATGGCCAAGATGTTCAAATGTTCATAAATGATCAGCATGGTTGAATAATAATAAGGCAGAACAGTTGAAACTGGAGCAGCAGCACAGCCAGGTGGACTGGGGACAGCAAGGAGTCATCATGTCAGGTAGTCCTGGGGCATGGTCCTAGGGCTCAGGTCCACCGAGAGAGAGAAAGAGAGAAGGAGAGAATTAGAGAACGCACACTTAGATTCACACAGGACACCGAATAGGACAGGAGAAGTACTCCAGATATAACAAACTGACCCTAGCCCCCCGACACATAAACTACTGCAGCATAAATACTGGAGGCTGAGACAACTACTATTAACTAACCAAGATAGGCAACTATTATTAACTAGACAAAATAGGTAACTACTATTAACTAACCAAGATATGTAACGGCTACTAACTAACAAGATAGGTAATGACTACTAACTAACCAAGATAGGTAACTACTAACTAACCAAGATAGGTAACTACTAACTAACCAAGACAGGTAACTGCTATTAACTAACAAGATAGGTAATGACTACTAACTAACCAAGATAGGTAACTACTAACTAACCAAGATAGGTAACTACTAACTAACCAAGATAGGTAATGACTACTAACTAACCAAGATAGGTAACTACTAACTAACCACACCAGGTAACTGCTATTAACTAACCAAGATAGGTAACAATTACTAACTAACCAAGATAGTTAACTACTAACTAACCAAGATAGGTAATGGCTATTAACTAGCCAAGATAGGTAACGAGTACTAACTAAACAAGAAAGGTAATGACTACTAACTAAACAAATAGGTAACTATTACTAACTAAACAAGAAAGGTAATGACTACTAACTAAACAAGATAGGTAACTAATCTTAACTAACCAAGATAGGTAACGGCTATTAACTAGCCAAGATATATAACTACTATTAACTAGCCAAGATAGATAACTACTATTAACTAGCCAATATAGATAACTTCTATTAACTAGCCAAGATAGCTAACTACTACTAAGGTAATGACTACTAACTAAACAAGATAGGTAACTACCACTAATTAAACAAGAAAGGTAATGACTACTAACTAACTAGCATAGGGAACTACTACTAACTAAACCATATAGGTAATGACTACTAACTAAACAAGATAGGTAACTACTACTAACTAAACAAGATAGGTAACGGCTATTAACTAACCATTATATGTAACTACTACTCTACTCTACAGTCATGGTAACTACTATTAACTAAACAAAACAATAACAACTACTATTAACAAACCAAGATAGGTAACTACTAACTAACTAACTAAGTAGGTAAATATGTTTAACTACCCAATATAGGTAACTACTACTAACTCAGTTAGGTAACTACTATTATTCACTAAACAAGATATTAACTAACCAATATATGTAACTATTAACTAGCCAAGATAGGTACAGTGGTTGCTCAACTAAACGTTTTGCGGGACTTAGAGGTAATTTGTGGTTTAGTACGGCAACCTGCGTCACTACTTCATTGCTTCAGACCACCACAAGGGGGAGTTAGAGCACTGATTATGCTTTTGGGTCCTACTGTGTCTCTAACTGACAATGAATGGGCGACATAAACCTAAATAGAAACTGATAATTGTGCACGACTTCAAAATTGAATTTCAATGAACTGAATGACGAGGATGAAGAAGGTGATTGAATTTATAACAATAGTGTAAGAATTGTTATTCCTCTGTCCTGCACGCACACTCCCGGACAAATGCACTTATTGTTGTGTAGATGGGTGAGAGAAAAAATATATTTAATCCATTTTAAATTCAGGCACAACAAAATGTGCAATAAGTAAAGGGGTATGAAGACTTTCTGAAGGTGCTGTAACTAGCTACATGAAACAAAGATGATATGTAACTAACTAAACAACAAATTCTTTACAATGAGCAACTTCTGAACACTGTAAATACTACAACCCTGGTCATAGATGTGTAGGTTTTTTGTTCCATCTCAACACCATTGTGTCCTGTCCTGTAGCTAAGGTTGAGCAGGTGAAGTTTGATGTGATGGAGCTTCATGCTCGTCCTGAACTGGCAGCACAGCAACGCATGGTGGACGACGCCTCTGGACAGGTTCAGGTGAGACACACCAAGGCTATTACTTGTTGTCTTTTAATTTGGGCAAACATCTAATATTGTTTTCAATTGAGTTTTCAATCTTTTGGGGAATTTCAAGCAACTACATATGTGAAATATATGCTGCCAGGAGAGGGCGAAGTTTCCAACATAAATTACTAGGTAGCTAACTTGATTCTCCTTTACATGTACTACTAATGTTGAAATGTTAAAACACATTGGACAGGTGTTAAAGTTGTTTGAACTATATAAACTATACAATCCAAATGTCTCCTAGCCTCCCACAGGTGCTTTCTGTCCGAACACTAAAACTGAAACTAAATAATTTAAAAACCAAATAGAAACATTTTTATACAACTAAAACTAAATAAAAACTAGCAAGTCAGGTCTGAAAACTGACGGAAACTAAACGGATATTCAAATAAGGGATCCTGCCAACCAAGGCCGAGTTTCAGGAGCTATTTGGCCTATCAAGCTAGCAAGGTTTTCTCGGGAACGCAGCCCACGATGAGGTTAGCCATTGTGGCTGGGACCGCGGATTGTCCTGGGTTTATGGCTGTCTAAATCCCTGCTGTTTGTTGTTTGTTGTTTTCAATCTTCCCTGTGACCTGCCCTGTCTGGAACTGTGAGGAGTAACAGTGTAACCTACGTTGCTAGCTACCATGACAAAGACCAGAGCCGACGAGAGTACCGTTGAGGAGAGTGGTGTCTCTCTATCACACGTGAATGATCTTTTAAATGAACAAAAAACAGTTCTACAAGCAGTTATTACAACAACAAGAAAATAACTAAGTGTTTTGTCCAAATACTGGTGGAGTCAACTAATAAGATAATGGACCATTACCTGACCAGAGAGGTCCTGGACATGAAGAACAGCTTGCAGTTCTCCCAGGGTCACCTCGATGAGTAGAAACAGGAGAACGACAAATGATAGCAATCTGTAAGTCATTGTGAGAGGACATCAGTTCTGTGTGTGAATCCATGATAACAATGGCAGATAAATCAGACTGTCTCGAGGGACAAATAAGGCAGAATACTATGATTGTGGATGGAATAGAGGACAGAGTGAGGGAAATGATCTTTGAGAAATTGAAGATGGACCACAGGAAGATTAAGGTAAAGCACGCCCACAGGACTGGAAAAGCTGTTCTGGAAAGAGCCAAGAACTTGAGAGGAACATACAGTACCAGTAGAAAGTTAGGACACACCTACTCATTCAAGGAATTTCATTAATTTGTACTATTTTCTACATTGTAGAATAATTGTAAAAACATCAAAACTATGAAATAACACATATGGAATCATGTAGTAACCAAAAAAGTGTCAAACAAATCAAAATATACTTCATATTTTAGATTTTAGATTCTTCAAAGTAGCCACCCTTCACCTTGATGACAGCTTGCACACTTGGAATTATCTCAACCAGCTTCATGAGCAATGCTTTTCTTGAATGAGTTCCCACATATGCTGAGCACTTGGCTGCTTTTCTTTCACCCTGCGGTCAAACTCATCCCAAACCATCTCAACTGGGTTGAGGTTGGGTGATTGTGGAGGCCAGGTCATCTGATGCAGCACCTCATCACTCTCCTTGGTCAAATATCCCTTACACAGCCTGGAGGTGTGTTTTGGGTAATTGTCTTGTTGAAAAACAAATGATAGTCCCACTAAGCGCAAACCAGATGGGATGGTGTATCGCTGTAGAATGCTGTGGTAGCCATGCTGGTAAAGTGTGCCTTGAATTCTAAATAAATCACTGACAGTGTCACCAGCAAAGCACACCCACACCACCACACCTCCTCCTCCATGCTTCACGGTGGGAACCACACATGCAGAAATCATCCGTTCACCTACTCTGTGTCTCACAAAGACAAAGCGGTTGGAACCAACAATCTCAAATTTGGATTCATCAAACTAAAGGACAGATTTCCACCAGTCTAATATTCTTTGCTTGTGTTTCTTGGCCCAAGCAAGTCTCTTCTTATTATTGGTGTCCTTTAGTAGTGGTTTCTTTGCAGCAATTCAACCATGAAGGCCTGATTCACTCAGTCTTCTCTGAACAGTTGATGTTGAGATGTGTCTGTTACTTGAACTCTGTGAAGCATTTATTTGGGCTGCAATCTGATTGCAGTTAACTCTAATTAACTTATCCTCCACAGCAGAGGTAACTCTGGGACTTCCTCTCCTGTGGTGGTCGTCATGAGAGCCAGTTTTATCATAGCTCTTGATGGTTTTTGCAACTGCACTTGAAGAAATGTTCAAAGTTCTTGAAATGTTCCGCATTGACTGACCTTCATGTCTTAAAGTAACGATGGACTGTTGTTTCTCTTTGCATAGTTCTTACTTGCCATAATATGGACTTAGGGCTAACGTCTGTATGCCACCCCTACCTTGTTGCAACACAACTGATTGGCTCAAACGCATTAAGAAGGAAAGAAATGTAATTCAACTTTTAACAAGGCACACCTGTTAATTGAAATGCATGTCAGGTGACTGACTACCTCATGAAGCTGGTTGACAGAATGCCAAGAGTGTTCAAAGCTGTCATCATGGCAAAGGGTGGCTACTTTGAAGAATCTCAAATATAAAATATATTTGGATTTGTTTAACACTTTTTTGGTTAATACAGGATTCCATGTGTTATTTCGTAGATTTTCAGTCTTCACTAGTATTGTACAATGTAGAAAATATTAAAAGAAATTGACTGGTACTGTATATCTTCCTCAACAAGGACTATCCTTAAGCTGTGCGCCAGAAGAGGAAAGAACTTGTCCCAACCATAAAAGCTGCCAGAACGCATGGGGGCATTTCTTAGATCCGCTATGACAGGCTCATTGCTCACCCTCCCTCCGACAAGCCTGGAAGGGATAAATGAGCTAAGCCTATAGGTTCGTAGCTTGAACCCTGCAGCCCACACACGCACACACACCAACTGATTAATGGACGGCTGAATGTATAGTTTTTATCTTGCTTTGTTTCCTCTTTTCAATATTATGTCTATCTCTGATAAGCTACCCAGGAAAGGGCTGAAAATAGCCCATATGTAGCCTTCATGAAATCAATAACTTGCTAGCATCAGATAACATTAATATGTTCGCCATCTCTGAGACTCACTTAGATAATTCATTTGACGAGGACATAACATAATTCAGTAACAAGGACATAACATCTATAGAAGAGACGGAAATGCTTATGGGGGAGGTGTTGCTGTATATGTTCAGAGCCATATCCCTGTAATGCTTAGAGAAGATCTTATGTCAAGTGTTAATGAAGTGGTGTGGTTGCAGGTTCACCTGCCTCATCTAAAGCTTTTTCTTTAGGGGTGCTGCTATAGGCCACCAAGTGCTTACAGTCAGTGTCTAAGTAATGTGTTTGAAATGCTTGATAGTGTATGTATCTAGGTTTCTTCCTAGGTTTTGGCCTTTCTAGGGAGTTTTTCCTAGCCACCGTGCTTCTACACCTGCATTGCTTGCTGTTTGGGGTTTTAGGCTGGGTTTCTGTAAAGCACTTTGAGATATCAGCTGATGTACGAAGGGCTATATAAATTTGATTTGATTTGATTTGATTTGATATGTGATGTAAACAGAGAGGTCTACTTTCTTGGGGACCTAAATATTGACTGGTTTTCATCAAGCTGTCCTCTCAAGAGGAAGCTTCTCACTGTAACCAGTGCCTGTAATCTGGTTCAGGTTATTAATCAACCAACCAGGGTGTTTACAAACACTACAGGAACAAGATCATCCACATGTATCGGTCATATTTGTACTAATACTGTAGAACTTTGTTCTGAAGCTGTGTCCGTACCCATTGGATGCACTGATCGCAATATAGTGGCTATATACAGGAAAGCCAAAGTTCCAAAAGCCGGGCCTAAAGTAATGTATAAGAGATCATACAAAAGATTTAGCTGTGACTCTTATGGCGATGATGTTAAAAATATTTGTTGGTCTGATGTGATTAATAAGGAGCATACAAACACTGCACTTGATTCATTTATGAAATTGCTTCTTCCAATTATTGATAAACATGGACATGTTAAGAAACTGACTGTTAGAACTGTTAAGGCTCCATGGTTTGATGAGGAATTTAAAAACTGTATGGTTGAAAGAGATGGAGCAAAAGGAGTGGCTGATAAGTCTGGCTGCACATCTGACTGGCTGACTTACTGCAAATTGAGAAATTATGTCACTGAATTTAACAAAAATGAGAAGAAACTATATTATGAAGCCAAGATCAATGAAATAAAGAATGATGGTAAAAAAACGTACTGTAAATGAAATGATGGTCAGAAAGACAAATTCAACTCCATCTTTCATCGAATCAGATACTTAATTCATCACAAAACCATTTGATGTTGACAATTATTTGAATGATTACTTCACAGTCAAACTTAGGCAGGAAATGCCAACAACAAACAATGAGCCATCATATTCATGCATAACAAAACAAGTAATGAAAGAAAAGCATTGCAAGTTTGAATTTTGTAAAGTTAGTGAGGGAGAGGTGGAAAAAATGATTGTTATCGATCAATAATGACAAACCTCCTGGCATTGACAACTTAGATGGAAAGCTACTGAGGATGGTAGCTGACTCTATTGCCAATCCTATCTTTCATATCTTTAATCTGAGCCTAGTGGAAAGTCTTTGTCCTAGAGGGAAGTAAAGCGGCCTTTACTGATTCTAACAGCAGACCTACAAAGTGTGGTGTACTGCATGGCAGCTCTCTAGGCCCTCTACTCTTTTCTATTTTTACCAATGACCTGCCACTGGCATTAAACAAAGCATGTGTGTCCATGTATGCTGATCATTCAACCATATGCACATCAGCAACCACAGCTAATGAAGTCACTAAAACCATTAACAAAAGTTTGAGTGTTGGCATGAGTGGCCAGTAATAAACTGGTCCTGAACATCTTTAAAAGAAGAACATTGTATTTGGTACAAATCATTTCTTAAATTCTAGACCTCAGCTGAATCTGTTAATGAATGGTCTGGCTGTTGAACAAGTTGAGGCGACTAAATTACTTGGCGTTATCTTAGATTGTAAATTGTCATGGTCAAAACATATAGATTCAATGGTTGTAAAGATGGGGAGAGGTCTGGTTGTATAAAAATATTTTTTGACACCACTCTCCAAAAAGCATGTCCTGCAGAACCTAGTTTTGTCTAATCTTGATTATTGTCCAGTTGTGTGAAAGACCTAGTTAAGCTGCAGCTGGCCCAGAACAGAGCAGCACGCCTTGATCTTCATTGTAATCAGAGGGCTGATATACATGCTATGCATGCCAGCCTCTCTTGGCTAACAGTTGAGGAGAGACTGACTGCATCACTTCTTAATTTTACAAGAAACATTAATGTTTTGAAAATCCCAAATTGTTTGCATTGTCAACTTACACACAGCTCTGACACACACACTTACCCCACCAGACATGCCACCAGGGGTCTTTTCACAGTCCCAAATCCAGAACAAATTCAAGAAAGTGTACAGTATTATATAGAGACCTTACGGCATGGAACTCCCCTATTTGACCTAGATAGTTTGTGTGTATGTATTGATATGGAGGCCACATGTTAAATGTTTTAAATGTATATAGTTCTGTCCTTGAGCTGTTCTTGTCTATTTATGTTCTGTATTATGTCATGTTTCATGTTTTGTGTGGACCACAGGAAGAACAGCTGCTGCTTTTGCAACAGCTAATGGGGATCCTAATAAAATACCAACAATACCAAACACCTACTCCCACAATTACTTACTTAAACTTGCAATGGTCTTAATCCAGATCTGGCGTATAGAGGACCTGGAGTTGAGAGAGCTCCACCCCAGCTCGTTCGGTCAGTTCTACGGAGGAGACTGTTACCTGGTGCTCTACACCTACAAGAGAGCTAGCAAGCTGCAGTACATACTCTACATGTGGCAGGTAAGACACTGACAACAACAGGTTCAGACCATGTCTTCTTTAGTGGATATAATGCCTTGAGTTTCAGCATTATAGTGTTGGTCAACGTTGATAGTCTGTGCTCCTGAGGCTAGTCAGTGTATAGCTGATTAAACACTAGAAGCTGAGACTAGTCAGTGTATAGTTAACTAAACACTAGAAGCTGAGACTAGTCAGTGTATAGTTAATTAAACACTAGAAGCTGAGACTAGTCAGTGTATAGTTAATTAAACACTAGAAGCTGAGACTAGTCAGTGTATAGTTAATTAAACACTAGAAGCTGAGACTAGTTAGTGTATAGTTAATTAAACACTAGAAGCTGAGACTAGTCAGTGTATAGTTAATTAATCACTAGAAGCTGAGACTAGTTAGTTTATAGTTAATTAAACACTAGAAGCTGAGACTAGTTAGTGTATAGTTAATTAATCACAAGAAGCTGAGACTAGTCAGTGTATAGTTAATTAAACACTAGAAGCTGAGACTAGTTAGTGTATAGTTAATTAAACACTAGAAGCTGAGGCTAGTCAGTGTATAGTTAATTAAACACTAGAAGCTGAGACTAGTCAGTGTATAGTTAACTAAACACTAGAAGCTGAGACTAGTCAGTGTATAGTTAATTAAACACTAGAAGCTGAGACTAGTCAGTGTATAGTTAATTAAACACTAGAAGCTGAGACTAGTCAGTGTATAGTTAATTAAACACTAGAAGCTGAGACTAGTTAGTGTATAGTTAATTAAACACTAGAAGCTGAGACTAGTCAGTGTATAGTTAATTAATCACTAGAAGCTGAGACTAGTTAGTTTATAGTTAATTAAACACTAGAAGCTGAGACTAGTTAGTGTATAGTTAATTAATCACAAGAAGCTGAGACTAGTCAGTGTATAGTTAATTAAACACTAGAAGCTGAGACTAGTTAGTGTATAGTTAATTAAACACTAGAAGCTGAGGCTAGTCAGTGTATAGTTAATTAAACACTAGAAGCTGAGACTAGTTAGTGACTAGTTAATTAACCTGCGTGTTGTGCTGGGTGTGTGTGACTGACGTGTGTCTTGGTTTACGGTGCAGGGTCGCCATGCTACTCAGGATGAGATCACATCGTGTGCCTATCAGGCCGTTGCCATGGACAACAAGTACAGCGGAGTGCCGGTCCAAGTCAGGGTGGTCATGGGAAAAGAGCCGCGTCACTTCCTGGCCATCTTTAAAGGAAAACTCATCATCTTCGAGGTGAGATCATCTTTCATCTGGTGACATGGTCCTTCATCTTAAAAAGATAGTTCATCCAAAATCTAAATTTGAGTGAAATGTCCCTTTCCTTGAGTTTAATCTGAAAGTCCATGGTGACATAATCCACAATAATCCATGATTTACTTCTGTCTACAGCCTGAAGTTAGCATGTTAGCATCACTATTTTTCATCAGTGGTTCTCCTGGAACCACTGATGAAATGTGATGAAGCTAACATGCTAACTTCAGGCTGTAGACAGAAGTAAATCATGGATTATTGTGGATTCTGTCACCATGGACCTTCAGACAAAACTCAAGGAAAGGGACATGTCACCCAAATGTAGATTTTGGATGAAATATCCCTTTAAGATGATTTTGTGTGTGTGTGTGTGTGTGTGTGTGTGTGTGTGTGTGTGTGTGTGTGTGTGTGTGTGTGTGTGTGTGTGTGTGTGTGTGTGTGTGTGTGAGTTCAGGGTGGTACAGGCAGAGCGGGGGTGACTAATCCAGGCCCGGGAGCCAGACTGTTCCAGGTTCGAGGGACTCATGAGATGAACACCAGGGCTACTGAGGTCCCAGCCCGCTCCTCATCACTCAACACCAATGATGTGTTCCTGCTAAAAACTGACCACACGATTTACCTGTGGTATGGCAAGGTACTATACTGTTATCTGTGGTACGGCAAGGTCAGACACTGTTACCTGTGGTACGGCAAGGTCAGACACTGTTACCTGTGGTACGGCAAGGTCAGACACTGTTACCTGTGATACGGCAAGGTCAGACACTGTTACCTGTGGTACGGCAAGGTCAGACACTGTTACCTGTGGTACGGCAAGGTCAGACACTGTTACCTGTGGTACGGCAAGGTCAGACACTGTTACCTGTGGTACGGCAAGGTCAGACACTGTTACCTGTGATACGGCAAGGTCAGACACTGTTACCTGTGGTACGGCAAGGTCAGACACTGTTACCTGTGGTACGGAAAGGTCAGACACTGTTACCTTTGGTATTTCAAGGTACGATGTTTGACAGGGATTATATAACGGTTGGGTCTTATCCTGAATGCTAATATGTTAAAACCGCATTCCAGCTGGTGTCTATTCCACAAGTTACCACTGGCTAAATATATGACGTTAAAATGCCTATTCACTCTGATCCATCTGACTACGCAATCCATCAGCCCAGCCAGGCAATTTATAGACTTGATCTCCACTATAAAAAGCATCTAGCATCTCACATTTCTTTTAGACTAACATTTAGTTTCCAACAGTGGAGATATAAGGGCACAAGGCGAGACCCAGATGCAGACACAGGAGGCAGATGGTTAGCGTCCAAGATGTTTATTAACAATCCAAAAGGGGAAGGCAAGAGAATGGTCGTGGACAGGCAAAAGGTCAAAACCAGTTCAGAGTTACAGAATGGTCAGGCAGGCTCGAGGTCAGGGCAGGGCAGGCAGAATGGTCAGTCAGGCTCGAGGTCAGGGCAGGGCAGGCAGAATGGTCAGGCAGGCTTGAGGTCAGGGCAGGGCAGGCAGAATGGTCAATCAGGCTCGAGGTCAGGGCAGGGCAGGCAGAATGGTCAGGCAGGCTCGAGGTCAGGGCTGGGCAGGCAGAATGGTCAGGCAGGCTCGAGGTCAAGGCAGGGCAGGCAGAATGGTCAGGCAGGCTCGAGGTCAGGGCAGGGCAGGCAGAATGGTCAGGCAGGCTCGAGGTCAGGGCAGGGCAGGCAGAAGGGTTAGGCAGGTGTGAATGGAGCAAGAAAATCAGGCAAAGATCAAAACCGGGATATTCAATATTCAATGTCGATCTCCAGCTCTTCCACAGTAATGAACGTGTCAGGAGTTGGGACGAGACAAACAGACAGGCAGACAGCGTTTCTCAGCCAGTCGAAATCATGAATGAGCTGGCATCATTTTTAAAGATATGAAATGGCAAATGATAAAAAGAAAAGCAAAATAACGTGCAGCTAGTTTTCAGTCTTTCCAGCTTCAGTTGGAAGTGATTGTGTTAGCTGTGTTGTTGGCTGTGTTGTTAGCTGTGTTGTTGGCTGTGTTGTTAGCTGTGTTGTTAGCTGTGTTGTTGGCTGTGTTGTTGGCTGTGTTGTTAGCTGTGTTGTTAGCTGTGTTGTTAGCTGTGTTGTTGGCTGTGTTGTTAGCTGTGTTGTTAGCTGTGTTGTTAGCTGTGTTGTTGGCTGTGTTGTTAGCTGTGTTGTTAGCTGTGTTGTTAGCTGTGTTGTTGGCTGTGTTGTTAGCTGTGTTGTTGGCTGTGTTGTTGGCCGTGTTGTTAGCTGTGTTGTTAGCTGTGTTGTTAGCTGTGTTGTATTACTGTAGCTGTGTTGTTGGCTGTGTTGTATTACTGTAGCTGTGTTGTTGGCTGTGTTGTTGGCTGTGTTGTTAGCTGTGTTGTTGGCTGTGTTGTTGGCTGTGTTGTTGGCTGTGTTGTTGGCTGTGTTGTTAGCTGTGTTGTTGTCTGTGTTGTTGGCTGTGTTGTTAGCTGTGTTGTTGGCTGTGTTGTTGGCTGTGTTGTTGTCTGTGTTGTTGGCTGTGTTATTGGCTGTGTTGTTGGCTGTGTTGTTAGCTGTGTTGTTGGCTGTGTTGTTAGCTGTGTTGTTGGCTGTGTTGTTGGCTGTGTTGTTGGCTGTGTTGTTAGCTGTGTTGTTAGCTGTGTTGTTGGCTGTGTTGTTGGCTGTGTTGTTGGCTGTGTTGTTGGCTGTGTTGTTGGCTGTGTTGTTGGCTGTGTTGTTAGCTGTGTTGTTGGCTGTGTTGTTGGCTGTGTTGTTGGCTGTGTTGTTAGCTGTGTTGTTGGCTGTGTTGTTGGCTGTGTTGTTAGCTGTGTTGTTGTCTGTGTTGTTGGCTGTGTTGTTAGCTGTGTTGTTGGCTGTGTTGTTGGCTGTGTTGTTGTCTGTGTTGTTGGCCGTGTTGTTGGCTGTGTTGTTGGCTGTGTTGTTAGCTGTGTTGTTAGCTGTGTTGTTGGCTGTGTTGTTGGCTGTGTTGTTGGCTGTGTTGTTAGCTGTGTTGTTGGCTGTGTTGTTGGCTGTGTTGTTGGCTGTGTTGTTAGCTGTGTTGTTGGCTGTGTTGTTAGCTGTGTTGTTAGCTGTGTTGTTGGCTGTGTTGTTGGCTGTGTTGTTGGCTGTGTTGTTAGCTGTGTTGTTGGCTGTGTTGTTGGCTGTGTTGTTAGCTGTGTTGTTGGCTGTGTTGTTGGCTGTGTTGTTGGCTGTGTTGTTGGCTGTGTTGTTAGCTGTGTTGTTGGCTGTGTTGTTAGCTGTGTTGTTAGCTGTGTTGTTGGCTGTGTTGTTGGCTGTGTTGTTGGCTGTGTTGTATTACTGTAGCTGTGTTGTTGGCTGTGTTGTTAGCTGTGTTGTATTACTGTAGCTGTGTTGTTGGCTGTGTTGTTAGCTGTGTTGTTGGCTGTGTTGTTGGCTGTGTTGTTAGCTGTGTTGTTGGCTGTGTTGTTAGCTGTGTTGTTGGCTGTGTTGTTGGCTGTGTTGTTGGCTGTGTTGTTGGCTGTGTTGTATTACTGTAGCTGTGTTGTTGGCTGTGTTGTTAGCTGTGTTGTATTACTGTAGCTGTGTTGTTGGCTGTGTTGTTAGCTGTGTTGTTGGCTGTGTTGTTGGCTGTGTTGTTAGCTGTGTTGTTGGCTGTGTTGTTAGCTGTGTTGTTAGCTGTGTTGTTGGCTGTGTTGTTGGCTGTGTTGTTAGCTGTGTTGTTGGCTGTGTTGTTGGCTGTGTTGTTGGCTGTGTTGTTGGCTGTGTTGTATTACTGTAGCTGTGTTGTTGGCTGTGTTGTTAGCTGTGTTGTTAGCTGTGTTGTTGGCTGTGTTGTTAGCTGTGTTGTTGGCTGTGTTGTTGGCTGTGTTGTTGGCTGTGTTGTTAGCTGTGTTGTTGGCTGTGTTGTTGTCTGTGTTGTTGGCTGTGTTGTTGTCTGTGTTGTTGGCTGTGTTGTTGGCTGTGTTGTTGGCTGTGTTGTTAGCTGTGTTGTTGGCTGTGTTGTTGGCTGTGTTGTTGGCTGTGTTGTTGGCTGTGTTGTTGGCTGTGTTGTATTACTGTAGCTGTGTTGTTGGCTGTTTTGTTGGCTGTGTTGTTAGCTGTGTTGTTGGCTGTGTTGTTAGCTGTGTTGTTGGCTGTGTTGTTGGCTGTGTTGTTGGCTGTGTTGTTAGCTGTGTTGTTGGCTGTGTTGTTGGCTGTGTTGTTGGCTGTGTTGTTGGCTGTGTTGTTGTCTGTGTTGTTGGCTGTGTTGTTAGCTGTGTTGTTTGCTGTGTTGTTGGCTGTGTTGTTGTCTGTGTTGTTGGCTGTGTTGTTAGCTGTGTTGTTGTCTGTGTTGTTGGCTGTGTTGTTGTCTGTGTTGTTGGCTGTGTTGTTGTCTGTGTTGTTAGCTGTGTTGTTGTCTGTGTTGTTGGCTGTGTTATTGTCTGTGTTTTTGGCTGTGTTGTTGGCTGTGTTGTTAGCTGTGTTGTTGGCTGTGTTGTTGGCTGTGTTGTTGGCTGTGTTGTTGGCTGTGTTGTTGTCTGTGTTGTTGTCTGTGTTGTTAGCTGTGTTGTTGTCTGTGTTGTTGGCTGTGTTGTTAGCTGTGTTGTTGGCTGTGTTGTATTACTGTAGCTGTGTTGTTGGCTGTGTTGTTGGCTGTGTTGTTAGCTGTGTTGTTGGCTGTGTTGTATTACTGTAGCTGTGTTGTTGGCTGTGTTGTTGGCTGTGTTGTTAGCTGTGTTGTTGGCTGTGTTGTATTACTGTAGCTGTGTTGTTGGCTGTGTTGTTGGCTGTGTTGTTAGCTGTGTTGTTGGCTGTGTTGTTGGCTGTGTTGTTGGCTGTGTTGTTAGCTGTGTTGTTGGCTGTGTTGTATTACTGTAGCTGTGTTGTTGGCTGTGTTGTTGGCTGTGTTGTTAGCTGTGTTGTTGGCTGTGTTGTTGGCTGTGTTGTTGGCTGTGTTGTTAGCTGTGTTGTTGGCTGTGTTGTATTACTGTAGCTGTTTTGTTGGCTAGCTCCTCTGAACAACAGTGTCTTGACTAGTGAGCACATTTTCTATGCCAGGCGAAATCACACCTCATTGTTATGGATGTTTCCAAATAACTGTCACTAGAAAACTGCTTAAATAAATGCAAATGCAGCTACTTTGTTGTTATTCTGGCTGCACTTTTTGACGTGACTGTAAGTTAGCCGTAGTTGGCTAGTTAGCAAGGTATACGAACGTTGCCAGCCAGTATGGCAATCGAACATGTAGAATGAACGTCTGGGTCGCATCCATAGATACAGAACAAAAAGACTGAACGATTGGGTCTCATCTCTAGTAACCAAACCAATAGAACGAACAACCAGCCAGCTTAGGTAGCAACCCTAGATTTGTATCGGGACTATATATTGTGGAAGGATGAAATAGTGTCAATACATTCAGCAAAATAATGTTTTTAATAAAAATATTCCAATAATTATTTGAATATGTTGTTCACCCGTTGTAAAAAACTGAAAATGCCCTTGAAGCCGGCGTTTGATAGATATATTGGCACGGTTTTCCAGTCCTCGACTTTGTCTCCGACCTAACTACACCCGTGCCAATATATCCTCCAAACAACGGCTTCTCGGGCTTCACTTAAAGCAGAGGGAAGGGATCAGATTTCACGTATCTGTATTGTGTGTGACATGTGCCTGTATCCTGCATCTTCTGTCTCAGGGTTGTAGTGGTGATGAGAGAGAGATGGCAAAGGCAGTGGCAGACGTTCTGTCCAGGCAGGATAAACAGGTTGTTATGGAGGGACAGGAGCCTGCTGAGTTCTGGGTGGCTCTGGGAGGGAAGGCCCCTTACGCCTGCGACAAGAGGTACACACACACTGCTGACACGGTACACACAGACTGATGACACAGTACACACAGACTGATGACACGGTACACACGCACTGCTGACACGGTACACACAGACTGATGACACGGTACACACGCACTGCTGACACGGTACACACAGACTGATGACACGGTACACACGCACTGCTGACACGGTACACACAGACTGATGACACAGTACACACACTGATGACACGGTACACACAGACTGATGACACAGTACACACAGACTGATGACACGGTACACACGCACTGCTGACACGGTACACACAGACTGATGACACAGTACACACACTGCTGACACGGTACACACAGACTGATGACACGGTACACACACACTGCTGACACGGTACACACAGACTGATGACACGGTACACACACACTGCTGACACGGTACACATACACTGATGACACGGTACACACACTGATGATACGGTACACACAGACTGATGACACGGTACACACACTGCTGACACGGTACACACAGACTGATGACACGGTACACACACTGATGATACGGTACACACACACTGATGACACGGTACACACACACTGCTGACACGGTACACACACACTGCTGACACGGTACACACACACTGATGACACAGTACACACACACTGCTAATACGGTACACACACACTGTTGATACGGTACACACACACTGCTAACACGGTACACACAGATTGATGACACGGTACACACACACTGATGACACGGTACACACACACTGCTAATATGGTACACGCACACTGATGACACGGTACACACACACTGCTAATACGGTACACACACACTGATGATACGGTACACACAGACTGATGACACGGTACACACACACTGATGACACAGTACACACAGACGGATGACACGGTACACACAGACTGATGACACGGTACAAACAGACTGATGACACGATACAAACAGACTGATGATAATAGAACTAGAATGACACTAGACCTAGGATGAAACTATAAGGTCACTTTAACTCTACCTACATGTACGTATTACCTCAATTACCTCGACAAACCGTTGACCCAGCACATTGACTCTGTACTGGTACTCCCTCTATGGAGCCTCCCTATTGCTCATTTTATTTTAATGCTGATATTTAATTACTTTTATTTTCTTTTTTTTAATTATTATCTATTTTTTTTACATAACACATTTTCCTTCTGAACCTCTTAAAGCTGTTGGTTAAGGGGTTGTAAGTAAACGTTTCACAATAAGGTCTACCTGTTGTATTCTGAGCATGTGACAAATACAATTTGATTTGAAAAAAAAAATGATAATAGAACTACAACTACGATGATACTAGGATGACACTAGAACTAGGATGACACTAAAACTAGGATGACACTAGAACTAGGATGACACTAGAACTAAGATGACACTAGAACTAGGATGACACTAGAACTAAGATGACACTAGAACTAAGATGACACTAGAACTAGGATGACACTAGAACTAGGATGACACTAGAACTAAGATGACACTAGAACTAGGATGACACTAGAACTAAGATGACACTAGAACTAAGATGACACTAGAACTAGGATGACACTAGAACTAGGATGACACTAGAACTAAGATGACACTAGAACTAGGATGACACTAGAACTAAGATGACACTAGAACTAAGATGACACTAGAACTAGGATGACACTAGAACTAAGATGACACTAGAACTAGGATGACACTAGAACTAAGATGCTATGGCAACTAGGATGACACTAGAACTAGGATGACACTAGAACTAGGATGATACGGGAACTTGGATGACACTAGAACTAGGATGACACTAGAACTAGGATGATACGGGAACTAGGATGACGCTAGAACTAGGATGACACTAGAACTAGGATGACACTAGAACTAGGATGAAACTAGAACTAGGATGAAACTAGAACTAAGATGGCACTAGAATTAGGATGACACTAGAACTAGGATGACACTAGTACTAGGATGACACTAGAACTAGAATGACACTAGAACTAGGATGACACTAGAACTAGGATGACACTAGAACTAGGATGGCACTAGAACTAGGATGACACTAGAACTAGGATGATACTAGAACTAGGATGACACTAGAACTAGGATGACATTAGAACTAGGATGACATTAGAACTAGGATGACACTAGAACTAGGATGATACTAGAACTAGGATGACATTAGAACTAGGATGACACTAGTACTAGGATGAAACTACAACTAGGATGACACTACAACTAGGATGACACTAGAACTAGGATGACACTAGAACTAGGATGACACTAGAACTAGGATGATATGGGAACTAGGATGACACTAGAACTAGGATGACACTAGAACTAGGATGATACGGGAACTAGGATGACACTAGAACTAGGATGACACTAGAACTAGGATGACACTAGAACTAGGATGACACTAGAACTAGGATGATACTAGAACTAGGATGATATGGGAACTAGGATGATACGGGAACTAGGATGACACTAGAACTAGGATGATACGGGAACTAGGATGACACTAGAACTAGGATGACACTAGAACTAGGATGACACTAGAACTAGGATGACACTAGAACTAGGATGATACTAGAACTAGGATGACACTAGAACTAGGATGACACTAGAACTGGGATGACACTAGAACTAGGATGAAACTAGAACTAGGATGATACGGGAACTAGGATGACACTAGAACTAGGATGACACTAGAACTAGGATGATACGGGAACTAGGATGACACTAGAACTAGGATGACACTAGAACTAGGATGATACGGGAACTAGGATGAAACTAGAACTAGGATGAAACTAGAACTAGGATGACACTAGAACTAGGATGACACTAGAACTAGGATGATACGGGAACTAGTTTGACACTAGAACTAGGATGACACTAGAACTAGAATGAAACTAGAACTAGGATGACACTAGAACTAGGATGATACGGGAACTAGGATGAAACTAGAACTAGGATGACACTAGAACTAGGATGACACAAGAACTAGGATGACACTAGAACTAGGATGAAACTAGAACTAGGATGACACTAGAACTAGGATGACACTAGAACTAGGATGGCACTAGAACTAGGAATACACTAGAACTAGGATGGCACTAGAACTAGGATGACACTAGAACTAGGATGACACTAGAACTAGGATGACAATAGAACTAGGATGACATTAGAACTAGGATGATACGGGAACTAGGATGATACGGGAACTAGGATGACACTAGAACTAAGATGACACTAGAACTAGGATGACACTAGAACTAGGATGACATTAGAACTAGGATGACACTAGAACTAGGATGACACTAGAACTAGGATGACACTAGAACTAGGATGATAAGGGAACTAGGATGACACTAGAACTAGGATGACACTAGAACTAGGATGCCATTAGAACTAGGATGACACTAGAACTAGGATGACACTAGAACTAGGATGACACTAGAACTAGGATGACACTAGAACTAGGATGGCACTAGAACTAGGATGACACTAGAACTAGGATGACACTAGAACTAGGATGACAATAGAACTAGGATGACATTAGAACTAGGATGATACGGGAACTAGGATGATACGGGAACTAGGATGACACTAGAACTAAGATGACACTAGAACTAGGATGACACTAGAACTAGGATGATATTAGAACTAGGATGACACTAGAACTAGGATGACACTAGAACTAGGATGATACGGGAACTAGGATGACACTAGAACTAGGATGACACTAGAACTAGGATGACATTAGAACTAGGATGACACTAGAACTAGGATGACACTAGAACTAGGATGACACTAGAACTAGGATGACACTAGAACTAAGATGATATGGGAACTAGGATGACACTAGAACTAGGATGATACTGGAACTAGGATGACACTAGAACTAGGACGATACGGGAACTAGGATGACACTAGAACTAGGATGATACAGGAACTAGGATGACACTAGAACTAGGATGATACAGGAACTAGGATGACACTAGAACTAAGATGCTACGGGAACTAGGATGACACTAGAACTAGGATGACACTAGAACTAGGATGACACTAGAACTAGATGACACTAGAACTAGGATGACACTAGAACTAGGATGACACTAGAACTAGGATGATACTAGAACTAGGATGACACAAGAACTAGGATGATACTAGAACTAGGATGACATTAGAACTAGGATGACACTAGACCTAGGATGACACTACAACTAGGATGACACTACAACTAGGATGACACTACAACTAGGATGATACGGGAACTATAATGAAACTAGAACTAGGATGACACTAGAACTAGGATGACACTAGAACTAGGATGACACTGGAACTAGGATGACACTAGAACTAGGTTGACACTAGAACTAGGATGGCACTCGAACTAGGATGACACTAGAACTAAGATGCTATGGCAACTAGGATGACACTAGAACTAGGATGATACGGGAACTTGGATGACACTAGAACTAGGATGATACGGGAACTAGGATGACACTAGAACTAGGATGACACTAGAACTAGGATGACACTAGAACTAGGATGACACTAGAACTAGGATGAAACTAGAACTAAGATGGCACTAGAATTAGGATGACACTAGAACTAGGATGACACTAGTACTAGGATGACACTAGAACTAGAATGACACTAGAACTAGGATGACACTAGAACTAGGATGACACTAGAACTAGGATGGCACTAGAACTAGGATGACACTAGAACTAGGATGATACTAGAACTAGGATGACACTAGAACTAGGATGACACTAGAACTAGGATGACATTAGAACTAGGATGACACTAGAACTAGGATGATACTAGAACTAGGATGACATTAGAACTAGGATGACACTAGAACTAGGATGACACTACAACTAGGATGACACTACAACTAGGATGACACTACAACTAGGATGATATGGGAACTAGGATGACACTAGAACTAGGATGACACTAGATCTAGGATGATACGGGAACTAGGATGACACTAGAACTAGGATGATACGGGAACTAGGATGACACTAGAACTAGGATGATACGGGAACTAGGATGACACTAGAACTAGGATGACACTAGAACTAGGATGACACTAGAACTAGGATGACAATAGAACTAGGATGATACTAGAACTAGGATGACACTAGAACTAGGATGACACTAGAACTGGGATGACACTAGAACTAGGATGAAACTAGAACTAGGATGATACGGGAACTAGGATGACACTAGAACTAGGATGACACTAGAACTAGGATGATACGGGAACTAGGATGACACTAGAACTAGGATGACACTAGAACTAGGATGATACGGGAACTAGGATGAAACTAGAACTAGGATGAAACTAGAACTAGGATGACACTAGAACTAGGATGACACTAGAACTTGGATGACACTAGAACTAGGATGACACTAGAACTAGGATGAAACTAGAACTAGGATGATACGGGAACTAGGATGAAACTAGAACTAGGATGACACTAGAACTAGGATGACACAAGAACTAGGATGACACTAGAACTAGGATGAAACTAGAACTAGGATGACACTAGAACTAGGATGACACTAGAACTAGGATGGCACTAGAACTAGGATGACACTAGAACTAGGATGGCACTAGAACTAGGATGACACTAGAACTAGGATGGCACTAGAACTAGCCTGATAATAGAACTAGCATGAAGCTAGAACTAGGATGACAGTAGAATTAGAACTAGGATGACACTATATATAGGATGAAACTACCACTAGAATTACACTTGAACTAGTGTCTAGATTGTTCATATTCAGGTCCCTATTGCAATATCTTTAGATGTAATCCTGATATTGGTAGATCTATCGGTCTGAACATGTCATTTGACTCTGTGACATCAAATGCTGTCATGTGACTTTGTGACGTCACATCCTGTCTATCAGACTGCAGAAGGAGGAGACTCCCCACAGCCCTCGGTTGTTTGAATGCTCCAATCAGACTGGTCGGTTCAGGATGACAGAGGTGGAGGACTTGACTCAGGAGGACCTGGACCAGGATGATGTCATGCTGCTAGACACCTGGGAGGAGGTGAGGGGTCAGGGGGTCATCACTTTGGTTACCTGGGAGGAGGTGAGGGGTCAGGGGCCATGACTATTGTTACCTGGGAGGAGGTGAAGGGTCAGGGGCCATGACTATAGTTACCTGGGAGGAGGTAAGGGGTCAGGGGCCATGACTATAGTTATCTGGGAGGAGGTAAGGGGTCAGGGGCCATGACTATAGTTACCTGGGAGGAGGTGAGGGGTCAGGAGCCATGACTATAGTTACCTGGGAGGAGGTGAGGGGTCAGGGGCCATGACTATAGTTACCTGGGAGGAGGTAAGGGGTCAGGGGCCATGACTATAGTTACCTGGGAAGAGGTGAAGGGTCAGGGGTCATCACTTTGGTTACCTGGGAGGAGATGAGGGGTCAAGGGTCATCACTATGGTTATCTGAGAGGAGGTTAGGGTTCAGGGGTCATCACTATAGTTACCGGGGAATAGGTGAGAGGTCATTGCCACGGTTACCAGGGTCTTGGGCCCTGGGCTCAGTCGAATCCTCTGGTAACATGTGATTCCAGTAGTTGATGTTTAAACAGAGATGAAGCAAGTATCATGTAGTTCTCATGTAGAGCATGACTCTACATAAAGCACAGTTCACTTCAGGGAAACCATACCATCATTACCACTGAATAACCCTGACTCCATATTTGTCCAATCCCGTCAGATCTTCCTGTGGATTGGCAGGTCTGCCAACGAATATGAGACCAAGGAAGCGTGTAACAGTGCTCTAGAGTACCTGAGGACCCACCCAGCGGGGCGGGACCCTGACACACCCATCATCTCTGTCAAACAGGGCTACGAGCCACTGACCTTCACCGGATGGTTCAACGCATGGGACCCTCAGAAGTGGAGCGTGAGTAGATCTGGGACACCAGCCATCACCGCTAGAGGGAAAACGGGATGCACTGCTACAAATGTGACTAGATGTGTTTTATTGAGTAACTTCAGCAAAGTGAATTGAATTTATTAGGGGAAGAGGTGGGGACTCGAGTCAATCTGTGTTTGTTAGTGTGTTCTGTGCATCTATTTACAGTCAGGTAAAGTTTGAATAAATGTATTTATGATTCTTAACATGAAGATCACAGACCGGTGATCTGTTACCAAACTTTTGTTACCAAACTGGTGTTACCAAACTGGTGTTACCAAACTGTTGTTACCAAACTGTTGTTACCAAACTGGTGTTACCAAACTGGTGTTACCAAACTGTTGTTAACAGACTGGTGTTTACAGACTGGTGTTTACAGACTGGTGTTTACAGACTGGTGTTTACAGACTATTGTTACCAAACTGGTGTTACCAAACTGGTGTTACCAAACTGTTGTTAACAGACTGGTGTTAACAGACTGGTGTTTACAGACTGGTGTTTACAGACTGGTGTTACCAAACTGGTGTTACCAAACTGTTGTTACCAAACTGGTGTTACCAAACTGGTGTTACCAAACTGGTGTTACCAAACTGGTGTTACCAAACTGTTGTTAACAGACTGGTGTTACCAGACTGGTGTTTACAGACTGGTGTTTACAGACTGGTGTTACCAAACTGGTGTTACCAAACTGTTGTTAACAGACTGGTGTTTACAGACTGGTGTTAACAGACTAGTGGATCTTCTCTTCTCAACAGGGAGGCTCCTCCTATGAGGAAATGAAACAAAACCTGGGTGATGTTGCATCTATCTCTCAGATTACTGTAGTAAGTGATTCACTAACACACTCTAGCAATAATGTTACTAACTCAAGTAACAAAAATAACCATTAGCCACCTTGTATTGTCATTATGATATAACCAATACAAGCCTAACCTTTGCATGCATCAAACGTGAATGATCGTAAGCAAAGAAACTCGTAAGCAAAGAAAATTCATTTACATATGTTCTAAATCATCCAACCAGCTTCCACTTGTTAGTTTGGATATCAGCTTTCACCTGTTAGAGGGGATATCAGCTTTCACCTGTTAGAGGGGATATCAGCTTTCACCTGTTAGAGGGGATATCAGCGTTCACCTGTTAGATGAGATATCAGCGTTCACCTGTTAGAGGGGATATCAGCTTTCACCTGTTAGAGGAGATATCAGCTTTCACCTGTTAGAGGAGATATCAGCTTTCACCTGTTAGAGGAGATATCAGCTTTCATCTGTTAGATGGGATATCAGTATCTACATCTCACTCCTCCTCTTGTTTCATGTAGAATCTGAACAACACAGAGCTGAGTAAGGGTTCTGCTGGGGGGAGTAGTGGAGGTGCTGGGTACAGCGCTCCAGGAGGCCCAGCCCAGTTCAGCTCTCCACCATCCTACAAGCTCCACCTTGGGACAGGAGGGGGCTCCTGTGGCCCTTCCAGCCCAGCCACCCCTGGAGGTCAGGACTGCCTGTCCACCACCTTCAGCACTACCCTGTCCCCCACCCTGTCCTCCCCCTCCCTGGGCCCCTCCATCACCCTGGTCCCCTCCACCACCCCAGCTCCCAGGACTGGAGAGTACCTGGGCCCTGAGCTGCTGATCAACAAGAGCCCCAATGAGCTGCCCAAGGGAGTGGACCCTAATAGGAGAGAGGTGAGGATGCTATTATAAAATAGTACTGCTGAGACTGTATTGTACAGCAGGTTATTAGGGAAATGGTCATATTTTCGTTGTTTACTATTTGGACAAATCAGGATTGGGAAAAGGTGGTTCCTAAACTGGTTTGGTGATTTTCAAGCCCGTGTGATAATTGGTTTCCACAGCACACAAAGTAAAAATTGGATATATCGTTAAAATTCAGGAAAACAGAAAATGTCATTTTTGGCCCTGATAAACATGGCTGAAATTAGAGGAAGAGGGAGAGGGAGGCCTAGAGTTTCCATTTGGGTGGAGACTTTTACACAAAGGTAATCCAAATTGTTAATGGCATTCCCCCCAGAAGTAAAAACAGGAAATGGCAAACTTTCTCGAAATACTTTTACTTCTGGGGAACCAAGATTAGTGTTATGGTGGTGAACTGACAGCAGGGGCCAGCAGGGGTCAGCATAACACATGAAATACGTCTCTCTCACTCTCAACTCAAGGGCTTTATTGGCATGGGGAACATATGTTTACATCGCCGAAGCAAGTGAAATAGACAATAAACAAAAGTGAAATAAACAATAAAAATAAACAGTAAATATTACACTCACAGAAGTTCCAAAAGAATAAAGACATTTGAAATGTCACATTATGTCTATATACAGTGTTGTAACGATGTGCAAAAATATCTCTCTCTCTCTCTCTCTCTCTCTCTCTCTCTCTCTCTCTCTCTCTCTCTTCTCAGGACTATCTCTCTGATGTGGATCTGGAGAACCTGCTGGGTTGTTCTCGGTCTGGTTTCCAGCGGCTGCCCATGTGGCGGCAGAACGACCTGAAGAAGAAGGCAGGGCTGTTCTAAGTGGGCCGTCGCGTCAGTTGGGATGACATCGGGACATAGCTTATTAGAGTTGAAAATGTTCCTTGATTGTGTTCAAGTTGTTTTCAAGTCGAGAGAGAGCGGGAATGTTTTTTTTAAATCGTTTTTCAACAGAACAGTGTAGAAGTGGCAGCAACATGCTGAACTGAAGACCTGGAACAGAGACACTGTGAACTGTGAGAACAACTCAAAACAAAAGGTTCCATACCTTTCACATCCAGGTCAAGGTAGATGCACTGTATAGACGTGTACTTCATACATACTTCAGTTGAATGTGTGCTATGCCTGATTACTAACAGTACAACCCTACAAGCAGTAAAACAGAGAGACCTTTAAAAAATACATTATTTATTGAACAAAACTATGCCCAGTTGATATGTTCTACCAGCTGAACAGAATAAACAGCAGGTATTTTTTAAACATTGATTCGATGAACATGTCTTTATTTTTTTTATCTCATGATCAGTTGCTATATTTGATGTTTTGTTATATTTTCTCTACATTTCAAAGATGAGTTATGATTTTAAAACAGTTTTTTTATGTATTTTCTAACAATCAAACATAATGAACAAACCCTCTCATAATCACAAATCGAATTATCATGAAGCCTGTCACCAGATCTCTAATAATAAAACAATATACAATCAACTTACTGTTTCAAATTCTTCTTTTAGTTTGTGTAAATGCAGTTGAGTGAAAAACGAAATGAATAAATATTACAATATACAGAGCCTTTGGAAATTATTCAGACCCCCCACATTTTGTTACATTTTGTTACGTTTCAGCCTTATTCTAGATAGATTAACTAGATTAAATATTTTTTTCCCTCATTAATCTACACACAATACCCCTTAATGACATCACAATACCCCATAATGACATCACAATACCCCATAATGACATCACAATATCCCTTAATGACAAAAAAAAAGAGGTTTAGAAATTTTAGCAAATGTATTACAAATAAAAAACTGAAATATCACTTTTACATAAGTATTCAGACCCTTTACTCAGTACTTTGTAGAAGCACCTTTGGCAGCGATTACAGCCTTGTGTCTTCTTGGCTATGACGCTACAAGCTTGACACTCCTGTTGTCTTGGCTGTGTGCTTAGGGTTGTCGTCCTGTTGGAAGGTGAACCTTCGCCCCAGTCTGAGGTCCTGAGCGCTCTGGAGCAAGTTTTCATCAAGGATCTCTTTGTACTTTGCTCCTTTCATTTTTGCCCCAATCCTGACTAGTCTCAGAGTCCCTGCCGCTGAAAAACATCCCCACAGCATGATGCCACCACCATCAGGCTTCACCGTAGAGATTGTGCCAGGTTTCCTCCAGACGTGATGCTTGATGCATTCAAGCCAAAGAGTTCAATCTTGGTTTCATCAGACCAGAGAATCTTTCTCATGGTCCGAGATTCTTTAGGTGCCTTTTGGAAAACTCCAAGGGGGCTGTCATGTGCTTTTTACTGAGGGGTGGCTTCCGTCTGGCAAATACCATAAAGGGCTGATTGGTGGAGTGCTGCAGAGATGGTTGTCCTTCTGGAAGTTTCTCCCATCTCCATAGAGGAACTCTAGAGCTCTGTCAGAGTGACCATCCGGTTCTTGGTCACCTCCCTGACCAAGGCCCTTCTCCCCCGATTGCTCAGTTTGGCCAGGCGGCCAGCTCAAAGAAGAGTCTTGGGGGTTCCAAACTTCTCCATTTCAGAATGATGGAGGCCAATGTGTTCTTGGGAACCTTCAATGCTGCAGAAATGTTTTGGTACCCTTCCGCAGATCTGTGCCTCGACACAATCCTGTCTCTGAGTTCTACGGTCAATTCCTTCAACCTCATGGCTTGGTTTTTGCTCTGTTATGCCCTGTCAACTGTGGGACCTTAAATAGACAGGTGTGTGCCTTTCCAAATCATGGCCAATCAATTAAATTTACAACAGGTGAACTCCAATCAAGTTGTAGAAACAACTCAAGGATGATCAATGGAAACAGGAGGCACCTGAGCTCCATTTCAAGTCTCATAGCAAAATAAATTAAAAAAAATGTTTTCAGTTTGTCATTATGGGCTATCTTGTGTAGATTGTTGAGGATTTTTATTTATGTAATCAATTGTAGAATAAGGCTGTAAACGTAAAATGTGGAAAATGTGGAAAATGTCAAGGGGTCTGAATACTTTCCGAAGGCACTGTATACAACTCCATAATGTCTTTATAATCTGATATAGAAAGTTGCAATGTCTCCTGTTATATTGTTACTCGGCTGATATTAAGAGAAACACACTTCCCTTAATATCGGACTCAAACCCCATTTGATGCATGGAACAGATGAGGGTTGAGCTATGTCTACATAAGGGTGATAAAAATGTACAAAAAACTCACAAAAGCGCTGACGAAGGCCTTGAGGCCGATACCTAAAGCTTAATGAAGAGTAGTGATACTGTCAGGAGCAGTGTGCAGGTTTCTTCTTTGTTCTCATCTTATTCAACTGTTACCATGCACCTGCAAAAAAGATAACTCAGATGTGCAAATGCCTTTTGAATTTTGCATTACAGTTTTTACAACTACAGTTTTCACTCTGCACTCTGAAATTGTAACGGTTTTCTTGATGAGAAGGAGAGTCGGACCAAAATGCGGCGTGTCTATTGCAATCCATGTTTAATGAAGTAACACACTAAACACAAACACTATCAAAACAATAAACTTAACGAAAACCGAAACAGCCTATACTTGTGTAACCTAACACAGAACAATGACATCAGGACACTAAGGACACTAAGGACAATCACCCACACCAAACTCAAAGAATATGGCTGCCTAAATATGGTTCCCAATCAGAGACAACGATAAACACCTGCCTCTGATTGAGAACCACTTCAGACAGCCATAGACTTAGCTAGAACACCCCACTAGCTACAATCCCCATACATACACACCACATACAAAAACCCATGCCACACCCTGGCCTGACCAAATAAATAAAGATAAACACAAAATACTTTGACCAGGGTGTGACAGAACCCCCCCCCTAAGGTGCGGACTCCCGAACGCACCTCAAAACAATAGGGAGGGTCTGGGTGGGCGTCTGTCCATGGTGGCGGCTCCGGCGCGGGACGTGGACCCCACTCAATCAATGTCTTAGTCCCTTCTCCTCGCGTCCCTGGATAGTCCACCCTCGCCGCCGACCATGGCCTAGTAGTCCTCACCCAGAACCCCACTGGACTGAGGAGCAGATCGGGACTGAGGCAGCTCGGGACTGAGGGGAAGCTCAGGAGTGAGAGGAAGCTCAGGAGTGAGAGGAAGCTCAGGCAGGTTGATGAATCTACCAGATCCAGGCTGGCTGGTGGTTTCGGCAGATCCTGGTCGACTGGCAGATCTGGAAGAGTCTGGTCGACTGGCAGATCTGGAAGAGTCTGGTCGACTGGCAGATCTGGAAGAGTCTGGTCGACTGGCAGATCTGGAAGAGTCTGGTCGACTGGCAGATCTGGAAGAGTCTGGTCGACTGGCAGATCTGGAAGAGTCTGGTCGACTGGCAGATCTGGAAGAGTCTGGTCGACTGGCAGATCTGGAAGAGTCTGGTCGACTGGCAGATCTGGGAGAGTCTGGTCGACTGGCAGATCTGGGAGAGTCTGGTCGACTGGCAGATCTGGGAGAGTCTGGTCGACTGGCAGATCTGGGAGAGTCTGGTCGACTGGCAGATCTGGGAGAGTCTGGTCGACTGGCAGATCTGGGAGAGTCTGGTCGACTGGCAGATCTGGGAGAGTCTGGTCGACTGGCAGATCTGGGAGAGTCTGGTCGACTGGCAGATCTGGGAGAGTCTGGTCTCCTCCTTGGCTCCTCACGATAAACAGGGAGAGTTGGCTCAGGTCTGGCTCCTGACTCTGCCACACTCTCCCTGAGCCCCCCCCCAAGAAATTTTTGGGGCTGACTATGGGGCCTCCGTCCGCGCCGCCTTGCTTGCTTCGCAAACTCCATTCTCCTATATCCTTCCGCGCACTGCTCCATCGAATCCCAGGCGGGCTCCGGCACGCTCCCTGGGTCGACCGCCCACCTGTCTATCTCCTCCCAAGAAGTATAGTCCATACTGTACTCCACTTTGGGCTGTTCTTGCCTGTTGACACGCTGCTTGGTTCCTTTGTGGTGGGTGATTCTGTAACGGTTTTCTTGATGAGAAGGAGAGTCGGACCAAAATGCGGCGTGTCTATTGCAATCCATGTTTAATGAAGTAACACACTAAACACAAACACTATCAAAACAATAAACTTAACGAAAACCGAAACAGCCTATACTTGTGTAACCTAACACAGAACAATGACATCAGGACACTAAGGACACTAAGGACAATCACCCACACCAAACTCAAAGAATATGGCTGCCTAAATATGGTTCCCAATCAGAGACAACGATAAACACCTGCCTCTGATTGAGAACCACTTCAGACAGCCATAGACTTAGCTAGAACACCCCACTAGCTACAATCCCCATACATACACACCACATACAAAAACCCATGCCACACCCTGGCCTGACCAAATAAATAAAGATAAACACAAAATACTTTGACCAGGGTGTGACAGAAATATAGCAAGTAAACACGAAAAGGAAAGGGAAGTTGTGGTGGAAGAATCAGAATTAGTTGTGTAACATAGATACTTTTGATGTCTTATCTGCATAATATGCTGAGGTGATATACTTGTTATTAGAATGTATACCTTCGGACTCTGGTGTTGGCAGTTGCACTTCCTCCCTCACCTGGGGCACAGTCACCTGGGGCTCAGTCTCCTGGGGCTCAGCCACCTGGGGCACAGTCACCTGGGGCTCAGTCACCTGGGGCTCAGTCACCTGGGGCTCAGTCACCTGGGGCTCTGTCACCTGGGGCTGTTCTGGGATTGATTTGCACTTTTCGCACACCACAGTAAGTTCATCTCTAGGAGACAGAACGCGTCTCCTTCCTGAGCGGTATGACGGCTGCGTGGTCCCATGGTGTTTATACTTGCCAACTATTGTTTGTACAGATGAACGTGGTATCTTCAGGCATTTGGAAATTGCTCCCAAGGATGAACCAGACTTGTGGAGGTCTACACATTTTTTTCTGAGGTCTTGGCTGATTTCTTTTGATTTTCCCATGATGTCAAGCAAAGAGACACTGAATTTGAAAGTAGGCCTTGAAATACATCCACAGGTGCACCTCCAATTGATTCAAATTATGTCAATCAGACTATCAGAAGCTTCTAAAGCCATGACATAATTTTCTGGAATTTTCCAAGCTGTTTAAAGGCACAGTCAACTTAGTGTATGTAAACTTCTGACCCACTGGAATTGTACAGTGAATTATAAGTGAATTAATCTGTCTGTAATCGATTGTTGTAAAAATGACTTGTGTCATACACAAAGTAGATGTCCTATCTGACTTGCCAAACGAAAGTTTGTTAACAAGACACTTGTGGAGTGGATGAAAAACAAGTTTTAATGACTCCAACCTAAGTGTATGTAAACTTCCGACTTCAACTGGATATACAGACATGGCTTCTAACTACAACATGTATTAATATAGTTGTTAACTATAGGACATATCAAGATTGTGTCACGACTTCCGCCGAAGTTGGTCCCTCTCCTTGTTAGGGCGGCGTTCGGCGGTCGACGTCACCGGCCTTCTAGCCATCGCCAATCCACTTTTCATTTTCCATTTGTTTTGTCCTTGTCTTACACACCTGGTTTCAATCCCACAGTTACTTGTTTATTATTTAACCCTCTGTTCCCCCATGTTTGTTTGTGAGTGATTGTTTATTGTATTGCTGTCCGTATTTGTGGCCTTGGATTTATTTGATGTCTATTGTGATTATTATTGAGTAAAATTGACTGCTTGCCCCTCCGTGTCCATGGCCTGTGTCCCTCGTCCCATCTTTGACTGCTTGCATCTCCGTGTCCAAAGCCTGTGTCCCTGGTCCCCTCTTTGACTGCTTGCCTCTCCATGTCCACGGCCTGTGTCCCTGGTCCCCTCTTTGACTGCTTGCCTCTCCATGTCCACGGCCTGTGTCCCTGGTCCCCTCTTTGACTGCTTGCCTCTCCATGTCCACGGCCTGTGTCCCTGGTCCCCTCTTAGACCGCTTGCCTCTCCTACATCATGGAGCCTTGTTGTGCTGCTTTCGGGCTAAAAAACAGTCTGCGATGGTAGCTGGAGTCGCTGTCTGTAGGGAATTCGCTCTCAGTGGATGCCTCTGTGTCTGCGTTTCCATGTCCTCCAGCTGCTGCGTATCTGCGTCCCCCGGTCGCCCCTACGTCGGCCTCTCAGTGCTCCCGTCCTTGGGCTTTCCCACGTGTAGACCTTGTTGAGCTGGTAGTCCTCTGTGTTTGGCTGATATTTCTTGATGTTGCTTGTAGAAAGTCTCTGTATTTCCCTTGGACTGGTTGATCGTGTTGTCTATGGCTTTGAAGTCTGGGCCTCGAATCTCCTTCATTATAACCTTATGTTCGCTGATCTTAACTTCAACCTCTTTTACTTCCTTCGACACATGTTCAACGATTAATAGCATTAAATCTTAAAGAAACATTTGTTGAGGATTTCACCCCGTTTCTGAAAGAAGTCGTTTTCCCCTATTGTCTGTATTCTCAGTCCTCTTGGAATGCGCTTGTTATGAGTGGTGCCATCGACGGAACAAACCAGTCTCTTTCTCTGGAGTTGGATTTGAAAGTCTCCAGTAGACGAGCTGGGTTGTCCATGTTGGAGGTAGGGAAGAGGATCTTATTGGTGTCTCCTTGTGTGAATGGTACTCGCGCAATGCCTGGTAAGTGAGTTGTTCTCTTGTAGTGGATCCATTGTTTACCTGGTACGTTGTCGTGGAAATTCTAATCAATAATGAGGAGAGACGAGGTCAATCAATTAATATTAATTTATTCAAAACGTTTTAATAAGGATAGAGCAAATAGTTCGATAATGATGAGGCTGGTTGGCGCAACACTTCCAATTGTTGTGGAGAGTAGTTCTGACATATGAAGAATACAAAATATATTTTATTGAAAAGATACTCCCTTTTAGTCTTCATGACAAACAACAGATGCATGGAATTGGTCACAAGGTGAAACTTGATTCATGATAAATGAGTATCCTGCAGACAGATAGGTCAGGCCCCTAAGACGAGGGTCCGGTCTCATCCCTGGTACTTCATAGCACAGAAACACCGATTAATTCTATGGCATAAATCAATTGTCAACTCCAGATACTCCCATCTCAAGTAAAACCCCTTCTTGACCACACGCCTGGACAAGTTCACGGAGGGGAGTGAGAGCCTCTAGGTCATACACTACACCAGGATAGGTGTAACATCAGAGAGGACATACAATGGTTCCAGACACTACCACACACATCTTGTCTCAAACAATATCTCCCCCCAGGCCAAAGGAAGGAGTGACTGGCGCACAGACATTGTGGAGACAAGAAATTGGTTCCCCATTAATCACGTCATCCCTTCACATGGTTTAGAATAGGTAAAGACACATTTACATAGTTTAGGATAGGTAAAGACACATTCACATGGTTTAGAATAGGTAAAGACACATCCACATGGTTTAGAATAGGTAAAGACACATTCACATGGTTTAGAATAGGTAAAGACACATTCACATGGTTTAGGATAGGTAAAGACACATTCACATGGTTTAGAATAGGTAAAGACACATGTTTTAGAATAGGTACAGACACATTCACATGGTTTAGGATAGGTAAAGACACATTCACATGGTTTAGAATAGGTAAAGACACATTCACATGGTTTAGAATAGGTACAGACACATTCACATGGTTTAGGATAGGTAAAGACACATTCACATGGTTTAGAATAGATAAAGACACATGGTTTAGAATAGGTAAAGACACATCCACATTATTTAGGATAGGTAAAGACACATTCACATGGTTTAGAATAGGTAAAGACACATTCACATGGTTTAGAATAGGTACAGACACATTCACATGGTTTAGAATAGGTACAGACACATGGTTTAGAATAGGTAAAGACACATCCACATGGTTTAGAATAGGTAAAGACACATTCACATGGTTTAGAATAGGCACAGACACATTCACATGGTTTAGAATAGGTACAGACACATTCACATGGTTTAGAATAGGTAAAGACACATTCACATGGTTTAGAATAAGTAAAGACACATTCACATGGTTTAGAATAGGTACAGACACATTCACATGGTTTAGAATAGGTAAAGACACATTCACATGGTTTAGAATAGGTAAAGACACATTCACAGGAAAAAGATGGAGGCTTGCAAGCCGAAGAACATTGAAGCAACATCTCAAGACATCAGTCAGGAAGTTAAAGCTTGGTCGCAAATAGGTCTTCCAAATGGACAATGACCCTAAGCATACTTCCAAAGTTGTGGCAAAATGGCTTAAGGACAACAAAGGCAAGGTATTGGAGTTGCCATCACAAAGCCCTGACCTCAATTCTATAGAACTTTTGTGGGCAGAACTGAAAAAGCGTGTGGGAGCAAGGAGGCCTACAAACCTGACACCGTTACACCAGCTCTGTCAGGAGGATTGGGCCAAAATTCACCCAACTTATTGTGTGTGGGAAGCTTGTGGAAGGCTACCCAAAAAGTTTGTCCCAAGTTAAACAATGTAAAGGCAATGCTAGCAAAAACTATTTGAGTGTATGTAACCTTCTGACCCACTGAGAATGTGATGTAAGAAATACAAGCTGAAATAAATCATTCCCTCTACTACTCTGACATTTCACATTCTTAAAATAAAGTGGTGATCCTAACTGGCCTAAAACAGGGATTTTTTTACAAGGATTAAATGTCAGGAATTGTGAAAAACTGAGTTTAAATGTATTTGGCTAAGGTGTATGTAAACTTCCGACTTAAACTATATGAAAAAAACAAACCACATTCAGAAGTCAAGGCATTTCTTTTATAAGATGATGTTGAAAGATGATGAATGTACTTTCTGTGATATGTGGTTTACCCTACAGTGCATTCGGAATACATCCTTGACTTTTTCCACGTTACGTATGCAATATATACACATATATACGTATATATAAGCTCCCACAGTTGACAGTGCATGTCAGAACAAAAACCAAACCATGACGTCGAAGGACATTTCCGTAGATCTGGGGAAGGGTAGAAAAAAATGACTGCAGAATTGAAGGTCCCCAAGAACACAGTGGCCTCCATCATTCATAAATGGAAGAAGTTTGGAACCACCAAGACTCACCAAGACTCTTCCTAGAGCTGGCCGCCCGGTCAAACTGACTCTCAGTCCATGAGAAACAAGATTCTCTGGTCTGATGAAACCAAGATTGAACTCTTTGGCTTGAATGCCAAGCGCCAAGTCTGGAGGAATCCTGGCACCATCCCTACAATGAAGCATGGTGATGGCAGCATCATGCTGTGGGGATGTTTTTCAGTGACAGGGACTGGGAGACTAGTCAGGATCGAGGGAAAGATGAATGGAGCAAAGTACAGAGATCATTGATGAAAATCTGCTCCAGAGCACTCGGGACCTTAGACTGGGGCGAAGGTTCACCTTCCAACAGGGCAACGACCCTAAGCACACAGCCAAGACAACGCAGGATTGGGCTTTGGGACAGGTCTCTGAATGTCCTTGTGTGGCCCAGCCAGAGTCTGGACTTGAACCTGATCGAACATCTCTGGAGAGACCTGAAAATAGCTGTGCAGGGACGCTCCCCATCCAACCTGACAGCTTGAGAGGATCTGCAGAGAAGAATGGGAGAAACTCCCCAAATACAGGTGTGTCAAGCTGGTAGCGTCATACCAAATAAGACTTGAGGCTGTAATCACTGCCAAAGATGCTTCAACAAAGTACTAGGGTCTGAAAAGGGTCTGAATACTTATGTAAATATGATATACCAATTATTATTTTTAAATAGATTTGCAAACAAGGGTTTTGCCACCAAGTACTAAGGCATGTGTTGTCGAAGGGTCAAATAATTATTTCCCTCACTAAAATACAAATCAATTTATAACATTTTTGACATGCGTTTTTCTGGATTTTTTTGTTGTTATTCTGTCTCTCACTGTTCAAATAAACCTACCATTAAAATTATAGACTGATCATGTCTTTGTCAGTGGGCAAACGTACAAATCAGCAGGGAATCAAATACTTTTTTCCCTCACTGCACCTGTTATTGGTGAGGTAGGGTCGTACTCTACGGATGTTCCTCTTCCTGTGTGAGGTAGGGTCGTACTCTACAGATGTTCCTCTTCCTGTGTGAGGTAGGCTCGTACTCTACGCATGTTCCTCTTCCTGTGTGAGGTAGGGTCGTACTCTACGGATGTTCCTCTTCCTGTGTGAGGTAGGCTCGTACTCTACGGATGTTCCTCTTCCTGTGTGAGGTAGGGTTGTACTCTACGGATGTTCCTCTTCCTGTGTGAGGTAGGGTCGTACTCTACGGATGTTCCTCTTCCTGTGTGAGGTAGGGTTGTACTCTACAGATGTTCCTCTTCCTGTGTGAGGGAGGGTCGTACTCTACAGATGTTCCTCTTCCTGTGTGAGGTAGGGTCGTACTCTACAGATGTTCCTCTTCCTGTGTGAGGTAGGGTCGTACTCTACGGATGTTCCTCTTCCTGTGTGAGGTAGGGTCGTACTCTACGGATGTTCCTCTTCCTGTGTGAGGTAGGGTCGTACTCTACAGATGTTCCTCTTCCTGTGTGAGGTAGGGTCGTACTCTACGGATGTTCCTCTTCATGTGTGAGGTAGGGTCGTACTCTACGGATGTTCCTCTTCCTGTGTGAGGTAGGGTCGTACTCTACAGATGTTCCTCTTCATGTGTGAGGTAGGGTCGTACTCTACGGATGTTCCTCTTCCTGTGTGAGGTAGGGTTGTACTCTACGGATGTTCCTCTTCCTGTGTGAGGTAGGGTCGTACTCTACGGATGTTCCTCTTCCTGTGTGAGGTAGGGTCGTACTCTACGGATGTTCCTCTTCCTGTGTGAGGGAGGGTCGTACTCTACAGATGTTCCTCTTCCTGTGTGAGGTAGGGTCGTACTCTACAGATGTTCCTCTTCCTGTGTGAGGTAGGGTCGTACTCTACGGATGTTCCTCTTCCTGTGTGAGGGAGGGTCGTACTCTACAGATGTTCCTCTTCCTGTGTGAGGTAGGGTCGTACTCTACGGATGTTCCTCTTCCTGTGTGAGGTAGGGTCGTACTCTACAGATGTTCCTCTTCCTGTGTGAGGTAGGGTCGTACTCTACAGATGTTCCTCTTCCTGTGTGAGGTAGGGTCGTACTCTACGGATGTTCCTCTTCCTGTGTGAGGTAGGGTTGTACTCTACAGATGTTCCTCTTCCTGTGTGAGGGAGGGTCGTACTCTACAGATGTTCCTCTTCCTGTGTGAGGTAGGGTCGTACTCTACAGATGTTCCTCTTCCTGTGTGAGGTAGGGTCGTACTCTACGGATGTTCCTCTTCCTGTGTGAGGTAGGGTCGTACTCTACGGATGTTCCTCTTCCTGTGTGAGGTAGGGTCGTACTCTACAGATGTTCCTCTTCCTGTGTGAGGTAGGGTCGTACTCTACGGATGTTCCTCTTCCTGTGTGAGGTAGGGTCGTACTCTACGGATGTTCCTCTTCCTGTGTGAGGTAGGGTCGTACTCTACAGATGTTCCTCTTCCTGTGTGAGGTAGGGTCGTACTCTACGGATGTTCCTCTTCCTGTGTGAGGTAGGGTCGTACTCTACGGATGTTCCTTTTCCTGTGTGAGGTAGGGTCGTACTCTACAGATGTTGTAGAGCATGTTTGCAGAGAACAACAGGGTGTTGTCCAGGGTCACGCCAAGTTTCTTTGCTCTCTAGGAGGGCGACACTGTGGAGTTGTCAACTGTGATGGAGAGGTCTTTGAGCGGGCAGGTCTTCCCCCGGAGGAAGAGCAGTTCCGACTTGTTGAGGTTGAGGTGGTGGTCCGACATCCAAGCTGAGATATTTGCCAGGCACCAGAGATGCGTGTCGCCACCTGGGTGTCAGAAGGTGGTAAGGAGAAAAACTGTTGAATGTCATCTGCATAGCAGTGATAGGAGAGACCATGTGAGGATATGATGGAGCTGAGTGACTTGGTGTACAGAGAGAAGAGGAGAGGTCCATCCTCACAGCAGTGATAGGAGAGACCATGTGAGGATATGATGGAGCTGAGTGACTTGGTGTATAGAGAGAAGAGGAGAGGTCCATCCTCATAGCAGTGATAGGAGAGACCATGAGAGGATATGACGGAGCTGAGTGACTTGGTGTATAGAGAGAAGAAGAGAGGGTATAGCGATTGAGAGGTATAGCAATTGAGTTGGTCAGACAGCACGCTCAAGTGTTTTGGAAAGAAAAGAAAGAAGAGACACAGGTCTGTAAAATTTGACTTCAGATGAGTCGGGTGTTGGTTTCTTGATGAGGGACATTTTTGAGGTCAAAGGGGATGCAGCCAGTGGTCAGGGATGAGTTGATGAGGGAAGTGAGGAATGGGAGAAGGTCTCCAGAGATGGTCTGCAGAGGAGGGGATGGGGTCAAGCGGGCAGCTTATCAGGCAGCCAGACCTCACTAGTCACAGGAGTTCATCTGGAGTGAGAGGGTAGAAAGAGGTAAAAGCATAGGGTAATTCTGTGTGAGGCTGAGTGAATGAAGAGCGGATGTCATCAACCTTCTTTAAAAGTGCTTGACAAAGTCGTCCGCAGAGAGGGAGGAGGGAGGGGGTGGAGGATTAAGGAGGGACGAGAAGGTGGAAAATAGTTTCCTAGGTTTAGAGGCAGAAGCTTGACATTTAGAGTGGTAGAAAATGGCTTAAGCAGCGGATACAGAGGAAGAGAAGCTAAAGAGGATGGAGTGAAAGGATGATAGGTCCTCTGGATGTTTAGTTTTCCTCCATTTTCGCTCAGCTGCCTGCAGCTCTGTTCTGTCAGCTAGCAATGAGTCACTCAGCCACGGCGCAGGAGGGGAGGGCCGAGCCGGCCGGGAGGAAAGAGAACAGTGCGAGTCATAGGATGCAGAAAGGGAGGAGAGTAGGGTTGAAGAGGCAGAATCAGAAGGCAGGAGGGAGGATTTAGCAGGAGAGAGAGAGCGAGAGAGAGAGAGAGAGAGAGAGAGAGAGAGAGAGGGAGCGAGAGAGAGAGAACGAGAGAAAGAGAAGATTGTGACAGCACGTGACCATCACGTGACAGCCTTTAGTAAAGATTAGTTAATGTTGTCTGCCTTGTGAGTTGGAGGGGAGAAGGGGTGAGGTCAAAAGAGGCAAAGAGAGGAAAGAAATTAATCGCAGGCAGATGTCAGGAGGTTGAAGTCGCCAAGTACGAAGAGTGGTGAGCCATCATCAGGAAATGAGCAGGTAATATTATCATGTAATATGGACGTGTGCTGACAAAGTATTCCTAATTTGCCCATTGCTGTTTATTTGGCTGATTATTGATAGCAGAATAATCATTTAAAACATTTGTTTTTAAACATTGTCATTTGCAACAAAATCACATTTTATAAAGACACAATGCTGTTTGTACAATTGAACCATAATGTTTTCGTTGTTTGAAGAGACAAGGAGGGTTAAAGTAACATGTAATAACAGCAGAATGAAACAGTGATATTGTGTCATGCTAACAGTTAGGAAGCAAAACTTTCTGTCCTATAAAATAAACAACAGATAAACTTTAAGAACGTTTTAGTCATATATTTTTAAAGCATCAAGTATGCTTTTCTTTTTTACAATCCATAGATAGTTTTGTCTATCTGATTCCCTTTAGTCTCTGATTAAAAAGCCCTAGTAGACGTCAGTAATACTTCTACAGCTCTCACCTCAACGCATGACTGGAGGAATGATAACTACCCTCTATAGGACCAGCAACATGTTAACTACTCTCTATAGGACCAGCAACATGTTAACTACCATCTATAGGACCAGCAACATACTAACTACTCTCTATGGGACCAGCAACATGTTAACTACTCTCTATAGGACCAGCAACATGTTAACTACCATCTATAGGACCAGCAACATGTTAACTACCCTCTATAAGACCAGCAACATGTTAACTACCATCTATAGTACCAGCAACATGCTAACTACCCTCTATAGGACCAGCAACATACTAACTACCCTCTATAGGACCAGCAACATGTTAACTACCCTCTATAGGACCAGCAACACACTAACTACCCTATATAGTACCAGCAACATGCTAACTACCCTCTATAGGACCAGCAACATACTAACTACCCTCTGTAGGACCAGCAACATGCTAACTACCCTCTATAGGACCAGCAACATGTTAACTACCCTCTATAGGACCAGCAACACACTAACTACCCTATATAATACCAGCAACATGCTAACTACCCTCTATAGGACCAGCAACATACTAACTACTCTCTATGGGACCAACAACATACTAACTACTCTCTATAGGACCAGCAACACACTAACTACTCTCTATGGGACCAGCAACATACTAACTACTCTCTATAGGACCAGCAACATACTACCTACTCTCTATAGGACCAGCAACATACTAACTACACTCTATAGGACCAGCAACATACTAACGGCCCTCTCCCTATAGGACCAGTAACATACGAACTACCCTCTATAGGATCCCTAACATAATAACTACCCTCTATTGGGCCAGCAACATACTAACTACTCTCTATAGGACTAGGGACATACTACCTACTTTCAATAGGATCCTTTACTTGCTTGTATCATTCACATACAATACTTTTAAAAAGCAACTTAGCATGTCAGACCCACCTACCGCATAGATGCAAAAACACACGTTTTCAGGGGTCCGTGTGTGTGGGAGGAGTTAGTTTGATGTGGGAGTAGTCCTTTTGGTGTGAGAAGAGACATTACAATGTTGGAGGAGTCCTTAGTGGTGTGGGAGGGGTCTGTGTTATGTGGGAGGAGTCAGTAGTATGTGGGAGAGGTTAGTTTGATGTTGGTGGGGTCGGTGTGAAGTGGACGGGGTCTATTTGGCATCCAGCAGCATGAGGTGAACAAACAAGCCGGCTGAGGGGATGACATCACCATGCTTGGTGAGAAGAGGGACGTGGCGGTAACCTGGGAAACAGGACGTGAGGTTTGAGTAAGTCAGCAATGGCGAGAGAGAGAGAGAGAGAGAGAGAGAGAGAGAGAGAGAGAGAGAGAGAGAGAGAGAGAGAGAGAGATGGAGATTACCGTTCTGTATACTGGTGAGTGGCAGGCAGTACTGTCCAATCAGGTCGTTCTGTGAGGTGGAGTCATAGTCTTCAACCAGGAAGCGGACCAGGGCAAGCTCTGGTACATGGATGTCAAACTGGAACGTCTCATTCCACATGGGGTTAAAACCTGCAGAGAGGAACATCATTCCACATTTAACCTGCACAGAGGAACATCATTCCACATTTAACTTGCAGAGTGGAACATCATTCCACATTTAACCTGCAACCTCTCACCAGGTTTTAAAACCTGCAGTGTGAGTAGTTGTGTGTGAGTGTGGATGTGAGTGTGTGTGTGTGTGTGGTTGTGTGTGTGTGTGTGTGGTTGTGTGTGTCTGTGTGTGGTTGTGTGTGTGTGTGTGTGAGTGTGGTTGTGTGTCTCTCACCATTGTTCTCGATGGAGCGTGTCTCCTTGCTGCACGTGTCAGCTGGAACACCATCGATCTCCACTTTAACCAGCGGGTCCACAATGGATTTACACTTGTCCTTGTCTAGCTTGGGCAGCTGCTGGGCTGAGATCACCTGAAGACACACGTAGGCATACACACACACACACACACACACACACACACACACACACACACACACACACACACACACACACACACACACACACACACAGACACACACTTGAGGTCTATGACAGAAAGCCTCATTCAAAGCAGCATTGATTTGATGTTCTGTAGTGCTGTACACAAGATAATGAATCACATCTCAACTCTCAATTCAATCAAGTCTTATTGTTTGACACACAATTAATCTCAGTAGTGTTACTAAAATACCTTCTGAGAAAAGTTTAATAGGAGTCATGTGGGTAACAACAATAAAACCTCTGACTCTTAGATAAAATATACAATTAATATCACAACATAGACGTACTTGACAGAAACTCATCTAATTTATGTGATGAATATATTGCAAATGTATTAATCAATCTCTGTAGTTGTCTTCACTGTGTTCAACAAGTAGCTATTGTAATACATTCGGTGATGTTACACTCATATAATACACTATAATATCATAATATATATCACAATTCAATAGAATATATACACACTATAATATATAACACTATAATATATACAAACTACAATATATACACACTATAATATATACACGCTATAATGTATAACACGATAATATACACACACAATAATGTATAACACTATAATATACACACACTACAATATATAACACTATAATATATAACACTATAATATATAACACACTATAATATACACACACTACAATATATAACACTATAATATATAACACTATAATATATAACACACTATAATATACACACACAATAATATTCAACACTATAATATACAACACACTATAATATATAACACACTATGATATATAACGCTATAATATATACACACTATCATTTATAACACTATAATATAAAGCACTATAACATATATACACAATAATATATAACACACTATAATATATAACACTAGAATATATAACACACTATAATATATACACACTATAATATATAAAACTATAACATATATCCACTATAATATATAACACACTATGATATATAACACTATAACATATAACACTATAATATATAACACACTATAATATATAACAATATAATATATAATACTAAAACATATATACACTATAATATATAACACACTAAGATATATAAAACTATAATATATAGCACTATAATATATACACACTATATTATATACACACTATTATATATAACACTATATTATATACACACTATGATATATTACAGTGTAATATATAACACTATATTATATACACACGATAAAATATAACACTATATTATATACACACTATAATATATAACACTATAATATATAACACACTAAGATATATAAAACTATAATATATAGCACTATAATATATAAAACTATAATATATAGCACTATAATATATACACACTGTAATATATAACACACTATGATATATAACACTATAATATATACACACTATTATATATAACACTATAATATACAACGCTATAATATATAACACACTAAGATATATAAAACTATAATATATAGCACTATAATATATACACACTATTATATATAACACTATATTATATACACACTATTATATATAACACTATATTATATACACACTATTATATATAACACTATATTATATACACACTATAATATATAACACTATAATATACAACACTATAATATATAACACACTAAGATATATAAAACTATAATATATAGCACTATAATATATAACACTATAATATATACACACTATTATATATAACACTATATTATATACACACTATTATATATAACACTATATTATATACACACTATAATATATAACACTATAATATACAACACTATAATATATAACAAAATATAACATATATACATATATAACATATATAATATATAACACACTATAGTATATAACAGTATAATATATATCACTATAATATATAACACTATAATATATAACACACTATAATATATATCACACTATAATATATAACACACTATAATATATAACACACTATAATATATAACACACTATAATATATAACACTATAATATATAACACACTATACTATATAACACACTTTAATATATAACAGTATAATATATAACACACTATAATATATATCACACTATAATATATAACACTATAATATACAACACAATATAGCAAAGTCTTACTCACCATGATGTGGAAGGTCTTACGTTTGAGCCAGGGTCCCTTGGTGAGGGTCGTTGGGTCAAACTCTGTCCCAGGGTATCTCTGGAAGTCAGGCTTCAGGAAGTATCCACTCACCCCGTTGGACCGGAACCGGCCCTGGTTCAGGTCCATCTCCTTAGAGGGAGTCTGGAAGTTCAGCGCCACTGGAGAGACAAATCATAATCAATAAAGAATCGATCAATAAAGCATTTTCATGCATTTATTGAAAAAGAGGAATAATGTGACACAAGTATGTAGAGACATTGGTCATGTCAAAATGATCAAAGGATTCGTAAATATAAGTCTAATTCACAAGATAGTACCTATCTGACAGATGGTAGTAGGTCTACTGCAACTATCTGGCAGATGAGATGGTAGTAGGTCTACTGTAACTATCTGGCAGATGGGATGGTAGTAGGTCTACTGTAACTATCTGGCAGATGGGATGGTAGTAGGTCTACTGTAACTATCTGGCAGATGGTAGTAGGTCTACTGTAACTATCTGGCAGATGGGATGGTAGTAGGTCTACTGTAACTATCTGGCAGATGGGATGGTAGTAGGTCTACTGTAACTATCTGGCAGATGGGATGGTAGTAGGTCTACTGTAACTATCTGGCAGATGGGATGGTAGTAGGTCTACTGTAACTATCTGGCAGATGGGATGGTAGTAGGTCTACTGCAATTATCTGACAGATGGTAGTAGGTCTACTGTAACTATCTGGCAGATGGGATGGTAGTAGGTCTACTGTAACTATCTGGCAGATGGGATGGTAGTAGGTCTACTGTAACTATCTGGCAGATGGGATGGTAGTAGGTCTACTGTAACTACCTGGCAGATGGGATGGTAGTAGGTCTACTGTAACTATCTGACAGATGGTAGTAGGTCTACTGTAACTATCTGACAGATGGTAGTAGGTCTACTGTAACTATCTGGCAGATGGGATGGTAGTAGGTCTACTGTAACTATCTGGCAGATGGGATGGTAGTAGGTCTACTGCAACTATCTGACAGATGGTAGTAGGTCTACTGTAACTATCTGACAGATGGTAGTAGGTCTACTGTAACTATCTGGCAGATGGGATGGTAGTAGGTCTACTGTAACTATCTGACAGATGGGATGGTAGTAGGTCTACTGTAACTATCTGGCAGATGGGATGGTAGTAGGTCTACTGTAACTATCTGGCAGATGGGATGGTAGTAGGTCTACTGTAACTATCTGACAGATGGTAGTAGGTCTACTGTAACTATCTGACAGATGGTAGTAGGTCTACTGTAACTATCTGGCAGATGGGATGGTAGTAGGTCTACTGTAACTACCTGGCAGATGGGATAGTAGTAGGTCTACTGCAACTATCTGACAGATGGTAGTAGGTCTACTGTAACTATCTGACAGATGGGATGGTAGTAGGTCTACTGTAACTACCTGGCAGATGGGATGGTAGTAGGTCTACTGTAACTATCTGGCAGATGGTAGTAGGTCTACTGTAACTATCTTGCAGATGGGATGGTAGTAGGTCTACTGCAACTATCTGACAGATGGTAGTAGGTCTACTGTAACTACCTGGCAGATGGGATGGTAGTAGGTCTACTGTAACTATCTGGCAGATGGTAGTAGGTCTACTGTAACTATCTTGCAGATGGGATGGTAGTAGGTCTACTGTAACGATCTGACAGATCAGAGGCAGTAGGGATGACCAAGGATGTTCTCTGTTTAGTGAGTCCACCAGATCAGAGGCAGTAGGGATGACCAGGGATGTTCTCTGTTTAGTGAGTCCACCAGATCAGAGGCAGTAGGGATGACCAGGGATGTTCGCTGTTTAGTGAGTCCGTCAGATCAGAGGCAGTATTGATGACCAGGGATGTTCTCTGATAAGTGAGTCCTCCAGATCAGAGGCAGTAGGGATGACTAGGGATGTCCCCTGTTTAGTGAGTCCTCCAGATCAGAGGCAGTAGGGATGACCAGGGATGTTCTCTGTTTAGTGAGTCCTCCAGATCAGAGGCAGTAGGGATGACCAGGGATGTTCCCTGTTTACTCAGTCCTCCAGATCAGAGGCAGTAGGGATGACTAGGGATGTTCTCTGTTTTGGGAGTCCTCCAGATCAGAGGCAGTAGGGATGACCAGGGATGTTCTCTGTTTAGTGAGCCCTCCAGATCAGAGGCAGTAGGGATGACCAGGGATGTTCTCTGTTTAGTGAGTCCTCTAGATCAGAGGCAGTAGGGAGGACCAGGGATGTTCTCTCCAGGGATGTTCTCTGGGATGTTCTCTGTTTAGTGAGTCCTCCAGATCAGAGGCAGTAGGGACGACCAGGGATGTTCTCTGTTTAGTGAGTCCACCAGATCAGAGGCAGCAGGGATGACCAAGGATGTTCTCTGTTTAGTGAGTCCTCCAGATCAGAGGCAGTAGGGATGACCAGGGATGTTCTCTGTTTAGTGAGTCCACCACATCATAGGCAGTAGGGATGACCATTGATGTTCTCTGTTTAGCGAGTCCTCCAGATCAGAGGCAGTAGGGATGACCAGGGATGTTCTCTGTTTAGCGAGTCCTCCAGATCAGAGAGAGTAGGGATGACCAGGGATGTTCTCTGTTTAGTGAGTCCTCCAGATCAGAGGCAGTAGGGATGACCAGGGATGTTCTCAATTTAGTGAGTCTTCCAGATCAGATGCAGTAGGGATGACCAGGGATGTTCTCTGTTTAGTGAGTCCACCAGATCAGAGGCAGTAGGTATGACCAGGGATGTTCTCTGTTTAGTGAGTCCTCCAGATCAGAGGCAGTAAGGACGACCAGGGATGTTCTCTGTTTAGTGAGTCCTCCAGATCAGAGGCAGTAGTGATGACCAGTGATGTTCTCTGTTTAGTGAGTCCTCCAGATCAGAGGCAGTAGTGATGACCAGGGATATTCTCTGTTTAGTGAGTCCTCCAGATCAGAGGCAGTAGGGATTACCAGGGATGTTCTCTGTTTAGTGATTCCTCCAGATCAGAGACAGTAGGGATGACCAGGGATGTTTTCTGTTTAGTGAGTCCTCCAGATCAAAGGCAGTAGGGATGACCAGGGATGTTCTCTGTTTAGTGAGTCCTCCAGATCAGAGGCAGTATGGATGACCAGGGATGTTCTCTGTTTAGCGAGTCCTCCAGATCAGAGAGAGTAGGGATGACCAGGGATGTTCTCTGTTTAGTGAGTCCTCCAGATCAGAGGCAGTAGGGATGACCAGGGATGTTCTCTGTTTAGTGAGTCCTCCAGATCAGAGGCAGTAGGGATGACCAGGGATGTTCTCAATTTAGTGAGTCTTCCAGATCAGATGCAGTAGGGATGACCAGGGATGTTCTCTGTTTAGTGAGTCCACCAGATCAGAGGCAGTAGGTATGACCAGGGATGTTCTCTGTTTAGTGAGTCCTCCAGATCAGAGGCAGTAAGGACGACCAGGGATGTTCTCTGTTTAGTGAGTCCTCCAGATCAGAGGCAGTAGTGATGACCAGTGATGTTCTCTGTTTAGTGAGTCCTCCAGATCAGAGGCAGTAGTGATGACCAGGGATATTCTCTGTTTAGTGAGTCCTCCAGATCAGAGGCAGTAGGGATTACCAGGGATGTTCTCTGTTTAGTGATTCCTCCAGATCAGAGACAGTAGGGATGACCAGGGATGTTTTCTGTTTAGTGAGTCCTCCAGATCAAAGGCAGTAGGGATGACCAGGGATGTTCTCTGTTTAGTGAGTCCTCCAGATCAGAGGCAGTATGGATGACCAGGGATGTTCTCTGTTCAGTGAGTCCTCCAGATCAGAGGCAGTAGGGATGACCAGGGATGTTCTCTGTTTAGTGAGTCCTCCAGATCAGAGGCAGTAGGGATGACCAGGGATGTTCTCTGTTTAGTGAGTCCTCCAGATCAGAGGCAGTAGTGATGACCAGGGATGTTCTCTGTTTAGTGAGTCCACCAGATCAGAGGCAGTATGGATGACCAGGGATGTTCTCTGTTTAGTGAGTCCACCAGATCAGAGGCAGTATGGATGACCAGGGATGTTCTCTGTTTAGTGAGTCCACCAGATCAGAGGCAGTAGGGATGACCAGGGATGTTCTCTGTTTAGTGAGTCCACCAGATCAGAGGCAGTAGGGATGACCAGGGATGTTTTCTGTTTAGTGAGTCCTCCAGATCAAAGGCAGTAGGGATGACCAGGGATGTTCTCTGTTTAGTGAGTCCTCCAGATCAGAGGCAGTAGACCAGGGATGTTCTCTGTTTAGTGAGTCCACCAGATCAGAGGCAGTATGGATGACCAGGGATGTTCTCTGTTTAGTGAGTCCTCCAGATCAGAGGCAGTAGGGACGACCAGGGATGTTTTCTGTTTAGTGAGTCCACCAGATCAGAGGCAGTAGAGATGACCAGGGATGTTCTCTGTTTAGTGAGTCCTCCAGATCAGAGGCAGTAGGGACGACCAGGGATGTTCTCTGTTTAGTGAGTCCACCAGATCAGATGCAGTATGGATGACCAGGGATGTTCTCTGTTTAGTGAGTCCACCAGATCAGAGGCAGTATGGATGACCAGGGATGTTCTCTTGATAAGCGGTGAATTTGACTATTTTTCTGTTCCTCTAAATGTAATCACTACTTTTCGATGTATAGGAAAATGTATGGAGTAAAACTTACATTAAAATCAAATCAAATCAAATTTTATTTGTCACATACACATGGTTAGCAGATGTTAATGCGAGTGTAGCGAAATGCTTGTGCTTCTAGTTCCGACAATGCAGTAATAACCAACAAGTAATCTAACTAACAATTCCAAAACTACTGTCTTGTACACAGTGTAAGGGGATAAAGAATATGTACATAAGGATATATGAATGAGTGATGGTACAGAGCAGCATAGGCAAGATACAGTAGATGGTATCGAGTACAGTATATACATATGAGATGAGTATGTAAACAAAGTGGCATAGTTAAAGTGGCTAGTGATACATGTATTACATAAGGATACAGTCGATGATATAGAGTACAGTATATACGTATGCATATGAGATGAATAATGTAGGGTATGTAAACATTATATTAGGTAGCATTGTTTAAAGTGGCTAGTGATATATTTACATCATTTCCCATCAATTCCCATTATTAAAGTGGCTGGAGTTGAGTCAGTGTCAGTGTGTTGGCAGCAGCCACTCAATGTTAGTGGTGGCTGTTTAACAGTCTGATGGCCTTGAGATAGAAGCTGTTTTTCAGTCTCTCGGTCCCAGCTTTGATGCACCTGTACTGACCTCGCCTTCTGGATGATAGCGGGGTGAACAGGCAGTGGCTCGGGTGGTTGATGTCTTTGATGATCTTTATGGCCTTCCTGTGACATCGGGTGGTGTAGGTGTCCTGGAGGGCAGGTAGTTTGCCCCCGGTGATGCGTTGTGCAGACCTCACTACCCTCTGGAGAGCCTTACGGTTGAGGGCGGAGCAGTTGCCGTACCAGGCGGTGATACAGCCCGCCAGGATGCTCTCGATTATGCATCTGTAGAAGTTTGTGAGTGCTTTTGGTGACAGGCCGAATTTCTTCAGCCTCCTGAGGTTGAAGAGGCGCTGCTGCGCCTTCTTCACAATGCTGTCTGTGTGAGTGGACCAATTCAGTTTGTCTGTGATGTGTATGCCGAGGAACTTAAAACTTGCTACCCTCTCCACTACTGTTCCATCGATGTGGATAGGGGGGTGTTCGCTCTGCTGTTTCCTGAAGTCCACAATCATCTCCTTAGTTTTGTTGACATGGAGTGTGAGGTTATTTTCCTGACACCACACTCCGAGGGCCCTCACCTCCTCCCTGTAGGCCGTCTCGTCGTTGTTGGTAATCAAGCCTACCACTGTTGTGTCGTCCGCAAACTTGATGATTGAGTTGGAGGCGTGCGTGGCCACGCAGTCGTGGGTGAACAGGGAGTACAGGAGAGGGCTCAGAACGCACCCTTGTGGGGCCCCAGTGTTGAGGATCAGCGGGGAGGAGATGTTGTTGCCTACCCTCACCACCTGGGGGCGGCCCGTCAGGAAGTCCAGTACCCAGTTGCACAGGGCGGGGTCGAGACCCAGGGTCTCGAGCTTGATGACGAGCTTGGAGGGTACTATGGTGTTGAATGCCGAGCTGTAGTCAATGAACAGCATTCTCACATAGGTATTCCTCTTGTCCAGATGGGTTAGGGCAGTGTGCAGTGTGGTTGAGATTGCATCGTCTGTGGACCTATTTGGGCGGTAAGCAAATTGGAGTGGGTCTAGGGTGTCAGGTAGGGTGGAGGTGATATGGTCCAGATCAGATCTATAAGCCTACTGTAAATTGCATTATGGCTGAGCATGGACATGCCAACCATTGTCAATAAGCAAGATTAACTTGATTATTGATAAGGCCTAAAAAGTGAACAAATAATTATGAACTAATTCCAGGCAAAACAAAACAACAACTTGTTTTAAATAGTCTATGTCACACTTACAGGCTCCATCATTTCTCCCTGTGGGCATATACAGTTGAAGTCAGAAGTTTACATACACATACACCGTAGCCAAATACATTTAAACTCAGTTTTTCACAATTCCTGACATTTAATCCTAGTAAAAAGTCCCTGTCTTAGGTCAGTTAGGATCATCACTTTATTTTAAGAATGTGAAATGTCAGAATAATAGTAGAGAGAATGATTTATTTCAGCTTTTATTTCTTACATCACATTCCCAGTGGGTCAGAAGTTTACATACACTCAATTAGTATTTGGTAGCATTGCCTTTAAATTGTTTAACTTGTGCCAAATGTTTCGGGTAGCCTTCCACAAGCTTCCCACAATAAGTGGGGTGAATTTTGACCCATTCCTCCTGACAGAGCTGGTGTAACTGAATCAGGTTTGTAGGCCTCCTTGCTCGCACACGCTTGTTCTTCCCACAAATGTTCTAATGGATTGAGGTTAGGGCTTTGTGATGGCCACTCCAATACCTTGACTTTGTTGTCCTTAAGCCATTTTGCAACAACTTTGGAAGTATGCTTGGGGTCATTGTCCATTTGGAAGACCCATTTGCAACCAAGCTTTAACTTCCTGACTGATGTCTTGAGAAGTTGCTTCAATATATCCACATAACTTTCCTCCCTCATGATGCTGTCTATTTTGTGAAGTGCACCAGTCCCTCCTGCGGCAAAGCACCCCCACAACATGATGCTGCCACCTCCGTGCTTCATGGTTGGGATGGTGTTCTTCGGCTTGCAAGCCTCCCCCTTTTTTCCTCTAAACATAATGATGGTCATTATATATATCAATATGGCCAAAAAGTTTCATCAGACCAGAGGACATTTCTCCAAAAAGTATGATCTTAGTCCCCATGTGCCATTGTTTTACTGTGGATATAGATACTTTTGAATCTGTTTCCTCACCATCATCACAAGATCCTTTGCTGTTGTTCGGGGATTAAGTTGCACTTATCGCACCAAAGTATGTTCATCTCTAGGAGACAGAATGCGTCTCCTTCCTGAGAGGTATGATGGTCCGATGGTGTTTATACTTGCGTACTATTGTTTGTACAGATGAACGTGGTACCTTCAGGTGTTTGGAAATTGCTCCCAAGGATGAACCAGCCTTGTGGAGATCTAAAAAAAATAGATTGTCCCATGATGTCAAGCAAAGAGGCACTGAGTCTGAAGGTAGGCCTTGAAATACATGCACAGGTGCACATCCAATTGACTCAAATTATGTCAATTAGCCTATCAGAAGCTTCTAAAGCCATTACCTAATCTTCTGGAATTTTCCAAGCTGAAAAATTACGTTTGTCATTCACAAAGTAGATGTCCTAACCAACTTCCCAAAACTATAGTTTGTTAACAAGAAATTTGTGGAGTGGTTGAAAAACAAGTTCCAATGACTTCAACCTAAGTGTATGTAAACTTCCGACTTCGACTGTATACGCTTATTTTAACCCAATAATGGTTGAATTTAATTAAGAAGTGTAGGCTGGCAGCAACTAATGGGGATCCATAATAAATACAAATGCAAATAACCTGTGCTCCTTAAGGAGAAAGTAACGTTACTTAGTTTGGGTAATCTAAAAGTTACATCACTGATTACAACATGTGACTGCTAACTGTAACGGATTGCATTTAGAAAGTAGCCTCCCCAACTCTGTTAGTAGGTCTACAGTACCTATCTGACAGCCTGCGTTCCACAGGGGAACAGGGTTGTAGTTGGAGGAGTCTGTTCTGGAGCCAGCTGGGTAGATACGGCTCAGCTTGGTCATGTTGTGGTGGATAAAGGCGTTCACTTGGAGAGAGGTAAACCAGACAGGTTAGTGGTGCAATCATTGTAAGAACTGTTCTCTAGAATATGCGTAATGAAAGCTGTTCTCTAGAATATGCATAATGAAAACTGTTCTCAAGAATATGCATAATGAAAGCTGTTCTCTAGAATATGCCAAATGAAAGCCGATTTTTAGAATATGCTTAATGAAAGCTGATTTCTAAAATATGCATAATGAAAACTGTTCTCAAGAATATGCATAATGAAAACTGTTCTCTAGAATATGCCAAATGAAAGCCGGTTTTTAGAATATGCATAATGAAAGCTGATTTCTAAAATATGCATAATGAATGCATGTCTATTGTACAGGCCCTGTTATTCAGGCTTGATGTTATTCAGGTTTGATGTTATTCAGGTTTGATGTTATTCAGGCTTGATGATATTCAGGATTGATTTTATTCAGGTTTGATGTTATTCAGGCTTGCTGTAACAGAACAGAGGGTTTTACCTGCTGTCTCAGCCAGGTTAACAGCCTTGCTCTCTTTAAAGGAGGACATCTCATAGAAGGCCTGGTTGTCTTTAGCGTGCTCAAACCCTGAGAAGTGGACACTCTTACAGTAGATCACCAGGTCAGACAGCTGCTTGGCTAGCTTGATCTTTGACTTCTGAAAAGCAATAAGACATCATGTTTATAATATCTACAGAAATAGAGATGTTATAAATGGATTTCTGTCAAAGTATCCACATGTGTGTTTTCCTTGGCATAGGGCTTGTCATTTGAAATGGCACTAGTTGTTCTGAGGACAGTTGTGCAGCTAATCCAGCATGCCTTGTCCCTGTTGGGGGTGTATGTGCAAAGCAACACAGTAGCATGACTATGTCAGAAACAACACCCCAACCCCGCCCTTTACCCTAAACCGGGTTCATATAATAACACCAATCGCATCCCTTACCCTAAACCGGGTTTGTATGAAAACCCCAACCCCGCCCCTTACCCTAAAGACGGGTTGGTATCCTAAACCCAATCCTCGAGCGCCACATACACTGAAACATCACATTCCCTTCTCTGAGTCCACCCCTCTCTATATTCATGTCTTGTTTAGTCTGATGTCTCTGAGTCCACCCCTCTCTATATTTATGTCTTGTTTAGTCTGATGTCTCTGAGTCCACCCCTCTCTATATTCATGTCTTGTTTAGTCTGATGTCTCTGAGTCCACCCCTCTCTATATTCATGTCTTGTTTAGTCTGATGTCTCTGAGTCCACCCCTCTCTATATCCATGTCTTGTTTAGTCTGATGTCATCTCTGAGTCCACCCCTCTCTATATTCATGTCTTGTTTAGTCTGATGTCTCTGAGTCCACCCCTCTCTATATTCATGTCTTGTTTAGTCTGATGTCTCTGAGTCCACCCCTCTCTATATTCATGTCTTGTTTAGTCTGATGTCTCTGAGTCCACCCCTCTCTATATTCATGTCTTGTTTAGTCTGATGTCTCTGAGTCCACCTCTCTCTATATTCATGTCTTAATTAGTCTGATGTTTTGTTTTGACCCATGTTTTGTTGTTTTTAGAATTGTAAAGCAACTTTGGGTCCTTGAAAAGCACTATATAAGTCCCATGTATGATTATAGTGAGCTACTTTTGACCAAAGTCCTATGTGCCCTGGTAGTGCACTATTCGGGAATAGGGTGCCATCTACCTTGGCACCACAGCAGCGTGTTACCGTACCTTGGCTTTGGCCTTCTGTCCGTTGGAGTCTGTCTTGGAGTTGCTGGTCTCTGCAGCCTCGTCCTCCTCAGAGACACAGTCTTCCTCTACTCCAGGACTAGTATTGCTGAAGACGGCATCCAGCTTGTTCAGACGTTTCCCCTTGACGATGAACCGACCCTTCAAGTCCTACACAGAGACAGACCTTGTGTTGACGGAGATGTTATAGATCATCAAATTAGTCTGATGTCCTGATCTATAATGTACTGATCTATAATGTCCTGATCTATAATGTCCTGGTCTATAATGTCCTGATCTTTAATTTCCTGATCTATAATGTCCTGATCTATAATGTCCTGATCTATAATGTCCTGGTGTATAATTTCCTGATCTATCATGTCCTGATCTAAAATTTCCTGATCTATAATGTCCTGATCTATAATGTCCTGGTCTATAATCTCCTGATGTATAATTTCCTGATCTATAATGTCCTGGTCTATAATGTCCTGATCTATAATGTCCTGATCTATAATGTCCTGATCTATAATTTCCTGATCTATAATGTCCTGATCTATAATGTCCTGATCTATAATGTCCTGGTGTATAATTTCCTGATCTATCATGTCCTGATCTATAATTTCCTGATCTATAATGTCCTGATCTATAATGTCCTGGTCTATAATGTCCTGATGTATAATTTCCTGATCTATCATGTCCTGATCTATAATTTCCTGATCTATAATGTCCTGGTCTAAAATTTCCTGATCTATAATGTCCTGATCTATAATGTCCTGGTCTATAATCTCCTGATGTATAATTTCCTGATCTATAATGTCCTGGTCTATAATGTCCTGATCTATAATGTCCTGATCTATAATGTCCTGGTCTATAATCTCCTGATCTATAATGTCCTGATCTATAATGTCCTGATGTATAATTTCCTGATCTATAATGTCCTGATCTATAATGTCCTGGTCTATAATGTCCTGATCTATAATGTCCTGATCTATAATGTCCTGGTCTATAATTTCCTGATCTATAATGTCCTGGTCTATAATGTCCTGATCTACAATGTCCTGATCTATAATTTCCTGATCTATCATGTCCTGATCTATAATTTCCTGATCTATAATGTCCTGGTCTATAATGCCCTGATCTATAATGTCCTGATCTATAATTTCCTGATCTATCATGTCCTGATCTATAATTTCCTGATCTATAATGTCCTGATCTATAATGTCCTGGTCTATAATGTCCTGATGTATAATTTCCTGATCTATCATGTCCTGATCTATAATTTCCTGATCTATAATCTCCTGATGTATAATTTCCTGATCTATAATGTCCTGATCTATAATGTCCTGGTCTATAATCTCCTGATGTATAATTTCCTGATCTATAATGTCCTGGTCTATAATGTCCTGATCTATAATGTCCTGATCTATAATGTCCTGATGTATAATTTCCTGATCTATCATGTCCTGATCTATAATTTCCTGATCTATAATGTCCTGGTCTAAAATTTCCTGATCTATAATGTCCTGATCTATAATGTCCTGGTCTATAATCTCCTGATGTATAATTTCCTGATCTATAATGTCCTGGTCTATAATGTCCTGATCTATAATGTCCTGATCTATAATGTCCTGGTCTATAATCTCCTGATCTATAATGTCCTGATCTATAATGTCCTGATCTATAATTTCCTGATCTATAATGTCCTGATCTATAATGTCCTGGTCTATAATGTCCTGATCTATAATGTCCTGATCTATAATGTCCTGGTCTATAATTTCCTGATCTATAATGTCCTGGTCTATAATGTCCTGATCTACAATGTCCTGATCTATAATTTCCTGATCTATCATGTCCTGATCTATAATTTCCTGATCTATAATGTCCTGGTCTATAATGCCCTGATCTATAATGTCCTGATCTATAATTTCCTGATCTATCATGTCCTGATCTATAATTTCCTGATCTATAATGTCCTGATCTATAATGTCCTGGTCTATAATGTCCTGATGTATAATTTCCTGATCTATCATGTCCTGATCTATAATTTCCTGATCTATAATGTCCTGGTCTATAATGCCCTGATCTATAATGTCCTGATCTATAATTTCCTGATCTATCATGTCCTGATCTATAATTTCCTGATCTATAATGTCCTGATCTATAATGTCCTGGTCTATAATGTCCTGGTGTATAATTTCCTGATCTATAATGTCCTGATCTATAATTTCCTGATCTATAATGTCCTGATCTATAATGTCCTGGTCTATAATGTCCTGATCTATAATGTCCTGATCTATAATGTCCTGATCTATCATGTCCTGATCTATAATGTCCTGATCTATAATTTCCTGATCTATCATGTCCTGATCTATAATTTCCTGATCTATCATGTCCTTCATGGTCTGGCCTCTTTAAAAGGGTATAGATCCCTTGTCAAAGATTATGATTTTGCCCCTGTAAAGAAAATGAGAATTAAAAACAGGTTTGACCGTGATCCGTTAGAGTTACTCCATCTCAAGAATACCATTTGGCGAAAGGCTCGGCATAATCAGGCTGACTGGCTCTCGTTCAGGCAAAGGAGAAATAAGTGCACTCAGGCAATTCCGGAAGGCCAAAGTTAGTTACTTTAAGGAGCAGTTCTCTCTCTGTGGATCTAACCCCAAGAAGTTATTGAAAATGGTTAAAGACCTGGAGAATAAATCCTCCTCCTCACAGCTGCCAATGTTCCTTAATGTTGATGATGTGGTTGTTACTGACAAGAAGAACATGGCTGAGCTCTTTAATCACCACTTCATTAAGTCAGGATTCCTATTTGACTAGGCCATGCCTCCTTGCCCGTCCAACATTTCCTCATCTCCCACACCTTCTAATTCGACTAGCCCTGATGCTCCTCCCTCTTTTCCCCTGCCCCGCTACAAAGGTTCTCCCTGTAGGCAGTCACTGAGTCTGAGGTGCTAAAGGAGCGCCTTAAACTTGACCCCAAAATAATACATCTGGGTCAGATGGTTTAGACCCTTTCTTCTTTAAAGTTGCTGCCCCTTTCATCACCAAGCCTATCTCTGACCGTTTTAACCTGTCTCTCCTTTCTGGGGAGGTTCCCATTGCTTCGAAGGCAGCCACGGATTGTCCTTTATTTAAAGGGGGAGATCAAGCTGATCTTAACTGGTATAGGCCTATTTCTATTTTGCCCTGTTCATCAAAAGTGTTGGAAAAACTTGTCAATAATCAACTGACTGGCTTTCTTGATGTCTATAGTATTCTCTCTTTTATGCAATCTGGTTTCCGCTTATGGATGTGTCATTGCAACCTTATAGGTCAAATGATGTCACCACTGCCCTTGATTCTAAGCAATGTTGTGCTGCTATTTTTATTGACTTGGCCAAAGCTTTTGATACGGTAGACCATTCCATTCTTGTGGGCCGGCTAAGGAGTTTTGGTGTCTGAGGGGTCTTTGGCCTGGTTTGATAACTACCTCTCTCAAAGAGTGCAGTGTATAAAGTCAGAACATCTGGTGTCTCAGCCACTGTCTGTCATCAAGGGAGTACCCCAAGGCTCAATCCTAGGCACCACGCTCTTCTCAATTTACATCAACAATACAGCTCAGGCAGAAGGAAGCTCTCTCATCCATGTATATGCAGATGATACAGTCTTAAACTACACTTCCAAAAACAAAGGTCATGTGGTTTGGTAAGAAGAATGCCCCTCTCCAAACCAGTGTGATTACTACCTCTGAGGGTTTAGAGCTTGAGGTAGTCACCTCATACAAGTACTTTGGAGTATGGCTAGTGTGTACACTGTCCTTCTCTCAGCACATATCAAAGCTGCAGGCTAAAGTTACATCTAGACTTGGTTTCCTCTATCGTAATCATTCCTCTTTCACCCCAGCTGCCAAACTAACCCTGATTCAGATGACCATCCTACCCATGTTAGATTACGGAGACGTCATTTATAGATCGGCAGGTAAGGGTGCTCTCGAGTGGATAGATGTTCTTTACCATTAGGCCATCAGATTTTCCACCAATGCTCTTTATAGGACACATCACTGCACTCTATACTCCTCTGTAAACTGGTCATCTCTGTATACCCATTGCAAGACCCAGTGGTTGATGCTTATTTATAAAACCCTCTTAGGCCTCACTCCCCCCTATCTGAGATATCTACTGCAGCCCTCATCCTCCACATTCAACACCCGTTCTGCCAGTCACATTCTGTAAAAGGTCCCCAAAACACACACATCCCTGGATCGCTCATCTTTTCAGTTCTCTGCAGCTAGCGACTGGAACGAGCTGCAACAAACACTCCAACTGGACAGTTTTATCTCCATTCTCTTCATTCAAAGACTCAATCATGGACCCTCTTACTGACAGTTGTAGCTGCTTTGCATGATGTATTGTTGTCTCTACCTTCTTGCCCTTTGTGCTGTTGTCTGGACCAATAATGTTTGTACCATGTTTTGTGTTGCTACCATGTTGTGTGGCTACCATGCTGTTGTCATGTTGTGTGGCTACCATGCTGTTGTCATGTTGTGTGGCTACCATGCTGTGTTCATCATGTGTTGCTACCATGCTGTGTTCATCATGTGTTGCTGCCATGCTGTGTTGTTGTCTAAGGTCTCTCTTTATGTAGTGTTGTGTTGTCTCTCTTGTTGTGATGTGTGTTTTGTCCTATATTTAATTTAATTTATTTTTATTTTTAAGCCTAGCCCCTGTCCTCGCAGGAGGCCTTCTACCTTTTGGTAGGCCGTCATTGTAAATAAGAATTTGTTCTTAACTAACTTCCCTAGTTAAATAGAATAAATTAAATACATAGATTCATAGATAGGCTCTAACAGACAGATACTGTTAGCCCTATAGACAGACAGGCTCTAACAGATAGATACTGTTAGCCCTATAGACAGACAGGCTCTAACAGACAGATACTATTAGCAGGGAAATCACATTCCTTCTCGTAAAACCCCAATCCTATCCCACTCAGTCAAACAAGATGTTATTGTTCTTCCTTCACATTCTCAGTACTGACTTAGAGCCTTTCATCTGTCTAACATCCACAACTTGTTTAGGCTTGCCTCTTAGCGTTCATATTTAAAATACTGGGTATGTGGTTATGAAGCTCCAGGCTTTAAACACTGAGGGTTGAAAAACAAATACGATTGGATGGATGGATTGGTGGGTTGATGAGTGGGTAGGTGGATGAATTGATTGATTGATTGATGGATGGATGGATTGGTGAGTTGATGCATGGGTAGGTGGATGAATTGGCTGATTGATGGATGGATGGATGGATGGATGGATGGATGGGTGGGTGGGTGGGTGGGTGGGTGGGTGGGTGGGTGGGTGGGTGGGTGGGTGGGTGGATGGATGGATGGGTGGATGGATTATCTGTTAGTCTCTGACCTGGGGTGAGGGGAAGGCAGTGGGCATCTGGTCCTCCAGGGGTGAAGTGAGCAGGGCGCTGCCCAGGATGGAGATCATGTGCTTGGCCATCAGTTTCTGCTGCTCCAGTGTACAGTGGTTCTCCAGGGACAGGATCACTGGGTACTCTGATGTCTGGGGGAGGACAACAACATAACATTAGCAGTCATGTCCATCTCTACTGGTCATCACAGGGCCGGTTTGACTTCATGGTGAAACCTTGAAGGCGTACTCCTTGATGGGTTAGAGTTAGGGGTTAAGGTTAGGATCAGGGTCAGGGGTTACGGTTAAAGGTCATGGGTTAGGGGTTATACTGATCTTGAAGGAGTACTCCTTGATGAGTTAGGGTTAGGGGTTAACTTTAGAGTCAGGGTTAGACTGACCTTGACGGTGTGCTCCTTAATGGCTTTAGAGTCAGGGGTTATGGTTAAAGGTCATGGGTTAGGGGTTATACTGATCTTGAAGGAGTACTCCTTGATGAGTTAGGGTTAAGGTTACCTTGAAGGCATACTCCTTGATGGCCTTGATGACGTCTTTAAACAGGACCTTGGAGGTGAGGGTGTGGCCGTGGTAGATGATTGGCTCTCCATGGGCCCCGTCCCAACAGTCTAACTCCACACAGCGACAACTCTTCATCAGGGCCCTAAAGACCACAACACAATCAACACACATATACAGTACTACTACTAATAGTACTTAATCTGTTTCTAGTACTAGATCTACTGTATATAGTACTATATTTACTCTATCTAGTACTTTATCTACTGTGCAGTGGCTTGCGAAGGTATTTTTTCTATTTTGTTGCCTTACAACCTGGAATTAAAATAGATTTTTGGGGGGTTTGTATCATTTGATGTACACAACATGCAAAATATGTTTTATTGTGGAACAAACAAGAAATAAGACACTTGAGCGTGCATAATTATTCACCCCCCCAAAGTCAATACTTTGTAGAGCCACATTTTGCAGCAATTACAGCAGCACGTCTCTTGGGTTATGTCTCTATAAGCTTGGCACGTCTAGCTACTGAGAATTTTGCCCATTCTAAAAGACAAAACTGCTTCATCTCCTTCTAGTTGGATGGGTTCTGCTAGTGTACACCAATCTTTAAGTCATACCACAGATTCTCAATTGGATTGAGGTCTGTGCCATTCCAAGACATTTAAATATTTCTCCTTAAACCACTCGAGTGTTGCTTTAGCAGTATGCTTCGGGTCATTGTCCTGCTGGAAGGTGAACCTCCGTCCCAGCCACAAATCTCTGTGGGGATGTGTTCTCATTTTTTTTATTTTTTATTTTACCTTTATTTAACCAGGCAAGTCAGTTAAGAACAAATTCTTATTTTCAATGACGGCCTGGGAACAGTGGGTTAACTGCCTGTTCAGGGGCAGAACGACAGATTTGTACTAGAAGTATTTGAATTCAAAATGCCTTGGGGTTTAAATGTAGGCCTCGGTGCAGCTGGGTAGTAAGGTTAGTTTTAGATTAGAGGTAGTAAGGTATGGTTAGTTTAAATTAGAGGTTGTCATGGTTACTTGATATAGGCCTCTGTGCTGCTGTGGCCTTTGAGCTGGTCTTCCATCAGGTAGGTGTTGTGGGAGGAGCTGATGAAGTAGTGGTTGATTGGCTGGCTCATATCCTGGAACACCTCCTTGTGGGCGGGGTTGAAGATAGACCCCTCCTCCTGGTGCAGGTACATCAGGAAGCCATCTTTGGTCATGTGATTCTTCTGCTTTGCTGGGGGGGCAGAATGAGTTAGGCGATTGGGCCTTGTGAAATAGCCCCCCCAGATATACAGTGCCTTCAGAAAGTATTCACACTCCTTGACACATTTTGTTGTGTTACAGCCTGAATTGAAAATTGATTAAATTCAGATGTATTTTGTCACTGGCCAACACACAATACCCCATAATGTCAAAGTTGAATTATGCTTTTCTAAAAATACAAATAAATCATAAAAAATGAAAAGCTGAAATGTCTTGAATCAGTAGGTATTCAACCCCTTTGTTATGGCAAGCCTAAATATATTCAGGACTAAAAAATTCACATATGTAATAATAGTGTTTAACATGATTTTTGAATGACTACCTCATCTCTGTACCCCACACAAACAATGATCTGTAAGGTCCCTCAGTCGAGCCGTGAATTTAATACAGATACAACCACAAAGACCAGCAAGGATTTCCAATGCCTCGCAAAGAAGGGCACCTATTGGTAGATGGGTAAAAATAAAAAAGCAGACATTGAATATCCCTTGCAGCATGGTGAAGTTATTAATTACACTGGATGGTGTATCATTAAACCCCATCACTACAAAGATACAGGCATCCTTCCTAACTCAGTTGCCAGAGAGGAAGGAAACTGCTCAGGGATTTCACCATGAGGCCGGAAGACAGCTAGTTTCCGTCCTCCTCCTCTGAGAGAGAGAGAGAGAGACAGAGAGAGAGAGAGACAGAGAGAGAGAGAGAGACAGAGAGACACAGAGAGAGAGAGAGAGAGAGAGAGAGAGAGAGAGAGACAGAGAGAGAGAGAGAGAGAGAGAGAGAGAGAGAGAGAGAGAGAGAGAGAGAGAGAGAGAGAGAGAGAGAGAGAGAGAGAGAGAGATTTTTTTCCTTCACGTTTAGCCTACTCAAGCAGAGAGGGATGCCATGTTAGCTAACTGGCTATAGTTTCCAAATCAAGGCAAGCTTTTGTTTTTATTCATTTATAGCCACTTTATATCAATGATCAACAACCAATTTGACGGAGCTTGAAGAATTTTGAGAAGAATAATGGGGAAATGTTGCACAATTCAGGTGTGGAAATCTTAGAGACTTACCCAGAAAGATTAACAGCTGTAATAGCTGTCAAAGGTGATTCTAACATGTTTTGACTCAGGGGTGTGAATACTTATGTAAATAAGACATTTCTGTATTTCATTTTAAATAAATCTGAAAAAAAAAAAAAACTGTTTTCACTTCGTCATTATGTGGTATTCTGTGTAAATGGGTGAGAAAAATACATAAATTTAATCAAGTCGAGGAATGAATACTTTGTGAAGGCAATGTATATAATTTATCCTATAATGGAAAGGTGCCTCAGAAATACACAAAGTATTTTAGCACATTCATAGAATACCATAAAACTGTATGCTGCCATTGAATACTGCATTCTTACGTACAGTAAAATGAGTGTACAAAACATTAGGAACATCTTCCTAATATTGAGTTGTACCCCCTTTTGCCCCCAGAACAGCCTAAATGTGTCAGGGTATGAAGTCTACAAGGTGTGGAAAGCATTCCACAGGGACAATGTTGTTGTTGTTGATGTTGACTCCAATGCTTCCCACAGTTGTGTCAAATTGGCTGGATGCCCTTAGGGTGGTGAACCATTCTTGATAGATATGGGAAACTTTACAGTGTGAAAAACCGAGCAGCATTGCAATTCTTGACACACTCAAACTGGTCTTGCACATTCACCTTCTGAATGGCACACATACACAATCCATGTCTCAATTGTCTCAAGGCTTAAAAATCCTTCTTTAACCTGTCTCCTCCCCTTCATCTACACTGATTGAAGTGGATTTAACATGTGACATCACTAAGGGATCATAGTTTTCACCTGGATTCACCTGGTCAGTCTGTCATGGATGTTCTTAATGTTTTGTACACTCAGTGTACATGCTCCCTTATATAGTGACTAGAGCATCTCTCCTCACCTGAGTCATCCAGATCATATTGAGTCAGAACTAAAGCATCTCTCCTCACCTGAGTCATCCAGATCATATTGAGTCAGAACTAGAGCATCTCTCCTCACCTGAGTCATCCAGATCATATTAAGTCAGAACTAGAGCATCTCTCCTCACCTGAGTCATCCAGATCATATTAAGTCAGAACTAGAGCATCTCTCCTCACCTGAGTGATACAGCTCGTATTGAGTCAGAACTAGAGCATCTCTCACCTGAATCGTCCAGCTCGTATCTCTCTATGAGTCTTACAGCGTCCTCCATTGTGGCCACCTCACGCTGCTCGTTCAGCAGGAAGTTGAGCAGGTCTTTGACACTCATCTGCTCCCCCGTAGTGGCGTACTTCCCATAGATCACATCGATCTCCTCGCGGTATATCAGCAGGTCATAGAAGTGTTTGATCTCAGGACCTTCCAGGGAGCCCGAGTTAGACTTGTCACATTTCTGTAGGACAAGATCATTAACAAAACAGTACTAACGAGATACAGTACATTGAGTTCCTCCTCAGACAAAATAAAATGCTTTGAGACACAGCATAACATTAAATGAAACCCATATACATACAGGAACATGACAGAACTTCATTAGGAGCTGCCTGTACAGAGTCTATAACACCATCAGTGTAAGTTATTGACCAACTGTAGCTGTCCACTCACTGCAAACAGCACTTCAGCGTACATGTCGTCCACCTCGATATTGATCTGGCGGAGGAAGTGTTTCAGCTCCTTCAGGGTCATCTTGTTGTCCTTGTTCTTGTCTGCTTTCCTCATACAGTTGAAGATCCAGCTTTAATACGCCCAGATTTAAGGATCAATCATTCACCATGTAGGATCAATCATTCACCATGTAGGATCAATCATTCACCATGTAGGATCAATCATTCACCATGTAGGATCAATCATTCACCATGTAGGATCAATCATTCACCATGTAGGATCAATCATTCACCATGTAGGATCAATCATTCACCATGTAGGATCAATCATTCACCATGTAGGATCAATCATTCACCATGTAGGATCAATCATTCACCATGTAGGATCAATCATTCACCATGTAGGATCAATCATTCACCATGTAGGATCAATCATTCACCATGTAGGATCAATCATTCACCATGTAGGATCAATCATTCACCATGTAGGATCAATCATTCACCATGTAGGATCAATCATTCACCATGTAGGAGATAAATACACAACGCAGAGGAAGAGAGGACTAAATACTAGAGTACTAATGGTCAATAGAGTACTAATGGTCAATAGAGTACTAATGGTCAATAGAGTACTAATGGTCAATAGAGTACTAATGGTCAATAGAGTACTAATGGTCAATAGAGTACTAATGGTCAATAGAGTACTAATGGTCAATAGAGTACTAATGGTCAATAGAGTACTAGAGTACTAATGGTCAATATAGTACTAGAGTACTAATGGTCAATAGAGTACTAATGGTCAATAGAGTACTAATGGTCAATAGAGTACTAATGGTCAATAGAGTACTAATGGTCAATAGAGTACTAATGGTCAATAGAGTACTAATGGTCAATAGAGTACTAATGGTCAATAGAGTACTAATGGTCAATAGAGTACTAATGGTCAATAGAGTACTAGAGTACTAATGGTCAATAGAGTACTAATGGTCAATAGAGTACTAATGGTCAAAAGAGTACTAGAGTACTAATGGTCAATAGAGTACTAGAGTACTAATGGTCAATAGAGTACTAATGGTCAATAGAGTACTAATGGTCAATAGAGTACTAATGGTCAATAGAGTACTAATGGTCAATAGAGTACTAATGGTCAATAGAGTACTAATGGTCAATAGAGTACTAATGGTCAATAGAGTACTAGAGTACTAATGGTCAATAGAGTACTAGAGTACTAATGGTCAATAGAGTACTAATGGTCAATAGAGTACTAATGGTCAATAGAGTACTAATGGTCAATAGAGTACTAATGGTCAATAGAGTACTAATGGTCAATAGAGTACTAATGGTCAATAGAGTACTAATGGTCAATAGAGTACTAATGGTCAATAGAGTACTAATGGTCAATAGAGTACTAATGGTCAATAGAGTACTAATGGCCAATAGAGTACTAATGGTCAATAGAGTACTAGAGTACTAATGGTCAATAGAGTACTAATGGTCAATAGAGTACTAATGGTCAATAGAGTACTAATGGTCAATAGAGTACTAGAGTACTAATGGTCAATAGAGTACTAGAGTACTAATGGTCAATAGAGTACTAATGGTCAATAGAGTACTAATGGTCAATAGAGTACTAATGGTCAATAGAGTACTAATGGTCAATAGAGTACTAATGGTCAATAGAGTACTAGAGTACTAATGGTCAATAGAGTACTAGAGTACTAATGGTCAATAGAGTACTAATGGTCAATAGAGTACTAATGGTCAATAGAGTACTAATGGTCAATAGAGTACTAATGGTCAATAGAGTACTAATGGTCAATAGAGTACTAATGGTCAATAGAGTACTAATGGTCAATAGAGTACTAATGGTCAATAGAGTACTAATGGTCAATAGAGTACTAATGGTCAATAGAGTACTAGAGTACTAATGGTCAATAGAGTACTAATGGTCAATAGAGTACTAATGGTCAAAAGAGTACTAGAGTACTAATGGTCAATAGAGTACTAGAGTACTAATGGTCAATAGAGTACTAATGGTCAATAGAGTACTAATGGTCAATAGAGTACTAATGGTCAATAGAGTACTAATGGTCAATAGAGTACTAATGGTCAATAGAGTACTAATGGTCAATAGAGTACTAATGGTCAATAGAGTACTAATGGTCAATAGAGTACTAGAGTACTAATGGTCAATAGAGTACTAGAGTACTAATGGTCAATAGAGTACTAATGGTCAATAGAGTACTAATGGTCAATAGAGTACTAATGGTCAATAGAGTACTAATGGTCAATAGAGTACTAATGGTCAATAGAGTACTAATGGTCAATAGAGTACTAATGGTCAATAGAGTACTAATGGTCAATAGAGTACTAATGGCCAATAGAGTACTAATGGTCAATAGAGTACTAGAGTACTAATGGTCAATAGAGTACTAATGGTCAATAGAGTACTAATGGTCAATAGAGTACTAATGGTCAATAGAGTACTAGAGTACTAATGGTCAATAGAGTACTAGAGTACTAATGGTCAATAGAGTACTAATGGTCAATAGAGTACTAATGGTCAATAGAGTACTAATGGTCAATAGAGTACTAATGGTCAATAGAGTACTAGAGTACTAATGGTCAATAGAGTACTAGAGTACTAATGGTCAATAGAGTACTAATGGTCAATAGAGTACTAATGGTCAATAGAGTACTAATGGTCAATAGAGTACTAATGGGCAATAGAGTACTAATGGTCAATAGAGTACTAATGGTCAATAGAGTACTAATGGTCAATAGAGTACTAATGGGCAATAGAGTACTAATGGTCAATAGAGTACTAATGGTCAATAGAGTACTAATGGTCAATAGAGTACTAATGGTCAATAGAGTACTAATGGTCAATAGAGTACGAATGGTCAATAGAGTACTAATGGTCAATAGAGTACTAATGGTCAATAGAGTACTAATGGTCAATAGAGTACTAGAGTACTAATGGTCAATAGAGTACTAGAGTACTAATGGTCAATAGAGTACTAATGGTCAATAGAGTACTAATGGTCAATAGAGTACTAATGGTCAATAGAGTACTAATGGTCAATAGAGTACTAATGGGCAATAGAGTACTAATGGTCAATAGAGTACTAATGGTCAATAGAGTACTAATGGTCAATAGAGTACTAATGGTCAATAGAGTACTAATGGTCAATAGAGTACTAATGGTCAATAGAGTACTAATGGTCAATAGAGTACTAATGGTCAATAGAGTACTAGAGTACTAATGGTCAATAGAGTACTAATGGTCAATAGAGTACTAATGGTCAATAGAGTACTAATGGTCAATAGAGTACTAGAGTACTAATGGTCAATAGAGTACTAGAGTACTAATGGTCAATAGAGTACTAATGGTCAATAGAGTACTAATGGTCAATAGAGTACTAATGGTCAATAGAGTACTAATGGTCAATAGAGTACTAATGGTCAATAGAGTACTAATGGTCAATAGAGTACTAATGGTCAATAGAGTACTAGAGTACTAATGGTCAATAGAGTACTAGAGTACTAATGGCCAATAGAGTACTAATGGTCAATAGAGTACTAATGGTCAATAGAGTACTAATGGTCAATAGAGTACTAATGGTCAATAGAGTACTAATGGTCAATAGAGTACTAATGGTCAATAGAGTACTAATGGTCAATAGAGTACTAATGGTCAATAGAGTACTAATGGTCAATAGAGTACTAGAGTACTAATGGTCAATAGAGTACTAGAGTACTAATGGTCAATAGAGTACTAATGGTCAATAGAGTACTAGAGTACTAATGGTCAATAGAGTACTAGAGTACTAATGGTCAATAGAGTACTAATGGTCAATAGAGTACTAATGGTCAATAGAGTACTAATGGTCAATAGAGTACTAATGGTCAATAGAGTACTAATGGTCAATAGAGTACTAATGGTCAATAGAGTACTAATGGTCAATAGAGTACTAATGGTCAATAGAGTACTAATGGTCAATAGAGTACTAGAGTACTAATGGTCAATAGAGTACTAGAGTACTAATGGTCAATAGAGTACTAATGGTCAATAGAGTACTAATGGTCAATAGAGTACTAATGGTCAATAGAGTACTAATGGTCAATAGAGTACTAATGGTCAATAGAGTACTAATGGTCAATAGAGTACTAATGGTCAATAGAGTACTAATGGTCAATAGAGTACTAATGGTCAATAGAGTACTAGAGTACTAATGGTCAATAGAGTACTAGAGTACTAATGGTCAATAGAGTACTAATGGCCAATAGAGTACTAGAGTACTAATGGTCAATAGAGTACTAGAGTACTAATGGTCAATAGAGTACTAATGGTCAATAGAGTACTAGAGTACTAATGGTCAATAGAGTACTAATGGTCAATAGAGTACTAATGGTCAATAGAGTACTAATGGTCAATAGAGTACTAGAGTACTAATGGTCAATAGAGTACTAGAGTACTAATGGTCAATAGAGTACTAGAGTACTAATGGTCAATAGAGTACTAATGGTCAATAGAGTACTAGAGTACTAATGGTCAATAGAGTACTAGAGTACTAATGGTCAATAGAGTACTAGAGTACTAATGGTCAATAGAGTACTAGAGTACTAATGGTCAATAGAGTACTAGAGTACTAATGGTCAATAGAGTACTAGAGTACTAATGGTCAATAGAGTACTAATGGTCAATAGAGTACTAATGGTCAATAGAGTACTAATGGTCAATAGAGTACTAATGGTCAATAGAGTACTAATGGTCAATAGAGTACTAATGGTCAATAGAGTACTAATGGTCAATAGAGTACTTATGGTCAATAGAGTACTAATGGTCAATAGAGTACTAATGGTCAATAGAGTACTAATGGTCAATAGAGTACTAATGGTCAATAGAGTACTAATGGTCAATAGAGTACTAATGGTCAATAGAGTACTAGAGTACTAATGGTCAATAGAGTACTAGAGTACTAATGGTCAATAGAGTACTAATGGTCAATAGAGTACTAATGGTCAATAGAGTACTAATGGTCAATAGAGTACTAGAGTACTAATGGTCAATAGAGTACTAATGGTCAATAGAGTACTAATGGTCAATAGAGTACTAGAGTACTAATGGTCAATAGAGTACTAGAGTACTAATGGTCAATAGAGTACTAATGGTCAATAGAGTACTAATGGTCAATAGAGTACTAATGGTCAATAGAGTACTAATGGTCAATAGAGTACTAATGGTCAATAGAGTACTAATGGTCAATAGAGTACTAATGGTCAATAGAGTACTAATGGTCAATAGAGTACTAATGGTCAATAGAGTACTAATGGTCAATAGAGTACTAGAGTACTAATGGTCAATAGAGTACTAATGGTCAATAGAGTACTAATGGTCAATAGAGTACTAATGGGCAATAGAGTACTAGAGTACTAATGGTCAATAGAGTACTAGAGTACTAATGGTCAATAGAGTACTAATGGTCAATAGAGTACTAATGGTCAATAGAGTACTAATGGTCAATAGAGTACTAATGGTCAATAGAGTACTAATGGTCAATAGAGTACTAATGGTCAATAGAGTACTAATGGTCAATAGAGTACTAGAGTACTAATGGTCAATAGAGTACTAGAGTACTAATGGTCAATAGAGTACTAATGGTCAATAGAGTACTAATGGTCAATAGAGTACTAATGGTCAATAGAGTACTAATGGTCAATAGAGTACTAATGGTCAATAGAGTACTAATGGTCAATAGAGTACTAATGGTCAATAGAGTACTAGAGTACTAATGGTCAATAGAGTACTAATGGTCAATAGAGTACTAGAGTACTAATGGTCAATAGAGTACTAGAGTACTAATGGTCAATAGAGTACTAATGGTCAATAGAGTACTAATGGTCAATAGAGTACTAATGGTCAATAGAGTACTAATGGTCAATAGAGTACTAATGGTCAATAGAGTACTAATGGTCAATAGAGTACTAATGGTCAATAGAGTACTAATGGTCAATAGAGTACTAGAGTACTAATGGTCAATAGAGTACTAGAGTACTAATGGTCAATAGAGTACTAATGGTCAATAGAGTACTAATGGTCAATAGAGTACTAATGGTCAATAGAGTACTAATGGTCAATAGAGTACTAATGGTCAATAGAGTACTAATGGTCAAAAGAGTACTAGAGTACTAATGGTCAATAGAGTACTAGAGTACTAATGGTCAATAGAGTACTAATGGTCAATAGAGTACTAATGGTCAATAGAGTACTAATGGTCAATAGAGTACTAATGGTCAATAGAGTACTAATGGTCAATAGAGTACTAATGGTCAATAGAGTACTAATGGTCAATAGAGTACTAATGGTCAATAGAGTACTAGAGTACTAATGGTCAATAGAGTACTAGAGTACTAATGGTCAATAGAGTACTAATGGTCAATAGAGTACTAATGGTCAATAGAGTACTAATGGTCAATAGAGTACTAATGGTCAATAGAGTACTAATGGTCAATAGAGTACTAATGGTCAATAGAGTACTAATGGTCAATAGAGTACTAATGGTCAATAGAGTACTAATGGTCAATAGAGTACTAATGGTCAATAGAGTACTAATGGCCAATAGAGTACTAATGGTCAATAGAGTACTAGAGTACTAATGGTCAATAGAGTACTAATGGTCAATAGAGTACTAATGGTCAATAGAGTACTAATGGTCAATAGAGTACTAGAGTACTAATGGTCAATAGAGTACTAGAGTACTAATGGTCAATAGAGTACTAATGGTCAATAGAGTACTAATGGTCAATAGAGTACTAATGGTCAATAGAGTACTAATGGTCAATAGAGTACTAGAGTACTAATGGTCAATAGAGTACTAGAGTACTAATGGTCAATAGAGTACTAATGGTCAATAGAGTACTAATGGTCAATAGAGTACTAATGGTCAATAGAGTACTAATGGGCAATAGAGTACTAATGGTCAATAGAGTACTAATGGTCAATAGAGTACTAATGGTCAATAGAGTACTAATGGGCAATAGAGTACTAATGGTCAATAGAGTACTAATGGTCAATAGAGTACTAATGGTCAATAGAGTACTAATGGTCAATAGAGTACTAATGGTCAATAGAGTACGAATGGTCAATAGAGTACTAATGGTCAATAGAGTACTAATGGTCAATAGAGTACTAATGGTCAATAGAGTACTAGAGTACTAATGGTCAATAGAGTACTAGAGTACTAATGGTCAATAGAGTACTAATGGTCAATAGAGTACTAATGGTCAATAGAGTACTAATGGTCAATAGAGTACTAATGGTCAATAGAGTACTAATGGTCAATAGAGTACTAATGGTCAATAGAGTACTAATGGTCAATAGAGTACTAATGGTCAATAGAGTACTAATGGTCAATAGAGTACTAATGGTCAATAGAGTACTAATGGTCAATAGAGTACTAATGGTCAATAGAGTACTAGAGTACTAATGGTCAATAGAGTACTAATGGTCAATAGAGTACTAATGGTCAATAGAGTACTAATGGTCAATAGAGTACTAGAGTACTAATGGTCAATAGAGTACTAGAGTACTAATGGTCAATAGAGTACTAATGGTCAATAGAGTACTAATGGTCAATAGAGTACTAATGGTCAATAGAGTACTAATGGTCAATAGAGTACTAATGGTCAATAGAGTACTAATGGTCAATAGAGTACTAATGGTCAATAGAGTACTAATGGTCAATAGAGTACTAGAGTACTAATGGTCAATAGAGTACTAGAGTACTAATGGCCAATAGAGTACTAATGGTCAATAGAGTACTAATGGTCAATAGAGTACTAATGGTCAATAGAGTACTAATGGTCAATAGAGTACTAATGGTCAATAGAGTACTAATGGTCAATAGAGTACTAATGGTCAATAGAGTACTAATGGTCAATAGAGTACTAATGGTCAATAGAGTACTAGAGTACTAATGGTCAATAGAGTACTAGAGTACTAATGGTCAATAGAGTACTAATGGTCAATAGAGTACTAGAGTACTAATGGTCAATAGAGTACTAGAGTACTAATGGTCAATAGAGTACTAATGGTCAATAGAGTACTAATGGTCAATAGAGTACTAATGGTCAATAGAGTACTAATGGTCAATAGAGTACTAATGGTCAATAGAGTACTAATGGTCAATAGAGTACTAATGGTCAATAGAGTACTAATGGTCAATAGAGTACTAATGGTCAATAGAGTACTAATGGTCAATAGAGTACTAGAGTACTAATGGTCAATAGAGTACTAGAGTACTAATGGTCAATAGAGTACTAATGGTCAATAGAGTACTAATGGTCAATAGAGTACTAATGGTCAATAGAGTACTAATGGTCAATAGAGTACTAATGGTCAATAGAGTACTAATGGTCAATAGAGTACTAATGGTCAATAGAGTACTAATGGTCAATAGAGTACTAATGGTCAATAGAGTACTAATGGTCAATAGAGTACTAATGGTCAATAGAGTACTAATGGTCAATAGAGTACTAGAGTACTAATGGTCAATAGAGTACTAGAGTACTAATGGTCAATAGAGTACTAATGGCCAATAGAGTACTAGAGTACTAATGGTCAATAGAGTACTAGAGTACTAATGGTCAATAGAGTACTAATGGTCAATAGAGTACTAGAGTACTAATGGTCAATAGAGTACTAATGGTCAATAGAGTACTAATGGTCAATAGAGTACTAGAGTACTAATGGTCAATAGAGTACTAGAGTACTAATGGTCAATAGAGTACTAGAGTACTAATGGTCAATAGAGTACTAATGGTCAATAGAGTACTAGAGTACTAATGGTCAATAGAGTACTAGAGTACTAATGGTCAATAGAGTACTAGAGTACTAATGGTCAATAGAGTACTAGAGTACTAATGGTCAATAGAGTACTAGAGTACTAATGGTCAATAGAGTACTAGAGTACTAATGGTCAATAGAGTACTAATGGTCAATAGAGTACTAATGGTCAATAGAGTACTAATGGTCAATAGAGTACTAATGGTCAATAGAGTACTAATGGTCAATAGAGTACTAATGGTCAATAGAGTACTAATGGTCAATAGAGTACTTATGGTCAATAGAGTACTAATGGTCAATAGAGTACTAATGGTCAATAGAGTACTAATGGTCAATAGAGTACTAATGGTCAATAGAGTACTAATGGTCAATAGAGTACTAATGGTCAATAGAGTACTAGAGTACTAATGGTCAATAGAGTACTAGAGTACTAATGGTCAATAGAGTACTAATGGTCAATAGAGTACTAATGGTCAATAGAGTACTAATGGTCAATAGAGTACTAGAGTACTAATGGTCAATAGAGTACTAATGGTCAATAGAGTACTAATGGTCAATAGAGTACTAGAGTACTAATGGTCAATAGAGTACTAGAGTACTAATGGTCAATAGAGTACTAATGGTCAATAGAGTACTAATGGTCAATAGAGTACTAATGGTCAATAGAGTACTAATGGTCAATAGAGTACTAATGGTCAATAGAGTACTAATGGTCAATAGAGTACTAATGGTCAATAGAGTACTAATGGTCAATAGAGTACTAATGGTCAATAGAGTACTAATGGTCAATAGAGTACTAGAGTACTAATGGTCAATAGAGTACTAATGGTCAATAGAGTACTAATGGTCAATAGAGTACTAATGGGCAATAGAGTACTAGAGTACTAATGGTCAATAGAGTACTAGAGTACTAATGGTCAATAGAGTACTAATGGTCAATAGAGTACTAATGGTCAATAGAGTACTAATGGTCAATAGAGTACTAATGGTCAATAGAGTACTAATGGTCAATAGAGTACTAATGGTCAATAGAGTACTAATGGTCAATAGAGTACTAGAGTACTAATGGTCAATAGAGTACTAGAGTACTAATGGTCAATAGAGTACTAATGGTCAATAGAGTACTAATGGTCAATAGAGTACTAATGGTCAATAGAGTACTAATGGTCAATAGAGTACTAATGGTCAATAGAGTACTAATGGTCAATAGAGTACTAATGGTCAATAGAGTACTAGAGTACTAATGGTCAATAGAGTACTAATGGTCAATAGAGTACTAGAGTACTAATGGTCAATAGAGTACTAGAGTACTAATGGTCAATAGAGTACTAATGGTCAATAGAGTACTAATGGTCAATAGAGTACTAATGGTCAATAGAGTACTAATGGTCAATAGAGTACTAATGGTCAATAGAGTACTAATGGTCAATAGAGTACTAATGGTCAATAGAGTACTAATGGTCAATAGAGTACTAGAGTACTAATGGTCAATAGAGTACTAGAGTACTAATGGTCAATAGAGTACTAATGGTCAATAGAGTACTAATGGTCAATAGAGTACTAATGGTCAATAGAGTACTAATGGTCAATAGAGTACTAATGGTCAATAGAGTACTAATGGTCAAAAGAGTACTAGAGTACTAATGGTCAATAGAGTACTAGAGTACTAATGGTCAATAGAGTACTAATGGTCAATAGAGTACTAATGGTCAATAGAGTACTAATGGTCAATAGAGTACTAATGGTCAATAGAGTACTAATGGTCAATAGAGTACTAATGGTCAATAGAGTACTAATGGTCAATAGAGTACTAATGGTCAATAGAGTACTAGAGTACTAATGGTCAATAGAGTACTAGAGTACTAATGGTCAATAGAGTACTAATGGTCAATAGAGTACTAATGGTCAATAGAGTACTAATGGTCAATAGAGTACTAATGGTCAATAGAGTACTAATGGTCAATAGAGTACTAATGGTCAATAGAGTACTAATGGTCAATAGAGTACTAATGGTCAATAGAGTACTAATGGTCAATAGAGTACTAATGGTCAATAGAGTACTAATGGCCAATAGAGTACTAATGGTCAATAGAGTACTAGAGTACTAATGGTCAATAGAGTACTAATGGTCAATAGAGTACTAATGGTCAATAGAGTACTAATGGTCAATAGAGTACTAGAGTACTAATGGTCAATAGAGTACTAGAGTACTAATGGTCAATAGAGTACTAATGGTCAATAGAGTACTAATGGTCAATAGAGTACTAATGGTCAATAGAGTACTAATGGTCAATAGAGTACTAGAGTACTAATGGTCAATAGAGTACTAGAGTACTAATGGTCAATAGAGTACTAATGGTCAATAGAGTACTAATGGTCAATAGAGTACTAATGGTCAATAGAGTACTAATGGGCAATAGAGTACTAATGGTCAATAGAGTACTAATGGTCAATAGAGTACTAATGGTCAATAGAGTACTAATGGGCAATAGAGTACTAATGGTCAATAGAGTACTAATGGTCAATAGAGTACTAATGGTCAATAGAGTACTAATGGTCAATAGAGTACTAATGGTCAATAGAGTACGAATGGTCAATAGAGTACTAATGGTCAATAGAGTACTAATGGTCAATAGAGTACTAATGGTCAATAGAGTACTAGAGTACTAATGGTCAATAGAGTACTAGAGTACTAATGGTCAATAGAGTACTAATGGTCAATAGAGTACTAATGGTCAATAGAGTACTAATGGTCAATAGAGTACTAATGGTCAATAGAGTACTAATGGTCAATAGAGTACTAATGGTCAATAGAGTACTAATGGTCAATAGAGTACTAATGGTCAATAGAGTACTAATGGTCAATAGAGTACTAATGGTCAATAGAGTACTAATGGTCAATAGAGTACTAATGGTCAATAGAGTACTAATGGTCAATAGAGTACTAGAGTACTAATGGTCAATAGAGTACTAATGGTCAATAGAGTACTAATGGTCAATAGAGTACTAATGGTCAATAGAGTACTAGAGTACTAATGGTCAATAGAGTACTAGAGTACTAATGGTCAATAGAGTACTAATGGTCAATAGAGTACTAATGGTCAATAGAGTACTAATGGTCAATAGAGTACTAATGGTCAATAGAGTACTAATGGTCAATAGAGTACTAATGGTCAATAGAGTACTAATGGTCAATAGAGTACTAATGGTCAATAGAGTACTAGAGTACTAATGGTCAATAGAGTACTAGAGTACTAATGGCCAATAGAGTACTAATGGTCAATAGAGTACTAATGGTCAATAGAGTACTAATGGTCAATAGAGTACTAATGGTCAATAGAGTACTAATGGTCAATAGAGTACTAATGGTCAATAGAGTACTAATGGTCAATAGAGTACTAATGGTCAATAGAGTACTAATGGTCAATAGAGTACTAGAGTACTAATGGTCAATAGAGTACTAGAGTACTAATGGTCAATAGAGTACTAATGGTCAATAGAGTACTAGAGTACTAATGGTCAATAGAGTACTAGAGTACTAATGGTCAATAGAGTACTAATGGTCAATAGAGTACTAATGGTCAATAGAGTACTAATGGTCAATAGAGTACTAATGGTCAATAGAGTACTAATGGTCAATAGAGTACTAATGGTCAATAGAGTACTAATGGTCAATAGAGTACTAATGGTCAATAGAGTACTAATGGTCAATAGAGTACTAATGGTCAATAGAGTACTAGAGTACTAATGGTCAATAGAGTACTAGAGTACTAATGGTCAATAGAGTACTAATGGTCAATAGAGTACTAATGGTCAATAGAGTACTAATGGTCAATAGAGTACTAATGGTCAATAGAGTACTAATGGTCAATAGAGTACTAATGGTCAATAGAGTACTAATGGTCAATAGAGTACTAATGGTCAATAGAGTACTAATGGTCAATAGAGTACTAATGGTCAATAGAGTACTAATGGTCAATAGAGTACTAATGGTCAATAGAGTACTAATGGTCAATAGAGTACTAGAGTACTAATGGTCAATAGAGTACTAGAGTACTAATGGTCAATAGAGTACTAATGGCCAATAGAGTACTAGAGTACTAATGGTCAATAGAGTACTAGAGTACTAATGGTCAATAGAGTACTAATGGTCAATAGAGTACTAATGGTCAATAGAGTACTAATGGTCAATAGAGTACTAATGGTCAATAGAGTACTAATGGTCAATAGAGTACTAGAGTACTAATGGTCAATAGAGTACTAGAGTACTAATGGTCAATAGAGTACTAGAGTACTAATGGTCAATAGAGTACTAATGGTCAATAGAGTACTAGAGTACTAATGGTCAATAGAGTACTAGAGTACTAATGGTCAATAGAGTACTAGAGTACTAATGGTCAATAGAGTACTAGAGTACTAATGGTCAATAGAGTACTAGAGTACTAATGGTCAATAGAGTACTAGAGTACTAATGGTCAATAGAGTACTAATGGTCAATAGAGTACTAATGGTCAATAGAGTACTAATGGTCAATAGAGTACTAATGGTCAATAGAGTACTAATGGTCAATAGAGTACTAATGGTCAATAGAGTACTTATGGTCAATAGAGTACTAATGGTCAATAGAGTACTAATGGTCAATAGAGTACTAATGGTCAATAGAGTACTAATGGTCAATAGAGTACTAATGGTCAATAGAGTACTAATGGTCAATAGAGTACTAATGGCCAATAGAGTACTAATGGTCAATAGAGTACTAGAGTACTAATGGTCAATAGAGTACTAATGGTCAATAGAGTACTAATGGTCAATAGAGTACTAATGGTCAATAGAGTACTAGAGTACTAATGGTCAATAGAGTACTAGAGTACTAATGGTCAATAGAGTACTAATGGTCAATAGAGTACTAATGGTCAATAGAGTACTAATGGTCAATAGAGTACTAATGGTCAATAGAGTACTAGAGTACTAATGGTCAATAGAGTACTAGAGTACTAATGGTCAATAGAGTACTAATGGTCAATAGAGTACTAATGGTCAATAGAGTACTAATGGTCAATAGAGTACTAATGGGCAATAGAGTACTAATGGTCAATAGAGTACTAATGGTCAATAGAGTACTAATGGTCAATAGAGTACTAATGGGCAATAGAGTACTAATGGTCAATAGAGTACTAATGGTCAATAGAGTACTAATGGTCAATAGAGTACTAATGGTCAATAGAGTACTAATGGTCAATAGAGTACGAATGGTCAATAGAGTACTAATGGTCAATAGAGTACTAATGGTCAATAGAGTACTAATGGTCAATAGAGTACTAGAGTACTAATGGTCAATAGAGTACTAGAGTACTAATGGTCAATAGAGTACTAATGGTCAATAGAGTACTAATGGTCAATAGAGTACTAATGGTCAATAGAGTACTAATGGTCAATAGAGTACTAATGGTCAATAGAGTACTAATGGTCAATAGAGTACTAATGGTCAATAGAGTACTAATGGTCAATAGAGTACTAATGGTCAATAGAGTACTAATGGTCAATAGAGTACTAATGGTCAATAGAGTACTAATGGTCAATAGAGTACTAATGGTCAATAGAGTACTAATGGTCAATAGAGTACTAGAGTACTAATGGTCAATAGAGTACTAATGGTCAATAGAGTACTAATGGTCAATAGAGTACTAATGGTCAATAGAGTACTAGAGTACTAATGGTCAATAGAGTACTAGAGTACTAATGGTCAATAGAGTACTAATGGTCAATAGAGTACTAATGGTCAATAGAGTACTAATGGTCAATAGAGTACTAATGGTCAATAGAGTACTAATGGTCAATAGAGTACTAATGGTCAATAGAGTACTAATGGTCAATAGAGTACTAATGGTCAATAGAGTACTAGAGTACTAATGGTCAATAGAGTACTAGAGTACTAATGGCCAATAGAGTACTAATGGTCAATAGAGTACTAATGGTCAATAGAGTACTAATGGTCAATAGAGTACTAATGGTCAATAGAGTACTAATGGTCAATAGAGTACTAATGGTCAATAGAGTACTAATGGTCAATAGAGTACTAATGGTCAATAGAGTACTAATGGTCAATAGAGTACTAGAGTACTAATGGTCAATAGAGTACTAGAGTACTAATGGTCAATAGAGTACTAATGGTCAATAGAGTACTAGAGTACTAATGGTCAATAGAGTACTAGAGTACTAATGGTCAATAGAGTACTAATGGTCAATAGAGTACTAATGGTCAATAGAGTACTAATGGTCAATAGAGTACTAATGGTCAATAGAGTACTAATGGTCAATAGAGTACTAATGGTCAATAGAGTACTAATGGTCAATAGAGTACTAATGGTCAATAGAGTACTAATGGTCAATAGAGTACTAATGGTCAATAGAGTACTAGAGTACTAATGGTCAATAGAGTACTAGAGTACTAATGGTCAATAGAGTACTAATGGTCAATAGAGTACTAATGGTCAATAGAGTACTAATGGTCAATAGAGTACTAATGGTCAATAGAGTACTAATGGTCAATAGAGTACTAATGGTCAATAGAGTACTAATGGTCAATAGAGTACTAATGGTCAATAGAGTACTAATGGTCAATAGAGTACTAATGGTCAATAGAGTACTAATGGTCAATAGAGTACTAATGGTCAATAGAGTACTAGAGTACTAATGGTCAATAGAGTACTAGAGTACTAATGGTCAATAGAGTACTAATGGCCAATAGAGTACTAGAGTACTAATGGTCAATAGAGTACTAGAGTACTAATGGTCAATAGAGTACTAATGGTCAATAGAGTACTAGAGTACTAATGGTCAATAGAGTACTAATGGTCAATAGAGTACTAATGGTCAATAGAGTACTAATGGTCAATAGAGTACTAGAGTACTAATGGTCAATAGAGTACTAGAGTACTAATGGTCAATAGAGTACTAGAGTACTAATGGTCAATAGAGTACTAATGGTCAATAGAGTACTAGAGTACTAATGGTCAATAGAGTACTAGAGTACTAATGGTCAATAGAGTACTAGAGTACTAATGGTCAATAGAGTACTAGAGTACTAATGGTCAATAGAGTACTAGAGTACTAATGGTCAATAGAGTACTAGAGTACTAATGGTCAATAGAGTACTAATGGTCAATAGAGTACTAATGGTCAATAGAGTACTAATGGTCAATAGAGTACTAATGGTCAATAGAGTACTAATGGTCAATAGAGTACTAATGGTCAATAGAGTACTAATGGTCAATAGAGTACTTATGGTCAATAGAGTACTAATGGTCAATAGAGTACTAATGGTCAATAGAGTACTAATGGTCAATAGAGTACTAATGGTCAATAGAGTACTAATGGTCAATAGAGTACTAATGGTCAATAGAGTACTAGAGTACTAATGGTCAATAGAGTACTAGAGTACTAATGGTCAATAGAGTACTAATGGTCAATAGAGTACTAATGGTCAATAGAGTACTAATGGTCAATAGAGTACTAGAGTACTAATGGTCAATAGAGTACTAATGGTCAATAGAGTACTAATGGTCAATAGAGTACTAGAGTACTAATGGTCAATAGAGTACTAGAGTACTAATGGTCAATAGAGTACTAATGGTCAATAGAGTACTAATGGTCAATAGAGTACTAATGGTCAATAGAGTACTAATGGTCAATAGAGTACTAATGGTCAATAGAGTACTAATGGTCAATAGAGTACTAATGGTCAATAGAGTACTAATGGTCAATAGAGTACTAATGGTCAATAGAGTACTAGAGTACTAATGGTCAATAGAGTACTAATGGTCAATAGAGTACTAATGGTCAATAGAGTACTAATGGGCAATAGAGTACTAGAGTACTAATGGTCAATAGAGTACTAGAGTACTAATGGTCAATAGAGTACTAATGGTCAATAGAGTACTAATGGTCAATAGAGTACTAATGGTCAATAGAGTACTAATGGTCAATAGAGTACTAATGGTCAATAGAGTACTAATGGTCAATAGAGTACTAATGGTCAATAGAGTACTAGAGTACTAATGGTCAATAGAGTACTAGAGTACTAATGGTCAATAGAGTACTAATGGTCAATAGAGTACTAATGGTCAATAGAGTACTAATGGTCAATAGAGTACTAATGGTCAATAGAGTACTAATGGTCAATAGAGTACTAGAGTACTAATGGTCAATAGAGTACTAATGGTCAATAGAGTACTAGAGTACTAATGGTCAATAGAGTACTAGAGTACTAATGGTCAATAGAGTACTAATGGTCAATAGAGTACTAATGGTCAATAGAGTACTAATGGTCAATAGAGTACTAATGGTCAATAGAGTACTAATGGTCAATAGAGTACTAATGGTCAATAGAGTACTAATGGTCAATAGAGTACTAATGGTCAATAGAGTACTAATGGTCAATAGAGTACTAGAGTACTAATGGTCAATAGAGTACTAGAGTACTAATGGTCAATAGAGTACTAATGGTCAATAGAGTACTAATGGTCAATAGAGTACTAATGGTCAATAGAGTACTAATGGTCAATAGAGTACTAATGGTCAATAGAGTACTAATGGTCAATAGAGTACTAATGGTCAATAGAGTACTAATGGTCAATAGAGTACTAATGGTCAATAGAGTACTAGAGTACTAATGGTCAATAGAGTACTAGAGTACTAATGGTCAATAGAGTACTAATGGTCAATAGAGTACTAGAGTACTAATGGTCAATAGAGTACTAGAGTACTAATGGTCAATAGAGTACTAATGGTCAATAGAGTACTAGAGTACTAATGGTCAATAGAGTACTAATGGTCAATAGAGTACTAATGGTCAATAGAGTACTAATGGTCAATAGAGTACTAGAGTACTAATGGTCAATAGAGTACTAGAGTACTAATGGTCAATAGAGTACTAGAGTACTAATGGTCAATAGAGTACTAATGGTCAATAGAGTACTAGAGTACTAATGGTCAATAGAGTACTAGAGTACTAATAGAGTACTAATGGTCAATAGAGTACTAGAGTACTAATGGTCAATAGAGTACTAGAGTACTAATGGTCAATAGAGTACTAGAGTACTAATGGTCAATAGAGTACTAGAGTACTAAATGGTACAATAGAGTACTAATGGTCAATAGAGTACTAACTAGAGTACTAATGGTCAATAGAGTACTAATGGTCAATAGAGTACTAATGGTCAATGAGTACTAATGGTCAATAGAGTACTAATGGTCAATAGAGTACTAATGGTCAATAGAGTACTAATGGTCAATAGAGTACTAATGGTCAATAGAGTACTAATGGTCAATAGAGTACTAATGGTCAATAGAGTACTAATGGTCAATAGAGTACTAGAGTACTAATGGTCAATAGAGTACTAGAGTACTAATGGTCAATAGAGTACTAATGGTCAATAGAGTACTAATGGTCAATAGAGTACTAATGGTCAATAGAGTACTAATGGTCAATAGAGTACTAATGGTCAATAGAGTACTAATGGTCAATAGAGTACTAATGGTCAATAGAGTACTAATGGTCAATAGAGTACTAATGGGCAATAGAGTACTAATGGTCAATAGAGTACTAGAGTACTAATGGTCAGTAGAGTACTAATGGTCAATAGAGTACTAATGGTCAATAGAGTACTAATGGTCAATAGAGTACTAATGGTCAATAGAGTACTAATGGTCAATAGAGTACTAATGGTCAATAGAGTACTAGAGTACTAATGGTCAATAGAGTACTAATGGTCAATAGAGTACTAATGGTCAATAGAGTACTAATGGTCAATAGAGTACTAATGGTCAATAGAGTACTAATGGTCAATAGAGTACTAATGGTCAATAGAGTACTAATGGTCAATAGAGTACTAATGGTCAATAGAGTACTAATGGGCAATAGAGTACTAATGGTCAATAGAGTACTAGAGTACTAATGGTCAATAGAGTACTAATGGTCAATAGAGTACTAATGGTCAATAGAGTACTAATGGTCAATAGAGTACTAGAGTACTAATGGTCAATAGAGTACTAGAGTACTAATGGTCAATAGAGTACTAATGGTCAATAGAGTACTAGAGTACTAATGGTCAATAGAGTACTAGAGTACTAATGGTCAATAGAGTACTAATGGTCAATAGAGTACTAGAGTACTAATGGTCAATAGAGTACTAATGGTCAATAGAGTACTAATGGTCAATAGAGTACTAATGGTCAATAGAGTACTAGAGTACTAATGGTCAATAGAGTACTAGAGTACTAATGGTCAATAGAGTACTAGAGTACTAATGGTCAATAGAGTACTAATGGTCAATAGAGTACTAGAGTACTAATGGTCAATAGAGTACTAGAGTACTAATGGCCAATAGAGTACTAGAGTACTAATGGTCAATAGAGTACTAGAGTACTAATGGTCAATAGAGTACTAGAGTACTAATGGTCAATAGAGTACTAGAGTACTAATGGTCAATAGAGTACTAATGGTCAATAGAGTACTAATGGTCAATAGAGTACTAATGGTCAATAGAGTACTAATGGTCAATAGAGTACTAATGGTCAATAGAGTACTAATGGTCAATAGAGTACTAATGGTCAATAGAGTACTAATGGGCAATAGAGTACTAATGGTCAATAGAGTACTAATGGTCAATAGAGTACTAATGGTCAATAGAGTACTAATGGTCAATAGAGTACTAATGGTCAATAGAGTACTAATGGTCAATAGAGTACTAATGGTCAATAGAGTACTAATGGTCAATAGAGTACTAATGGTCAATAGAGTACTAATGGTCAATAGAGTACTAGAGTACTAATGGTCAATAGAGTACTAGAGTACTAATGGTCAATAGAGTACTAATGGTCAATAGAGTACTAGAGTACTAATGGTCAATAGAGTACTAGAGTACTAATGGTCAATAGAGTACTAATGGTCAATAGAGTACTAGAGTACTAATGGTCAATAGAGTACTAATGGTCAATAGAGTACTAATGGTCAATAGAGTACTAATGGCCAATAGAGTACTAGAGTACTAATGGTCAATAGAGTACTAGAGTACTAATGGTCAATAGAGTACTAGAGTACTAATGGTCAATAGAGTACTAATGGTCAATAGAGTACTAGAGTACTAATGGTCAATAGAGTACTAGAGTACTAATGGTCAATAGAGTACTAGAGTACTAATGGTCAATAGAGTACTAGAGTACTAATGGTCAATAGAGTACTAGAGTACTAATGGTCAATAGAGTACTAGAGTACTAATGGTCAATAGAGTACTAATGGTCAATAGAGTACTAATGGTCAATAGAGTACTAATGGTCAATAGAGTACTAATGGTCAATAGAGTACTAATGGTCAATAGAGTACTAATGGTCAATAGAGTACTAATGGTCAATAGAGTACTAATGGTCAATAGAGTACTAGAGTACTAATGGTCAATAGAGTACTAGAGTACTAATGGTCAATAGAGTACTAATGGTCAATAGAGTACTAGAGTACTAATGGTCAATAGAGTACTAATGGTCAATAGAGTACTAGAGTACTAATGGTCAATAGAGTACTAGAGTACTAATGGTCAATAGAGTACTAATGGTCAATAGAGTACTAGAGTACTAATGGTCAATAGAGTACTAATGGTCAATAGAGTACTAATGGTCAATAGAGTACTAATGGTCAATAGAGTACTAGAGTACTAATGGTCAATAGAGTACTAGAGTACTAATGGTCAATAGAGTACTAGAGTACTAATGGGCAATAGAGTACTAATGGTCAATAGAGTACTAGAGTACTAATGGTCAATAGAGTACTAGAGTACTAATGGTCAATAGAGTACTAGAGTACTAATGGTCAATAGAGTACTAGAGTACTAATGGTCAATAGAGTACTAGAGTACTAATGGTCAATAGAGTACTAGAGTACTAATGGTCAATAGAGTACTAGAGTACTAATGGTCAATAGAGTACTAATGGTCAATAGAGTACTAATGGTCAATAGAGTACTAATGGTCAATAGAGTACTAATGGTCAATAGAGTACTAATGGTCAATAGAGTACTAATGGTCAATAGAGTACTAGAGTACTAATGGTCAATAGAGTACTAATGGTCAATAGAGTACTAATGGTCAATAGAGTACTAATGGTCAATAGAGTACTAATGGTCAATAGAGTACTAATGGTCAATAGAGTACTAATGGTCAATAGAGTACTAATGGTCAATAGAGTACTAATGGGCAATAGAGTACTAATGGTCAATAGAGTACTAGAGTACTAATGGTCAATAGAGTACTAATGGTCAATAGAGTACTAATGGTCAATAGAGTACTAATGGTCAATAGAGTACTAATGGTCAATAGAGTACTAATGGTCAATAGAGTACTAGAGTACTAATGGTCAATAGAGTACTAATGGTCAATAGAGTACTAATGGTCAATAGAGTACTAATGGTCAATAGAGTACTAATGGTCAATAGAGTACTAATGGTCAATAGAGTACTAATGGTCAATAGAGTACTAATGGTCAATAGAGTACTAATGGGCAATAGAGTACTAATGGTCAATAGAGTACTAGAGTACTAATGGTCAATAGAGTACTAATGGTCAATAGAGTACTAATGGTCAATAGAGTACTAATGGTCAATAGAGTACTAGAGTACTAATGGTCAATAGAGTACTAGAGTACTAATGGTCAATAGAGTACTAATGGTCAATAGAGTACTAGAGTACTAATGGTCAATAGAGTACTAGAGTACTAATGGTCAATAGAGTACTAATGGTCAATAGAGTACTAGAGTACTAATGGTCAATAGAGTACTAATGGTCAATAGAGTACTAATGGTCAATAGAGTACTAATGGTCAATAGAGTACTAGAGTACTAATGGTCAATAGAGTACTAGAGTACTAATGGTCAATAGAGTACTAGAGTACTAATGGTCAATAGAGTACTAATGGTCAATAGAGTACTAGAGTACTAATGGTCAATAGAGTACTAGAGTACTAATGGTCAATAGAGTACTAGAGTACTAATGGTCAATAGAGTACTAGAGTACTAATGGTCAATAGAGTACTAGAGTACTAATGGTCAATAGAGTACTAGAGTACTAATGGTCAATAGAGTACTAGAGTACTAATGGTCAATAGAGTACTAATGGTCAATAGAGTACTAATGGTCAATAGAGTACTAATGGTCAATAGAGTACTAATGGTCAATAGAGTACTAATGGTCAATAGAGTACTAATGGTCAATAGAGTACTAATGGGCAATAGAGTACTAATGGTCAATAGAGTACTAATGGTCAATAGAGTACTAATGGTCAATAGAGTACTAATGGTCAATAGAGTACTAATGGTCAATAGAGTACTAATGGTCAATAGAGTACTAATGGTCAATAGAGTACTAATGGTCAATAGAGTACTAGAGTACTAATGGTCAATAGAGTACTAGAGTACTACTGGTCAATAGAGTACTAATGGTCAATAGAGTACTAGAGTACTAATGGTCAATAGAGTACTAATGGTCAATAGAGTACTAATGGTCAATAGAGTACTAATGGTCAATAGAGTACTAATGGGCAATAGAGTACTAATGGTCAATAGAGTACTAATGGTCAATAGAGTACTAATGGTCAATAGAGTACTAATGGTCAATAGAGTACTAATGGTCAATAGAGTACTAATGGTCAATAGAGTACTAATGGTCAATAGAGTACTAATGGTCAATAGAGTACTAGAGTACTAATGGTCAATAGAGTACTAGAGTACTACTGGTCAATAGAGTACTAATGGTCAATAGAGTACTAGAGTACTAATGGTCAATAGAGTACTAATGGTCAATAGAGTACTAGAGTACTAATGGTCAATAGAGTACTAATGGTCAATAGAGTACTAATGGTCAATATAGTACTAATGGCCAATAGAGTACTAGAGTACTAATGGTCAATAGAGTACTAGAGTACTAATGGTCAATAGAGTACTAGAGTACTAATGGTCAATAGAGTACTAATGGTCAATAGAGTACTAGAGTACTAATGGTCAATAGAGTACTAGAGTACTAATGGTCAATAGAGTACTAGAGTACTAATGGTCAATAGAGTACTAGAGTACTAATGGTCAATAGAGTACTAGAGTACTAATGGTCAATAGAGTACTAGAGTACTAATGGTCAATAGAGTACTAATGGTCAATAGAGTACTAATGGTCAATAGAGTACTAATGGTCAATAGAGTACTAATGGTCAATAGAGTACTAATGGTCAATAGAGTACTAATGGTCAATAGAGTACTAATGGTCAATAGAGTACTAATGGTCAATAGAGTACTAGAGTACTAATGGTCAATAGAGTACTAGAGTACTAATGGTCAATAGAGTACTAATGGTCAATAGAGTACTAGAGTACTAATGGTCAATAGAGTACTAGAGTACTAATGGTCAATAGAGTACTAATGGTCAATAGAGTACTAGAGTACTAATGGTCAATAGAGTACTAATGGTCAATAGAGTACTAATGGTCAATAGAGTACTAATGGTCAATAGAGTACTAGAGTACTAATGGTCAATAGAGTACTAGAGTACTAATGGTCAATAGAGTACTAGAGTACTAATGGTCAATAGAGTACTAATGGTCAATAGAGTACTAGAGTACTAATGGTCAATAGAGTACTAGAGTACTAATGGTCAATAGAGTACTAGAGTACTAATGGTCAATAGAGTACTAGAGTACTAATGGTCAATAGAGTACTAGAGTACTAATGGTCAATAGAGTACTAGAGTACTAATGGTCAATAGAGTACTAGAGTACTAATGGTCAATAGAGTACTAATGGTCAATAGAGTACTAATGGTCAATAGAGTACTAATGGTCAATAGAGTACTAATGGTCAATAGAGTACTAATGGTCAATAGAGTACTAATGGTCAATAGAGTACTAGAGTACTAATGGTCAATAGAGTACTAATGGTCAATAGAGTACTAATGGTCAATAGAGTACTAATGGTCAATAGAGTACTAATGGTCAATAGAGTACTAATGGTCAATAGAGTACTAATGGTCAATAGAGTACTAATGGTCAATAGAGTACTAATGGTCAATAGAGTACTAATGGTCAATAGAGTACTAATGGTCAATAGAGTACTAGAGTACTAATGGTCAATAGAGTACTAATGGTCAATAGAGTACTAATGGTCAATAGAGTACTAATGGTCAATAGAGTACTAGAGTACTAATGGTCAATAGAGTACTAATGGTCAATAGAGTACTAATGGTCAATAGAGTACTAATGGTCAATAGAGTACTAGAGTACTAATGGTCAATAGAGTACTAATGGTCAATAGAGTACTAATGGTCAATAGAGTACTAATGGTCAATAGAGTACTAGAGTACTAATGGTCAATAGAGTACTAATGGTCAATAGAGTACTAATGGTCAATAGAGTACTAATGGTCAATAGAGTACTAATGGTCAATAGAGTACTAATGGTCAATAGAGTACTAATGGTCAATAGAGTACTAATGGTCAATAGAGTACTAGAGTACTAATGGTCAATAGAGTACTAATGGTCAATAGAGTACTAATGGTCAATAGAGTACTAATGGTCAATAGAGTACTAATGGTCAATAGAGTACTAATGGTCAATAGAGTACTAATGGTCAATAGAGTACTAATGGTCAATAGAGTACTAGAGTACTAATGGTCAATAGAGTACTAATGGTCAATAGAGTACTAATGGTCAATAGAGTACTAATGGTCAATAGAGTACTAATGGTCAATAGAGTACTAATGGTCAATAGAGTACTAATGGTCAATAGAGTACTAATGGTCAATAGAGTACTAGAGTACTAATGGTCAATAGAGTACTAATGGTCAATAGAGTACTAATGGTCAATAGAGTACTAATGGTCAATAGAGTACTAATGGTCAATAGAGTACTAATGGTCAATAGAGTACTAATGGTCAATAGAGTACTAATGGTCAATAGAGTACTAGAGTACTAATGGTCAATAGAGTACTAGAGTACTAATGGTCAATAGAGTACTAATGGTCAATAGAGTACTAGAGTACTAATGGTCAATAGAGTACTAGAGTACTAATGGTCAATAGAGTACTAATGGTCAATAGAGTACCAGAGTACTAATGGTCAATAGAGTACTAATGGTCAATAGAGTACTAATGGTCAATAGAGTACTAATGGTCAATAGAGTACTAGAGTAATAATGGTCAATAGAGTACTAGAGTACTAATGGTCAATAGAGTACTAGAGTACTAATGGTCATTAGAGTACTAATGGTCAATAGAGTACTAGAGTACTAATGGTCAATAGAGTACTAGAGTACTAATGGTCAATAGAGTACTAGAGTACTAATGGTCAATAGAGTACTAGAGTACTAATGGTCAATAGAGTACTAGAGTACTAATGGTCAATAGAGTACTAGAGTACTAATGGTCAATAGAGTACTAGAGTACTAATGGTCAATAGAGTACTAATGGTCAATAGAGTACTAATGGGCAATAGAGTACTAATGGTCAATAGAGTACTAACGGTCAATAGAGTACTAATGGTCAATAGAGTACTAATGGTCAATAGAGTACTAATGGTCAATAGAGTACTAGAGTACTATTGGTCAATAGAGTACTAATGGTCAATAGAGTACTAATGGTCAATAGAGTACTAATGGTCAATAGAGTACTAATGGTCAATAGAGTACTAATGGTCAATAGAGTACTAATGGTCAATAGAGTACTAATGGTCAATAGAGTACTAGAGTACTAATGGTCAATAGAGTACTAATGGTCAATAGAGTACTAATGGTCAATAGAGTACTAATGGTCAATAGAGTACTAATGGTCAATAGAGTACTAATGGTCAATAGAGTACTAGAGTACTAATGGTCAATAGAGTACTAATGGTCAATAGAGTACTAATGGTCAATAGAGTACTAGAGTACTAATGGTCAATAGAGTACTAATGGTCAATAGAGTACTAATGGTCAATAGAGTACTAATGGTCAATAGAGTACTAATGGTCAATAGAGTACTAATGGTCAATAGAGTACTAATGGTCAATAGAGTACTAATGGTCAATAGAGTACTAATGGTCAATAGAGTACTAGAGTACTAATGGTCAATAGAGTACTAATGGTCAATAGAGTACTAATGGTCAATAGAGTACTAATGGTCAATAGAGTACTAATGGTCAATAGAGTACTAATGGTCAATAGAGTACTAATGGTCAATAGAGTACTAATGGTCAATAGAGTACTAATGGTCAATAGAGTACTAGAGTACTAATGGTCAATAGAGTACTAATGGTCAATGGAGTACTAATGGTCAATAGAGTACTAATGGTCAATAGAGTACTAATGGTCAATAGAGTACTAGAGTACTAATGGTCAATAGAGTACTAATGGTCAATAGAGTACTAATGGTCAATAGAGTACTAATGGTCAATAGAGTACTAGAGTACTAATGGTCAATAGAGTACTAATGGTCAATAGAGTACTAATGGTCAATAGAGTACTAATGGTCAATAGAGTACTAATGGTCAATAGAGTACTAATGGTCAATAGAGTACTAATGGTCAATAGAGTACTAGAGTACTAATGGTCAATAGAGTACTAATGGTCAATAGAGTACTAATGGTCAATAGAGTACTAATGGTCAATAGAGTACTAATGGTCAATAGAGTACTAATGGTCAATAGAGTACTAATGGTCAATAGAGTACTAGAGTACTAATGGTCAATAGAGTACTAATGGTCAATAGAGTACTAATGGTCAATAGAGTACTAATGGTCAATAGAGTACTAGAGTACTAATGGTCAATAGAGTACTAATGGTCAATAGAGTACTAATGGTCAATAGAGTACTAATGGTCAATAGAGTACTAATGGTCAATAGAGTACTAATGGTCAATAGAGTACTAATGGTCAATAGAGTACTAATGGTCAATAGAGTACTAATGGTCAATAGAGTACTAGAGTACTAATGGTCAATAGAGTACTAATGGTCAATAGAGTACTAATGGTCAATAGAGTACTAATGGTCAATAGAGTACTAATGGTCAATAGAGTACTAATGGTCAATAGAGTACTAATGGTCAATAGAGTACTAATGGTCAATAGAGTACTAATGGTCAATAGAGTACTAGAGTACTAATGGTCAATAGAGTACTAATGGTCAATAGAGTACTAATGGTCAATAGAGTACTAATGGTCAATAGAGTACTAATGGTCAATAGAGTACTAATGGTACTAATGAGTACTAGAGTACTAATGGTCAATAGAGTACTAATGGTCAATAGAGTACTAATGGTCAATAGAGTACTAGAGTACTAATGGTCAATAGAGTACTAATGGTCAATAGAGTACTAATGGTCAATAGAGTACTAATGGTCAATAGAGTACTAATGGTCAATAGAGTACTAATGGTCAATAGAGTACTAATGGTCAATAGAGTACTAGAGTACTAATGGTCAATAGAGTACCAATGGTCAATAGAGTACTAATGGTCAATAGAGTACTAATGGGCAATAGAGTACTAATGGTCAATAGAGTACTAATGGTCAATAGAGTACTAATGGTCAATAGAGTACTAATGGTCAATAGAGTACTAGAGTACTAATGGTCAATAGAGTACTAATGGTCAATAGAGTACTAATGGTCAATAGAGTACTAATGGTCAATAGAGTACTAATGGTCAATAGAGTACTAATGGTCAATAGAGTACTAGAGTACTAATGGTCAATAGAGTACTAATGGTCAATAGAGTACTAGAGTACTAATGGTCAATAGAGTACTAATGGTCAATAGAGTACTAATTGTCAATAGAGTACTAATGGTCAATAGAGTACTAATGGTCAATAGAGTACTAATGGTCAATAGAGTACTAATGGTCAATAGAGTACTAATGGTCAATAGAGTACTAATGGTCAATAGAGTACTAATGGTCAATAGAGTACTAATGGTCAATGGAGTACTAATGGTCAATAGAGTACTAATGGTCAATAGAGTACTAGAGTACTAATGGTCAATAGAGTACTAATGGTCAATAGAGTACTAATGGTCAATAGAGTACTAATGGTCAATAGAGTACTAATGGTCAATAGAGTACTAATGGTCAATAGAGTACTAATGGTCAATAGAGTACTAATGGTCAATAGAGTACTAATGGTCAATAGAGTACTAATGGTCAATAGAGTACTAATGGTCAATAGAGTACTAATGGTCAATGGCGAATTGTAAATAAGAGTTGGGTTTTAGTTCAACATCTGTTCAGAATCTGTGGAATGACACTCCTAAACTCAGAGCGACGTGGGACACGTTGTCATTGGTCTGTACATTGAGTCTGGGGCAGGATACTTGTTATTTGGCCATTAGCCAAGTTGTACTGCAAGGACTTCTGATTGGTCAATCCCAGGTTAGGGTGGGGGGTTATAAATGGCATCCTGTTCCTTTATTCGGTGGGGAAAAGCTGAGGACCGAGGACTGAACATCTGATCATCCCAGCATAACAGTTTTTTATTTTTTTATTACATTTATTTCACCTTTATTTAACCAGGTAGGCCAGTTGAGAACACCTTTATTTAACCAGGTAGGCCAGTTGAGAACACCTTTATTTAACCAGGTAGGCCAGTTGAGAACACCTTTATTTAACCAGGTAGGCCAGTTGAGAACACCTTTATTTAACCAGGTAGGCCAGTTGAGAACACCTTTATTTAACCAGGTAGGCCAGTTGAGAACACCTTTATTTAACCAGGTAGGCCAGTTGAGAAGAAGTTCTCATTTACAACTGCGACCTGGCCAAGATAAAGCAAAGCAGTGCGACACAAACAACAATACAGAGTTACACATGGAATAAACAAGCGTACAGTCAATAACACAATAGAAAAAAGAAAGTCTATATACAGTGTGTGCAAATGGCGTGAGGAGGTAAGGCAACAAATAGGCCATAGTGGCGAAGTAATTACAATTTAGCAGATTAACACTGGAGTGATAGATGAGCAGATGATGATGTACAAGTAGAGATACTGGTGTGCAAAAGAGCAGAAAAGTAAATAAAAACAATATGGGGATGAGGTAGGTAGATTGGGTTGGCTATTTACAGATGGGCTATGTACAGCTGCAGTGGTCAGTTAGCTGCTCAGATAGCTGATGTTTAAAGTTAGTGAGGGAAATGTAAGTCTCCAGCTTCAGCGATTTTTGCAATCTGTTCCAGTCACTGGCAGCAGAGAACTGGAAGGAAAGGCGACCAAAGGAGGTGTCGGCCCTGGGGATGACCAGTGAGATATACTCGCTGGAGCGCGTGGGTGGGTGTTGTTATCGTGACCAGTGAGTTGAGACAAGGCAGAGCTCCACCTAGCATAGACTTATAGATGACCTGGAGCCAGTGGGTCTGGCGACGAATATGTAGCGAGAGCCAGCCGTCTAGAGCATACAGGTGGTGGGTGGTATAAGGGGCTTTGGTAACAAAACGGATGCCACTGTGATAGACCGCATCCAGCCCGCTGAGCAGAGTATTGGAAGCTATTTTGTAGATGACATCGCCGTAGTCGAGGATTGGTAGGATAGTCAGTTTAACTAGGGCAAGTTTGGCGGCGTGAGTGAAGGAGGCTTTGTTGCGAAATAGAAAGCCGATTGGATTGGAGATGTTACATATGAGTCTGGAAGGAGAGTTTACAGTCTAGCCAGACACCTAGGTATTCATAGTTATCCACATATTCTAGGTCAGAACCGTCCAGGGTAGTGATGCTAGTCGGGCAGGCGGGTGCGGGCAGCGAACGGTTGAAAGCATGCATTTGGATTTACTAGCGTTTGGAGGCCACGGAAGGAGTGGTGTATGGCATTGAAGCTCATTTCGAGGTTAGTTAAAACTTCTTCGGGGTAGGGGGCAGTATTCGGAAGTTTGGATGACTGAGGTGCCCAAAGTAAACTACAAATGAGGTTTTTGGGCATAAAGATAAACTTTATCGAACAAAACACACATTTGTTGTCTAACATGGAGACCTGGGAGTGCCATCCGGTGAAGATAATCAAAGGTTAGTGATTATTTTTAACGCTATTTCTGACTTTTGTGACACGTCTCCTTGGTTGGAAAATGGCTGTATGGTTTTCTGTGACTAGGCGCTGACCTAGCATAATCGCATGGTGTGCTTTTGCCGTAAAGCCTTTTTCAAATCAGACAACTGTGGCTGGATTAACAAGAAGTTTATATTTAAAATGGTGTATAATACTTGTATAATACTTGTATGTTTGGGGAATTATAATTATGAGATTTCTGTTGTTTGAATTAGCGTCCCACGTAATGAACATACTATTCTCCGTCTTCAATTGAATCATTTATTTACATATAAGGGTACCTGGGGATTGATTAGAAATGTTGTTTGACTTGTTTGGACAAAGTTTATTGGGATTCCTTTGTCTGCATTTTGAACGAGGGAAACCGGTGGATTACTGAATCAAGCGCGCCAACTACACTGACTTTTTTGGGATATAAAGAAGGACTTTATCAAACAAAATTACCATTTGTGATGTATCTTGTAAATACACTGTACACTTGTATTTTCATGAATGTTTAATATTACGAAATTTGTATTTTGAATTTTGCTCTCTGCAATTTCACTGGATGTTGGCCAGGTGGGACGCCACCTACCCCAAAGACGTTTTAACACAGTGTCCAAGGAAGGGCCAGATGTATACAGAATGGTGTCGTCTGCGTAGAGGTGGATCAGGGAATCACCTGCAGCAAGAGCGACATCGTAGATATGTACAGAGAAAAGAGTCGGCTCGAGAATTGAACCCTGTGGTACCCACATAGAGACTGCCAGAGGTCTGAACAACAGGCCCTCCGATTTGTCACACTGAACTCTGTCTGCGAAGTAGTTGGTGAACCAGTCGAGGCAGTCATTTGAGAAACCAAGGCTATTGAGACTGCCGATAAGAATGTGGTGATTGACAGAGTTGAAAGCCTTGGCCAGGTTGATGAAGACGGCTGCACAGTATTGTCTTTTATCGATGGCGGATATGATATCGTTTAGTATCTTGAGCGTGGCCGAGGTGCACCCGGGACCAGCTCCGAAACCGGATTGCACAGCGGAGAAGGGACGGTGCGACCCGAAATGGTCAGCGATCTGTTTATTAACTTGGCTTTTGAAGACTTTAGAAAGGCAGGGCAGGACAGATATTGGTCTGTAACAGTTTGGGTCTAGAGTGTCACCCCCTTTGATTTGTCCTTCTCAAATAAACCTATTTTTCTCCACCTGATTTGCTTTGGAGTTATTGAAGAATAACATAAATTGCTAGCAACCAGTTGCTCGGAGCTTGTTGACCTATACACATTATAGATGGGAATCCACAATACTGAATAGGCTGGACAACTATTTTCTGATTTGTAACCCCAAGTAACTAAACAATGTTTTAGTTGTGAACTGCAAAGCAAGCAGATTAACAAAAGAGGATACTGCTCGCTCGTCTGCTGGCTGTTGAGTTTCTTCATATTAGAGATGATCTTCTCCAGACCATTGACCCACTGCCTAGCCTCCTCTGCCGAGGTAGCTATCAGGTCCAGGTTCCTCCTGCGGCCCTTAAAGATAATGGAGAAACAGCGGTCCTCAACGTGGGCCTCTGTGTGCTTCTGAAGACCCTCCGACTGACGGCCCTTACGCACAGATTCTATCTCATCAATGGAGACTGGAGGGGAGACAAGAAGGAGATTGAGGTTAGAATTGTTTATAAATCCTGGTCCTGAAGTCTGACCGCATTCTTGGTTTCATGGCTGCTGAGATTTGATAGTTTCTTGATCGTTTCTTGGTTAAAACCAAAAAGCCTCAAGGTCCAGACTGGAAACTGTGTGATGACATGGCTGTCATCATGGAGACATCACCAGGGCTTGTCCCAATCATGTCTTCATCACATCTACCCCAGACAGAAACATACAGGAGAGGGTGGGTTTGATAGGACAGGACAGGGTGATAGAGGAGGGTATGCAGGAAACCTCTCTGTCTCAGTGTGCCTTTCACCCACTCACAGCACCCAAAAGCCATCTGACTGTCTACACACTTCGTTCCCAGTTTCTGTTCCTATACACCCCAACCTGTGTAACTGACTGGAGGAGCCTGTCAATCAGACTTAGTCCCTGGTGTCTACTGGTCAGTCAGACTTCGTCCCTGGTGTCTACTGGTCAGTCAGACTTAGTCCCTGGTGTCTACTGGTCAGTCAGACTTAGTCCCTGGTGTCTACTGGTCAGTTACACAGTCAGTCAGTATCTAAATAATATGTGTGAAATGCTTGATAGTGTATGTGATGTAAACAGAGAGAGGTCTACTTTCTTGGGGACATGAATATTGACTGGTTTTCATCAAGCTGTCTGCTCAAGAGGAAGCTTCTCACTGTAACCAGTGCCTGTAATCTGGTTCAGGTTATTAATCAACCTACCAGGTGTTTACAAACACTACAGGAACAAGATCATCCACATGTATTGATCACATTTTTACTAATACTGTAGAACTTTGTTCTGAAGCTGTATCCGTACCCATTGGATGCACTGATCACAATATAGTGGCTTTATCCAGGAAAGACAAAGTTCCAAAATCCGGGCCAGAGATCATACAAAATATTTAGCTGTGACTCTTATGTGGACGATGTAAAATAAAATTGTTGGTCTGATGTGATTAATGAGGAGCATCCAGATGCTGCACTTGATGAATTTATAAAATTGCTTCTTCCAATTATTTAGAAACATGCAGCTCTTAAGAAACTGACTGTTAGAACTGTTGAGGCTCCATGGATTGATGAGGAATTTAAAAACTGTATGGTTGAAAGAGATGGAGCAAAAGGAGTGACTGAGAAGTCTGGCTGCACATCTGACTGGCTGACTTACGGTAAATTGAGACATTTTGTGCCTGAACTCAACAATTTAACACAAAGAAGAAGAAACTGTATTATGATATAATGATATAAAGAATGATGGAAACAACGTTGGAATACTGTAAATGAAATGATGGGCACAAAGACATTCAACTCCATCTTTCATCCAAATCAGACGGCTTATTCATCACAAAACCATTTGATGTTGCCAGTTATTTTAATGATTACTTCAGTGGCAAAGTGGGCAAACTTAGGCAGGAAATGCCAACAACAAACAGTGAGCCATCATATTCATGCATAAAATAACTAACAATGAAAGAAAACCATTGAATTTTGTAAAGTTAGTGAGGGAGAGGTGGAAAAATGATTATCATCGATCAATAATGACAAACCTCCTGGCATTGACAACTTAGATGGAAAGCTACTGAGGATGGTAGCTGACTCTATAGCCACTCCTACTGAGGATGGTAGCTGACTCTATAGCCACTCCTACTGAGGATGGTAGCTGACTCTATAGCCACTCCTACTGAGGATGGTAGCTGACTCTATAGCCACTCCTACTGAGGATGGTAGCTGACTCTATAGCCACTCCTATCTGTCATGATTTTAATCTGAGTCTAGAGGAAAGTTTTTGTCCTCAGGTCTGGAGGGAAGCCAAAGTCATTCCTCTACCTATGAGTGGTAAAGCAGCCTTTACTGGTTCTAACAGCCGACCAATCAGCTTGCTGCCAGCCCTTAGCAAGCGGTTGGAAAAAATGTGTGTTTTTACCAAATACAATGTTATTTCTCTGTAAACAAATTAACAACAGATGTTCAGCGTGCTTTTAGAGAAGGGCACTCAACATGTACTGCACTGACACAAATTACTGATGATTGGTTGAATTAAAATAATAATAACAAGATTGTGGGAACTGTACTGTTAGATTTCAGTGCAGCCTTTGATATTAATGACCATAACCTGTTGTTGAAAAAACATATGTGTTATGGCTGTTGAGGTGTTGAGCAGGTGGGTCTGGACAGAGTGATGTAGTTGATGAAGATGGGGGTGTAACAGGTGGGTCTGGACAGAGTGATGTAGTTGATGGGGGTGTGAGGTGGGTCTGGAAAGAGTGATGTAGTTGATGAAGATGGGGGTGTGAGCAGGTGGGTCTGGACAGAGTGATGTAGTTGATGAAGATGGGGGTGTGAGCAGGTGGGTCTGGGCAGGGTGATGTTGTTGATGGAGATGGGGGTGTGAGCAGGTGGGTTTGGGCAGGGTGATGTAGTTGATGAAGATGGGGGTGTGAGGTGGGTCTGGGCAGGGTGATGTTGTTGATGGAGATGGGGGTGTGAGCAGGTGGGTCTGGGCAGGGTGATGTTGTTGATGGAGATGGGGGTGTGAGGTGAGTCTGGGCAGGGTGATGTTGTTGATGGAGATGGGGGTGTGAGGTGAGTCTGGGCAGGGTGATGTTGTTGATGGAGATGGGGGTGTGAGGTGAGTCTGGGCAGGGTGATGTTGTTGATGGAGATGGGGGTGTGAGGTGAGTCTGGGCAGGGTGATGTTGTTGATGGAGATTGGAGATGGGGGTGTGAGGTGGGTCTGGGCAGGGTGATGTTGTTGATGGAGATGGGGGTGTGAGGTGAGTCTGGGCAGGGTGATGTTGTTGATGGAGATGGGGGTGTGAGGTGAGTCTGGGCAGGGTGATGTTGTTGATGGAGATGGGGGTGTGAGGTGAGTCTGGGCAGGGTGATGTTGTTGATGGAGATTGGAGATGGGGGTGTGAGGTGGGTCTGGGCAGGGTGATGTTGTTGATGGAGATGGGGGTGTGAGCAGGTGGGTCTGGGCAGGGTGATGTTGTTGATGGAGATGGGGGTGTGAGGTGGGTCTGGGCAGGGTGATGTTGTTGATAGAGATGGGGGTGTGAGGTGAGTCTAGGCAGGGTGATGTTGTTGATGGAGATGGGGGTGTGAGGTGAGTCTGGGCAGGGTGATGTTGTTGATGGAGATGGGGGTGTGAGGTGAGTCTGGGCAGGGTGATGTTGTTGATGGAGATTGGAGATGGGGGTGTGAGGTGGGTCTGGGCAGGGTGATGTTGTTGATGGAGATGGGGGTGTGAGGTGAGTCTGGGCAGGGTGATGTTGTTGATGGAGATGGGGGTGTGAGGTGAGTCTGGGCAGGGTGATGTTGTTGATGGAGATGGGGGTGTGAGGTGAGTCTGGGCAGGGTGATGTTGTTGATGGAGATTGGAGATGGGGGTGTGAGGTGGGTCTGGGCAGGGTGATGTTGTTGATGGAGATGGGGGTGTGAGCAGGTGGGTCTGGGCAGGGTGATGTTGTTGATGGAGATGGGGGTGTGAGGTGGGTCTGGGCAGGGTGATGTTGTTGATAGAGATGGGGGTGTGAGGTGAGTCTAGGCAGGGTGATGTTGTTGATGGAGATGGGGGTGTGAGGTGAGTCTGGGCAGGGTGATGTTGTTGATGGAGATGGGGGTGTGAGGTGAGTCTGGTTAGGGTGATGTTGTTGTCATTTGTTGTCATGTTTTGTATTGTTTAAAAATATCACATCAATTTGTTCAAAAAAATAAAATAAGGAAAACTGAAAAGGTTATTATTCATTATGAAAAGGATTTATTTCATTTACATTCTTTATTTTAACCACAATGTCACAAATAATGGAACACACACAACATGAGCAGATTAACTTGGTCAAAACATTTCTTTATTAAAGACTATCAGAAAGAATAATGTGTTATTATAATACTGTATATGGTGTCCAGGTCAGGACAACCAGAACATTTCTTTATTCAAGACTATCAGAAAGAATGTTGGTAGTTATTCATTTAGATCCAAAGCCTTGATTTAGTGAGTCACTCAGCTTCATGTTGACATGGACTCTTTCATTCAGTTTCTTCTTCACATCAGCAAAGAAGGACTCTTTGTATCATATATATGTATATATATATATAGTGCATTCGAAAAGTATTCAGTAAGTATTCAATGGATTCAATTGATTTTTATTCCTCATCACTCTACGTACAATACCCCATAATGACATCACAATACCCCATAATGACATCACAATACCCCATAATGACATCACAATACCCCATAATGACATCACAATACCCCATAATGACATCACAATACCCCATAATGACATCACAATACCCCATAATGACATCACAATACCCCATAATGACATCACAATACCCCATAATGACAAAGCAAAATAAATACTTATATCACATTTACATAATTAGTCAGACCCTTTACTCAGTACTTTGTTGAAACAGCGATTACAGTCTCGATTCTTCTTGGGTAGGACGCTACAAGCTTGGCACACCTGTATTTGGAGAGTTGGGGAGTGTCGCCACAGCTATTTTCAGGTCTCTCCAGAGATGTTGGATTGGGTTCAAGTCTGGGCTCTGGCTGGGCCACTCAAAGACATTCAGAGTCTTGTCCCGAAGCCACATCTGCATTGTCTTGGCTGTGTGCTTAGGGTCGTTGTCCTGTTGGAGGTGAACCTTCGTCTCAGTCTGAGGTCATGAGCGCTCTGGAGCATCAAGGACCTCTCTGTACTTTGCTCTGTTCATCTTTTAATCCTGACTAGTCTCCCAGTACCTGCGGCTGAAAAACATCCCCATAGAAAACTGTCAGAGTGACCATCGGGTTCTTGGTCACCTCCCAGACCAAAGCCCTTCTCCCCCGATTGCTCAGTTTGGCCGGGCGGCCAGCTCTAGGAAGAGTCTTGGTGGTTGCAAACTTCTTCCATTTAAGAATGATGGAGGCCACTGTGTTCTTGGGGACCTTCAATGCTGCAGACATTTTTTGGTACCCTTCCCCAGATCTGTGCCTCGACACAATCCTGTCTCGGAGCTCTACAGAAATGTCCTTCAAGCTCATGGCTTGGTTTTTTGCTCTGACATGCACTGTCAGCTGTGGTATCTTTTATATAGAAATTATAACCAAATCATGTCCAATCAATTGAATTTATCACAAGTGGACCACAATCAAGTTGTAGAAACATATCAAGTATGATCACTGGAAACAGGATGCACCTGAGCTCCATGTTGAGTCCCAAATCAAAGGGTCTGAATAACCGCACACACAGAAAACAGAATATTGTAGGCCGGAGATTATACGGTACTTTGTATTTGGACCAGCAGTTGTTGCTTATTTCCATTTTTGAGAAACAGAACAGTGGCCAAGTCGTCACGCACACATTCCTTAAATACCAGATGAAGTTCAGGGAGAGAATGAGGACATTGTGTGGTCCTGACCACATTCACTCCCTTGTTATTTCTCAAGTCTTTCTGTGGAACGACAACATCCAACACTCTGTGGTGCAGATAAATGGAGGACGGGACTGGAACCCAAACCAATATGTTTACTATGTAAACTTCCCCTTAGAGTTTTTCTTTAGCCTTTTAGCTAGGCTCAGTCTGGTGGATGATTGATGGATAGAAGTAGATCTCTGTGCGATTAATACTTCTAAAACTATGATAATTACAATGATATGACGATTACAAGCAGCAACATGCTGCCAATAGGAATTAGAGTTATTTTTTTGTAAAATTTCCAAGCAGGATTATAGCAGTCTGATTAAGTAAAAACATGAAAGACAGATGTGCGAGCATCAAATGAAAACTTCCTTTACCACCAATGACGGTCTTTCAAGACTCATCATCACGAAGCATTGTGTTTGCAGAGCCTCGTTCAAGGAGAAGTTAAGATGAATCATATTATAGCAGAAAGCTCCTTGAAGAGAGATGTCATAATAGAGGAGTAAGGACCATAAACCAGTGTAAGGACCATAAACCAGTCTAAGGACCATAAACCAGTGTAAGGACCATAAACCAGTGTAAAGACCATAAACCAGTGTAAGGACCATAAACCAGTGTAAAGACCATAAACCAGTGTAAAGACCATAAACCAGTATAAGGACCATAAACCAGTGTAAGGACCATAAACCAGTATAAAGACCATAAACCAGTATAAGGACCATAAACCAGTATAAAGACCATAAACCAGTGTAAGGACCATAAACCAATGTAAAGACCATAAACCAGTGTAAGGACCATAAACCAGTGTAAGGACCATACACCAGTATAAGGACCATAAACCAGTATAAAGACCATAAACCAGTATAAGGACCATAAACCAGTATAAAGACCATAAACCAGTATAAAGACCATAAGCCAGTTTAAGGACAATAAACCAAGATTGACTTTGAAATTGGATGTCCATGTCCTGAGGACTTCGGGAAATGCCTTCAAATCCGTCCACTAGGGGCAACAGCGAGTGCTATTACTATCAACAAGGCTTGGGTTTTGCTAGGGACGGGAATGGTGGAAAGGTGTAATCCCATGACTCTGGATCAGAAGGTTGTGTGTTTGGTTCCAGAGGTGGCCACTGGTTTGGTTTTAACCCGATCCCAAACCTTAACCCTCACCTTAACAATTCATAACCCTATCCCTCACCTTAACCATTCATAACCCAATCCCAAACCTTAACCATTCATAACCCAATCCCAAACCTTAACCCACCTTAACCATTCATAACCCAGTACCAAACCTTAACCCTCACCTTAACCATTCATAACCCTATTCCAAACCTTAACCCACCTTAACCATTCATAACCCAATCCCAAACCTTAACCCACCTTAACCATTCATAACCCAGTACCAAACCTTAACCCACCTTAACCATTCATAACCCAGTACCAAACCTTAACCCTCACCTTAACCATTCATAACCCAATGCCAAACCTTAGCCATTTGTAACCCTATCCCAAACATTAACCATTACCTCCCGAGTACCTTAACTGAACCGTTAACTTGGAATGAAACGATACAGAGCTGCAACCCAAGATGTCAAAAACACTTTTGACATTTGGGGAAATGTGGATAAAAGTCTAACTCTGCAGTGAGCCTGTGAAAGCTTGTTGCATAACAGCTTCCTCTGTTCTGTAACCTATAGTACAGTACTAGGTCTGGTCCCCTCTCAGTGACATACAGTACAGTACTAGGTCTGGTCCCCTCTCAATAACCTACAGTACAGTACTAGGTCTGGTCTCCTCTCAGTGACCTACAGTACAGTACTAGGTCTGGTCCCCTCTCATTGACTGGAGACCTGAGTTAACAGTAACCTACAGTACAGTACTAGGTCTGGTCTCCTCTCAGTGACCTACAGTACAGTACTAGGTCTGGTCCCCTCTCATTGACTGGAGACCTGAGTTAACAGTAACCTACAGTACAGTACTAGGTCTGGTCTCCTCCCAGTAACCTACAGTACAGTACTAGGTCTGGTCTCCTCTCAGTGACCTACAGTACAGTACTAGGTCTGGTCCCCTCTCAGTAACCTACAGTACAGTACTAGGTCTGGTCTCCTGTCAGTGACCTACAGTACAGTACTAGGTCTGATCTCCTCTCATTGACTGGAGACCTGAGTTAACAGTAACCTACAGTACAGTACTAGGTCTGGTCTCCTCTCAGTAACCTACAGTACAGTACTAGGTCTGGTCCCCTCTCAGTGACTGGAGACCTGAGTTAACAGTAACCGACATACAGTTCTAGTAGACATACATAGACATACTCCTACTTGTTAATACTGGTCCTCCGTGGGAATCAAACCCACAATCCTGACTCTGCAAGCGCAATGCTCTACCAATTGAGCTACATGGGATCACAGTAGCCTGAGAAATGCACAAACTCTACCTCGCACAGACTCTACCTCGCACAGACTCTACCTCATATGACTCTACCTCATATGACTCTACCTCATATGACTCTACCTCATATGACCTGGGCTGTTACTCAAGACTTACTACACCTCTCTCTCTCTCTCTCTCTCTTTCTCTCCCCCTCTCTCTCTCCCTCCCTCCCTCCCTCCCTCCCCCACACACAGTTAGGGTGTGGACAGTAAACACAGGAAAGGCATTGTAAACAAAACACTGCCCTATGAGACAGAGGGAGTGGTGATGTTTTAGTGTGGATAGATATGGCTTTAGTCTGCTGTAGTGTCAAATATGTACAGTATACATTACCAGGTAAAACAGGTTATCTCTTTTACATTATTCCCTGGGGACAAAGTGTTGACGTTACAGAACAGAGTTTATTCCCTGGGGAGAAAGTCTTTACTAAACACAAAGTATCACCCTCTGTCACGTACTCTCCCTCTCCGGCCTCTAGTTCATCAGGCTGCTGATTATCCCGCATACCTGTCACCAGCGCCTCATGACACTCACCTGGACTCCATCAGCTCCTTGATTATCTTCCCTATATCTGTCACTCCCCTTGGTTCTTGACTCTGTTTCATGTCGGTGTGTTGTTTGTGTTTCGTGTTCATTGTTTATTTTATTTATTAAAACAGTCACTCCCTGAACTTGCTTCCCGACTATCAGTGCACTCGTTACACCCTCCCACGTTCTCTTCTCCTTCGACTAAACACATGAGAGCTCGTTGGTAAACCTGTCTCAATAAAGACCACAGGAAGAAACTACAAAAAGGAGAGGAAGGGGAGTGGAGGAGGCTGGGTCCTGGATCTGACACACATGGCCAGTCCTGTGCCAGGAGATGTCTGAGAGAAAGCCAGGGATGGAATGGACACACACCAGTCTGGACAGTTCAAAAGGAAGCGATGTGTGGGTCAGAATTCACTTCTTGTTATTTCTCTCTTGACTATCTGTGAGATGTTTTAGTTTACATTCCACTGCCTCCCAAAACCCAGGTTGACCAGTAGTGAGATGCAGGGCTGCGAGACACAATAGACTGTAGGTGGTAGAACTCAGACAGACGGAGCAGGTGGTAGAACTCGGACAGACGGAGCAGGTGGTAGAACTCGGACAGACGGAGTAGGTGGTAGAACTCAGAAATACAGAATAGGAGGTAGAGCTCAGACAGACGGAGTAGGTGGTAGAGCTCAGAAGGACCGTTACCCAGGTCAGGCAGGTTCTGCTGAGCTTGGTGGATACGGGACTCGATCTCCCAGGTGGCGGCAGCAACGATGCCGGTGGATGGCACAATGGCTTTTGGCTCGGTACCTGTGTTGTTGGTTGTGAACTGGCGAGAGAGGGCATCAGGCTTGGTATTCTTCGAACCGGGGTGATAAGTGAGTAGGAAATTTAATCTACTGAAGGACAAGGCCCACCTGGCTTGCCAGGAGTTCAGGCATTTGGCAGTCTGGATGTGGGACAGGTTTATATGGCCAGTCCACACGATGAAGGGGCTTACAGAGCCCCCAGCCAGTGATGCCATTCCTCCAGAGCCAGCTTAACGGCCAGGAGTTCCCTCTCTGCAGCTGAGAGCTTGCGGGCAAAGAATGCACATTGGTGGACCTTCTGATCAGAGGGGGAACGTTGAGACAGAACAGCACCTACCCCCAGTGTCAGAGGCGTCCACCTCCATGATGAACTGGAGTCCTGGGGCAGGCTAAGGACCGGAGGTGAAGCAACGCTTGAGTTCCAGGAATGCTGCCTCTGCCAGTGGAACGGAGTGGTGAGAGGTGCTACCAGATGGCTGTAATTGCGGATGAAACGTCTAAAAATGTGCAAACCCCAGGAAACGTACTATAACCCAGGAAAGACACTGAGGCAGCATGGAACTCACATTTTTCAGCTTTAACAAAAAGCTTATTCTCCAACAGCCGTTGAAGAACTTGGCGAACGTGTTGCTGGTGAGCCTCAGGGTCCTTGGGAAAAATCACGATGTAATTTAAATAGATTAAAACGAAGAGTCCAATCACAGCAGGGGCGTTAGTAAGATCAAAAGGCATGACCAAATATTCAAAGTGACCAAGTGGTGTGTTGAACGCAGTCTTACACTCGTCCCCCTCTCTTATGCGGACAAGGTGGTAGGCATTCCGGAGGTCCAGTTTGGTAAACACCGTGGCACCATGGAGGGGGGCAAAAGCAGAGCTCATGAGTGGCAAGGGGTACTTGTTCTTAACAGTGATGTTATTCAGCCCACGGAAGTCTATGCACGGCCTCAGTGACCCATCCTTCTTCACAAAGAAAAACCCAGCACAAACCGGGGAGGAAGATGGCGTCCTGCAGCCAGAGAATCCTGGATATACCTCTCCAAAGCCTCTTGCTCGGGACGAGAGAGGTTAAACAACCGACTACTGGCGAGTGGAGCGCCTGGCTGGAGGTCAAGGGCTCAGTCATACGGCCGATGAGGCGGCAGCGACAGGTCGTGATGCTTGCTGAACACAGGAACTAGATTGTGATACTCGGGTGGAACTGATGACAGGTCTGGAGGTTCTGGAATGAACTGGGGCACAGACTAGTCTGTGGAAGGGCAGAATGCAAACAATTAGAGTGACATAACAAACTACATGTGGTTATCTTTCTGGTGGTCCAGTCAATCTGTGGGTTGTGTAGCTTTAACCATGGATGGCCAAGAACTAGGGGAGAGTAAGGACAGTCGATTATGTGGAAAGGGATCTTTTCCTGGTGATTTCCAGAGAGATGCGGGATGACAAGGACATTTCTCTCAAAGACACGGGAGAGGAGCTGTCCATTGAGAGCAGTGGCATCGAGGGGTGAATCGAGTGGAACAGAGTCCAGGCCCAACTGGGTAACGAAACCTCGGTCCAGGAAGCTCTCGTCGGCGCTCAAATTGATGAGAGCAGACAGAGGAAAAGCCTGGCTCTGCCACACAAGGTTGCCTTCAAGAAGGGGTCTGGGGGAAGATGGGCAGGCGATTTGGCTCAACAGTATATTCCCCACTACTGCCAAGCCCCCTCTTTTGCTGGACGCAGGGAACAAGTGGAGACAAAGTGACCAACCTGGCCACAGTATAGGCAGCTCCTAGCGCCAATTCGTCATTGCCTCTCCTCTGGAGAGACGGGCCCGGCCGAGCTGCATGGGTTCAGGATCTGGACGAGCCTGGGGATGAGATGCAGTCAGAGAAGGAGGACAAGGCACTGAAGCAGATGTTATGGGACATGCAACCCTACCTACCCTCTTCACCCGACGCTCACAGAGACGGTTTTCGATGTGGATAGCGAGAGTTCATCAAGTCCATCAGGCTCATCCCTGGACACCAACTCGTCCTTGATGGTCTCAGTGAGCGTGTTCCGGAATGCTCCTTGAAGCTCCTCATTCCAGCCGCTCTCAGCGGTGACACACCCTCACATGCCATCTCAGCAACACTATGGGAGCCTTGACGGAGGGACAGGAGTCGTTTAGCGGCATCCTTACAGCAGACCGGGTGGTCGAAGACTTTCTTCATCTCCTCCGTGAATCTGAAGAAGGAGAAGCAGATGGGGGACAGTCTCTCCAACACCATCGTGGCCCAGGAAAGCGCTGCTCCATGGAGGCAGCCAATCAGAAAGGAAATATTGGCCCGTTCGCTAGCATAAGAGTAGGGCTGTTGCTCAAATACTTGTGAACATTGTACTAAAAAGGCTCTGCAAGCTTCGAGGTTGCCATCGTAACACTTGGGAATCTGAAAAAACTGCTCCCGGAGAAGGACTTGGAACTGATTGTGAGCTCTGGGCAAAGGGTCAGCCCTGTAGGTCATGCAGGCTCTGTGAAATATCCTTGATGGAAAACTCCTTGATGTGCTCCAGAAGGGTCTTCAGGGCTCAGTCATGTTGCTCGAGCAGGGCTCCTTGGCCGACGAGGGTTTGGTGGAGAGTAGTAGAGTCTGCTTGGTTCATCTCTTTGGCCAGATCGTACTATTACGCAGAGTGGAACAGGGGGACCCAGGAGTAGACCCAGACGAGGAGACTGGGATGAAGTAACCAAGATATTTACTGAAAAACAAGGGGGAGATGGAGGCTGGAGCGAGAGGGGTTGAGACAGGGTGAAGCAGGTCCGGAGGGGAATCCAAGGGAGCAGTAGATTGGGGAATCGAGGATAGAGTAGCAGGATGACGAGACATGGGACTGGAGACAGGGACCAGAGTCAGAGAGGGCAGAACAGTAGCGGAGAGGAAAACAGCGTCAGGCAAGGAAAACAGGCACAGCAGGATAACAGGATCTGAATAGTAACAAACGGCTAGAAACGTAGACTGACTGAGCAGAGATTACGATATGGCCGCGTGGAAGAGGCAGGGCTGAGTATTTGTAGAGGTCTTGATTATGGATTATGGAACAGAACATCTGCTCTGACTCCAGCACACCTGTCTCCGCCCACACAATCACACACACACAAACAGAGCGAGAGAGGGGGAGGGAGAGAGTCCCGGTGGAGTGACGGCAGGTCAAGAAGACACAAGACGAGCCGTAGAGGGCGTTGCAGGAGCAATGTGACACTATTCTCTATCATGTCCAACAGAAATAACTTCAAATGTATAAAATAAATCAAATTGTTTGCACTCATGACCACTGGTTTCAATTACATTTTCTGACAATTTACAAGCAAATACTTTATGAATGTATATTTACAATTCAACTTGCAAGGTTGCTAGCCAACTAGGCTGCTAACGTTAGCCCTACTATCCTGTTAATGTTAGTCCTACTAGCCTGCTAACGTTACATTAGCACTGCATGAGTCAGCCAGTTGCTGTCAAAACCTAGCTTACAGCTACATTTAAGTAAACCAACGTTTTGGAAATACATAATGTCATCTAACCAGTTATCAAATAATCTTACCAATATATGCAGTTAACACAGGCCAAACTTGATCCTCCAGAAAGTGAAGAGCAACACCTATGCAGCTCAACTACACAATACACTTTTAAAACCGCGTTCGACAGGATAACCAAGACAGACTGACCAGCTCAAATGCACAATACACTTTTAAAACCGCGTTCGACAGGATAACCAAGACAGACTGACCAGCTCAACTACACAATACACTTTTACAACCGCGTTCGACAGGATAACCAAGACAGACTGACCAGCTCAAATAGACAGAAGCCTTCAATATGGCAGACCAATCCAAACCCCTGTCTCAGCATGTGGGGGCGACAGGGTAGCCTAGTGGTTAGAGTGTTGGACTAGTAACCGGAAGGTTGCAAGTTCAAACCCCTGAGCTGACAAGCTACAAATCTGTCGTGTTCTACCCCTGAACAGGCAGTTACCCATTGTTCCCAGCCTGTCATCCTAGGCTGTCATAAGCATTTGTTCTTTACTGACTTGCCTGGTTAAATAAAGGTAAAAATAAATAAAAATGTCCAGCCCACTCGTTATCTCAGGCAATCATGACTAGTGGGAAGGTTGCTCACTTTTTCTGTGGCTTAACCAACAAGGCTTTTCATTTAACAATGCCATTCGTATTTACAGATTGTTATTAAGCCACATGAAAGTTAACATGTTCGAAAAGGCATTTCTGCCCAAAAAAATCATTTTGATAAAATATATATTTTTTAAGTTCAAACAGCTCTCCTGTGAAGTCGTGACTTCCGACATACGTATAGTTTCCTGAAGACAGTGATAGGAGGAAGGGTCCAGACAGATGAAAATGATCACAACAGCACTGTCAGTCAGCTACTGTAGTGCACTAGTACTAAGCCAAGGTTGAAAAACTGTGGTAGCCTACTTCATGGAGATCATGCGGAATCTGATTGGTTGTTTACATCACACCTCCTCGTGATAGGTGGATTATAGCTCACCACTGCCAACACTCGGTCTGCATGGCTAGTGGCCAACATTATCCTGGTTGTGCTAGCTAACGCCAGAGTAGATTCTCCATATGACATTGAGACATAGTGCATTGTGGGTAGTTTAGAAGATAATCGGAAGTAACTTAATAATAAATAGGTAAAACCCCCAAAACACAACTATGTTTTTAGTTCTAGGTAACCATATCGTGACTACAACTAAAACTCATGGTTCCTACCCTAACACATTACAACCTGTTTACATTGGAACTGGCCCACTACAACAGAGGATATGTTGTTTCACATCAGAATGGAGGGAAATGTGTTGGGCCCTTCAACGTTAAATCTGATGTAGATGTTGATGTAGATGAATGGTACAGGTGTATGGTACAGGAGCCTATGCAGAGTCGCCATAAAACGCTAACATCCGCTAACATCAACCTAACTTGCTCAGGCATCTTTCTATGCCTACTACGTTAGGTTAATGATACAGTAGAACTACTCACAGGTCTGGTTACTCTGATAGGGTAGCAGTACTCACAGGTCTGGTTGCTCGGATACAGTAGCAGTACTCACAGGTCTGGTTACTCTGATATAGTGGCTGTACTCACAGGTCTGGTTACTCTGATATAGTAGCAGTACTCACAGGTCTGGTTGCTCTGATATAGTAGCAGTACTCACAGGTCTGGTTACTCTGATATAGTAGCAGTACTCACAGGTCTGGTTACTCTGATATAGTAGCAGTACTCACAGGTCTGGTTACTCGGATACAGTAGCAGTACTCACAGGTCTGGTTGCGCTTGAATGTCCTGTGTGACTCGTGCCACATGGTTGTACAGTCCTCCTGCAGCTTGTAGAAGCGGTTCTTCTTCCAGGAGGAGGACCTTACCTTCAGCAGCTCTCCCCCCACCAGCAACAACTGGAGGTCCGCATCTCTCTCTAACCCTAGTGGGGTCACACAGAGGTTAGATGTCACAGACAGATGGACTCTTCACAACTACCGTAACTATGGTAAACCCATCTGGAATGGTAATAAAGGAAGCCCTTAGGTATTCATGTGTTGGGATGGAGCAGTGTGGTGTTGGAATTGTGGTGAAGGGTGTATACTGTAAAAGCTGCAGATTTTCCATCAGAGCTTTCACATGGTCAGATGAAGCTCAATGATCTCACCAGTGGCTGCTTACAACCTGTGTGTGTACGTGTATTGCTTGCATGTGTTTGCGTGTGTGCATGTTCGTGGTTGCAACCACGCTTCTGCAAAGCATCCTGTGTAGAACATCTGAGACAAATATTCCAGGTCAGTCGAGTCAGACAGGAAGTGAAAGCAAAAGGACCCCTCCACCCCAAATATTTTCCTCACTACCACTCAAGATAGACTATGAAAATGAAAGATGCAGTAGTACAACGAGCAGCAGGAGTTAGAGGCAGCAGTCAGCGGGCTGGGCTGGACTAGGCTGGACTGGGCTGGGCTAGACTGGGCTGGACTAGGCTAGACTGGGCTGGACTCGACTGGACTGGGCTGGACTAGGCTGGACTAGGCTGGACTGGGCTGGGCTGGACTGGACTGGGCTGGACTGGGCTGGGCTGGACTGGACTAGGCTAGACTGGACTAGGCTAGACTGGACTAGGCTGGACTGGGCTGGACTAGGCTGGACTGGACTAGGCTGGACTGGACTAGGCTGGACTGGGCTGGACTGGGCTGAACTAGGCTGAACTAGGCTGGACTAGGCTAGACTGGACTGGGCTGGACTAGGCTGGACTGGCCTGGGCGGGACTAGACTGGGCTGGACTAGGCTGGACTGGCCTGGGCTAGCTTGGGCTGGACTGGGTGGTCCACATTCAGAACCACCCTGTCAGTGCTCGCCACTCCTGGGGCGTGGGCACAACAACAACATTGTAGACATTTTTACAAGGTCCCGCAACAGACTGACAGAGGCTGTTTATGAATCTAGCTGGCATGAATTCCGAGAGGAGGAGGAAGGCTGGGCACTGGGAAATAGCTGAGTTTCAGACTGCCTCTGTAGGGTTTTGGACCGTAGTCTGAATTCACTCAGTAGCTCTGTTGTTGTTGACTTGTTTGATTACAGGACTGCTCACTTCTGACCCATACCATTATCAACACAAAACATGAGCTTAGATAAGCTAATATTGTGTGATTCAGTCTTTGCCTGTGTTTCAAAATTCGTACTTGTGTTCTATCTAAAGTGTATAGCGAGGACAGAAGCTAACTGTCATTTTTCAAATGTGATTCAAACCTAGTGACTCAATGCCCCATAGTAACAGAAAACCCCATTGTGACACAATACCCCATAATGACACAATACCCCATAGTAACACAATACCCCATAATGACACAATACCCCATAATGACACAATACCCCATAGTAACACAATACCCCATAATGACACAATACCCCATAATGACACAATACCCCATAGTAACAGAAAACCCCATAGTAACAGAAAACCCCATAGTGACACAAACCCCCATAGTGACACAAACCCCCATAGTGACACAAACCCCCATAGTAACAGAAAACCCCATAGTAACAGAAAACCCCATAGTGACACAAACCCCCATAGTGACACAAACCCCCATAGTAACAGAAAACCCCATAGTAACAGAAAACCCCATAGTGACACAAACCCCCATAGTGACACAAACCCCCATAGTGACACAAACCCCCATAGTAACAGAAAACCCCATAGTGACACAATACCCCATAATGACACAATACCCCATAATGACACAAAACCCCATAATGACATAATGACTCAATACCCCACAATGACACAATACCCCATAATGACATAATGACTCAAAACCCCATAATGACACAATACCCCATAATGACACAAAACCCCATAGTAACAAAAAAACCCATAATGACACAATATCCCATAGTAACACAATACCCCATAATGACACAAAACCCCATAATGACTCAATACCCAATGAAGACACAATACTCCATAATGATATTGGTCCAGATCTATTACTGGGTGACACCCTGACCCAGCAGTAGTGATTGGTCTAGAACTATTACTGGGTGACACCCTGACCCAGCAGTTGTCACCTTCTCAGGACTCGGCCAAACCCAAACAAGTACTTGACGAATCTGTGACACAGGCAACACCCGTTCTGCCTGTCACATTCTGTTAATGGTACCCAAAGCACACACATCCCTGGGTCGCTCCTCTTTTCAGTTCGCTGCAGCTAACGACTGGAACGAGCTACAAACAAACACTCAAACTGGACAGTTTTATCTCAATCTCTTCATTCAAAGACTCAATCATGGACACCCCGCCCCGCAGGACGCCTTTTGCCTTTTGGTAGGCAGTAATTGTAAATAATAATTTGTTTTTAACTGACTTGCCTAGTTAAATAAAGGTTAAATAAATCAAATAAATATTTAATATTAAGGTACACAGAAGTAAATTAATGTATTTGGCTATTTCAGCCACACCCGTTTTTGACAGATTTATACAAATCGAGCACACAGCCATTCAATCTCCATACACAAACATTGGCAGTAGAATGGTCCATACTGAAGAGCTAAGTAACTGTCAACGTGGCACCGTCATAGGACGCTTTCTTTCCAACAAGTCAGTTCATCAAATGTCTGCCCTTCTAGATCTTCCCCGGTCAACTGCAAGTGTTGTTATTATGAAGTGGAAGTATTGGAGCAACAACGGCTCAGCCGCAAAGTGGTAGGCCACACAAGCTCACAGAACGGAACTGCAGACTGCTGTAGTGCGTAAAAATGTCCTCGTATCAGCATTCACTACTGAGTTCCAAACTGCGTCTGGAAGCAACGTCAGCACAAGAACTCTTTATCGGGAGCTTCATGAAATGGGTTTCCATGGCCGAGCAGCCGCACACAAGCCTAAGATCACCATGAGTAATGCCATTCGTCAGCTGGTGGTGTAAAGCTTGCCGTCATTGGACTCTGGAGCAGTGGAAATGCGTTCTCTGGAGTGATGAATCAAGCTTCACCATCTGGCTGTCCGACGGATGAATCTGGGTTTGTCAGATACCAGGAGAACGCTACCAGCCCGAATGCATAGTGCCAACTGTAAAGTTTTTGTGGATAAGGAATAATGGTCTGAGGCTGTTTTCATGGTTTGGTCTAGGCTCCGTAGTTCCAGTGAAGGGAAATCTTAACGCTACAGCACACAATGACATCCTATACAATTCTGTGCTTCAAACTTTGTGGCAACAGTTTGGGGAAGGCCCTTTCCTGTTTCAGCATGACAACACCCCCGTGCACAAAAGCGAGGTCCATACAGAAATGGTTTGTCGACATTGGTGTGGAAGAACCTGACTGGCCTGCACAGAGACCTGACCTCAACCCCATCGAACCCCTTTGGGATTAATTGGAACGCAGACTGCAAGCCAGGCCTAATCGCCCAACATCAGTGACCAACCTCACTAATGCTCTTGTGGCTGAATGGAAGCAAGTCCCTGCAGCAATGTTCCAACGTCTAGTGGAAAGCCTTCCCAGAAGAGTGGAGGCTGTTATAGCAGCAAAGGGAGACCAACTCCATATTAATGCCTTCCCAGAAGAGAGGAGGCTGTGTTATAGCAGCAAAGGGAGACCAACTCCATATTAATGCCCATGATTTTGGAATAAGATGTTCGACAAGCAGGTGTCCACATACTTTGTAGTGTATCTTTAATTTTCTCAAGTATGACAACTGTGTACGTTTTCCACCATCAACGCAACAGTCTAAAGACATTGTTATTGAGAGACGGGTTGATCACCGTTTCCTTACAAGGCATCTAGAGGAGGGTAGAAGTGTTATGAATTAGTACCACCTCCGTACTTACAGAGGTTCTGAAAAGACCAAAAGATTCAGATTCATTAACCTGGTACCGGCCATACATACCCATGTTTCCCGTTATCTGTCCTGAACTCTGACCTCTGACCTGACCTGAAACTGTGCATTATAACTCCCATCATTTACCTTTTACAGTGACAATAACACTCTTATTTGCTGTATTCCTATGGAAGTCATGGAATTTGGCCAAGACAGTGTCCAAGGTATTAGCAAAGCAAGGTGAACTTGATCAAATGATTTTGGTTGGCAGAATGTTTTCTTTTGCAATGACATTTGTTGACCGTGTCTGAAAGAGATATTTTTTTTGTACACAAATTTGTTTACATTCCTGTTAGTGAGCATTTCTCACAGGTGTGGCATGTCTAGAAGCTGATTAAACAGCATGATCATAACACAGGTACACCTTGTGCTGGGGACAATAAAAGGCTACTATAAAATGTGCAGTTGTCACACAACACAATGTCACAGATATCTCAAGTAGAGAGAGCGTGCAATTGGAATGCTGACTGCAGGAATGTCCACCCGAGTTGTTACTGAAGGTAAATTTTTCTACCATAAGCCGGCTTCAATGTCGTCTTACAGAATTTGGCAGTAGCAACTGGCCTCACAACCGCAGACCACATGTAACCACGCCAGCCCAGGACCTCCACATCCGGCTTCTTCACCTGGTCTGAGGCCAGCCACCCGGACAGTTAAATAAAATTGTGGGTTTGCCCAACGAAGAACTTCTGCACAAACTGTCAGAAACTGTCTCAGGGTAGCTCATCTGCATGCTCGTCGTCATCACCAGGGTCTTGACCTGACAGCAGTTAAGTGTTGTAACCGACTTCAGTGGGCAAATGCTCACCTTCGATGGCCACCAGCACGCTAGAGAAGTGTGCTCTTCACGGATGAATCCCAGTTTTAACTGTGCTGGGCAGATGGCAGACCACCTCCAACGTCATTTTAGAGAATTTGGCAGCACGTCCAACTGGCCTCACAACCACAGACCACGTGCAGGACGTCATGTGAGCGAGCGGTTTGCTGATGTCAACGTTGTGAACAGAGTGCCCCATGGTGGCGGTGGGGTTATGGTATGGTGGTTTGCTGATGTCAACGTTGTGAACAGAGTGCCCCATGGTGGCGGTGGGGTTATGGTATGGTGGTTTGCTGATGTCAACGTTGTGAACAGAGTGCCCCATGGTGGCGGTGAGGTTATGGTGTTTGCTGATGTCAACGTTGTGAACAGAGTGCCCCATGGTGGCGGTGGGGTTATGGTATGGTGGTTTGCTGATGTCAACGTTGTGAACAGAGTGCCCCATGGTGGCGGTGGGGTTATGGTATGGGCAGGCATAAGCTACGGACAACAAACACAATTTTATTTTTATCGATGGCAATTTGAATGCACAGAGATACCGTGACGAGATCCTTAGGCCCATTGTCGTGCCATTCATCCAACTCCATCACCTCATGTTTCAGCATGATAACGCACGGCCCCATGTCACAAGGATCTGTACACAATTCCCGGAAGCTGAAAATGTCACAGTTCTTCCATGGCCTGCATACTCACTTTGAGCATGTTTGGGATGCTCTGGAACAGCGTGTATGACATCTTGTTTCAGTATTCCCATACACAGGTATGTTGTAACAAGATAACTATTTTTTTTAGACAAGCAGTTTTCTAAACTGTTTACATGAAATCTGATTATTTCCAGGGATACACAACATCCTGTAACGATTCTCCTCCTCTCCTGAGGAGTAGGAAATATCGGACCAATGCGCAGCATGGTAAGTGTCCATGATGTTTATTATAACCGGAACACTGAAACAAAACCAAAAGTAGAACAAACCGCAACAGTTCTGTCAGGTACAAAACAGAAAACAACTACCCACAACTCAAGGGCGAAACCAGGCTGCCTAAGTATGGTTCTCAATCAGAGACAACGATAACCAGCTGCCTCTGATTGGGAACCATACCAGGCCTAAACATAGAAACACAACACCTAGACATACAACATAGAATACCCACCCACATCACACCCTGACCAAACAAAAAATAGAAATATACAAAGCAATCTACGGTCAGGGCGTGACAGATACACAACATCCTGAAAAATATGTAGATATCCTTGTTAGAAAGAGTACTATATTTCCCTTGAAGAATTGATGCTGTATGTAAAAAAAAATACATCTCAACTTACACCACTCTCTCCTACAGTCTAAATATTTTTCAGGTCCATAATGTTTGGCTGTGAATGACGGATAGCATCTTCCATCTACTATATATCCCTGTTCATTAGTTACCCTTTACTACTTATCCTTCACATAATCATAGAAATGCTAGTCAGTTAAAGGGGCCGTATCTAGGCTAACATCCTAGTCAGTTATAGGGGCCGTGTCTGGGCCCCTATATGGATGAGAGTGCATCAAATCAGTGTAGAGCCAAGAGGAAACAAGCTATTGTCTTATATTGGTGAGGCCAACAGCATTTAACTTCCGTTACATCTATACAGCTATAACTTTCACATTAAATCCACCTGATTGCTAACTGGGATAGACAGGCTACCTATGGAACAGGTAAACTATCCTTTTGATGGTACAGTGACGTGATTGGGTGGTCAGGTAACTAAGGCGGGGGTAAAGGAAAGTGAAGGTGTGAAGGAAGGAGTTGGCTCCAGGGATGTCTCCTCCCCTTTCTACCTGCCTCCAGACACTAATATCTGATCTGGCTGCACACCAACATTTTGTATAATAAGGCACATTGTTCATCCCACGGGAGAAAGCATTTCCTCTGTTTATACTTACAATAATGACTTTCAGACAGAATGTTACGTGCCCTAGAGACAGGACACTAGACAACCATCTCAGACAGTCAAACAAATCACATTACTACTCAAGCATGATCACAATGCCTATTGAGGAATGGAATCAAAACGGATGTTACCTTGGTACAAGTAGATCATAAAAACATTTCTTTAAAAAAAAATGGTTTGAAATTGCGCATTTGAGTCATCCTATCCACTCAAAGAGGTGCCGAATGATCATGCATGGAAGTCGCACCTAACAGATTGTGAAGGTTCTCAACAATATGAACAGATTTCACACCATATTCCATATATCTACAGTTCAACTTACCATGTTTTTCTGCTTTACCGTTCGACTCCATCCCAAATTGACCAGATCAGTCCAAAGTTGCAGGTGCGTAAACTCCCCCCAGCAAACGCTCAAGTCTAAGGGTCTCTATGGATAAATGCGAATAGCAAAGCGGTGATAAAAAGCAGTGTGCAGGTCTCGCACCATCAGTCCGCTACAAACTTCAGGCTGCTGATGAGATCCAGACAGTGCGTAGCGCTGTCAGTAGCCTACAGCCAATACCAAGCAGCGCTGTCAGTAGCCTACAGCCAATACCAAGCATGCGCCCTGACCTGCCGCGCAGTCAGTCCACACCAACAGCACAGCCACACCGGTCTGACGGGTCCTCTTATTGACTCTGCAGCCTGGTCCACACCCACTACATGGAGTTCCTGACATTGGGGACATTCTGATATGTTGTCCCATTCATATGTTTAGTTTCTCTGTGTGTCTGACAATGCTGATTGGCTGAGCTGTTGGAGGTCATGAATACTAGCTTAATGCAGTAAAATACAGTATATGTTTATTTCCCAAATGTATCCGTTTTAAATACTTGTAATGATGGAGAATGAATACTATTTTTATCACTTATTAAAACAAGCCAGTCTTACGGAAAAGACTATGGTCTTAACCTGTAGGTCTGGTCTGTCTGACAGAGTGGATGTAATCCAGCACCATGGTTACTGAGTCACCTTGGTTACATACTGAGTCACCATGGTTACATACTAAGTCACCTTGGTTACATACTGGGTCACCTTGGTTACATACTGAGTCACCATGGTTACATACTGAGTCACCATGGTTACATACTCAGTCAAACTGAGCAGACGTATGTGCTAAAGCAACAGCTAACAACAGCAGGTGTTTCACGTCATACCTCGTCCATCAGACTCCAGCTGCAGTCAAATGACAAGGCAGGTATGTCTCAGCTACAGTCAAATGACAAGGCATGCATGTCTCAGCTGCAGTCAAATGACAAGGCAGGCATGTCTCAGCTACAGTCAAATGACAAGGCATGTCTCAGCTACAGTCAAATGACAAGGCATGTCTCAGCTCCAGTTAAATGACAAGGCATGTCTCAGCTGCAGTCAAATGACAAGGCAGGCATGTCTCAGCTACAGTCAAATGACAAGGCATGCATGTCTCAGCTACAGTCAAATGACAAGGCAGGCATGTCTCAGCTACAGTCAAATGACAAGGCATGCATGTCTCAGCTACAGTCAAATGACAAGGCAGGCATGTCTCAGCTACAGTCAAATGACAAGGCATGTCTCAGCTCCAGTCAAATGACAAGGCAGGCATGTCTCAGCTACAGTCAAATGACAAGGCATGCATGTCTCGGCTGCAGTGATTTGGGGTTAGGGGTAGGGTTGGGAGGGTTAAGGTTAGGGGTAGGGTTAAGGTTAGGGGTAGGGTTAAGGTTAGGGTTAGGAGTTAGGTTAAAGGGTTAAGGTTAGGGGTAGGGTTAGGGTTAGGGTTAGGGTTAGGGTTAGGAGTTAGGAGTTAGATTAAAGGGTTAGGGTTAGGGGAAGGGTTAAAGGGTTAAGGTTAGGGTTAGGGTTAGGGTTAGGAGTTAGATTAAAGGGTTAGGGTTAGGGGAAGGGTTAAAGGGTTAAGGTTAGGGGAAGGGTTAAAGGGTTAAGGTTAGGGGAAGGGTTAGGGTTAGGGTTAGGGTTAGGAGTTAGGTTAAAGGGTTAAGGTTAGGGGAAGGTTTATGGTTAGGGGAGGGGTTAGCTATCATGCTAAGTAAATGCTATAGTTGTCGGTGATGAGATTCAAACACACAACCTTTGGATTGCTAGTCACCCCCTTTTAATTTTTCCTTAATCAACCTTCAGTCTTATGTAACCATACTAAACATAACCTATTATACTAATTTCAGTGTCCCTGATTTTTGTTTACTATGTTACGGCTAGCCTTTGAGACCAGCCTGGCTGAGCTGTTTGTCACGGACATCCTCCACCTACCCTCCTCTGTCGAGGAAAAGCTGTTTCACAACAGTCACAATAGAAAGCTCTCTGAAAGTCTGTGACACGTGTCTGACACACCCTGTTTTAGACACACCAAAAATGCTTTAGGTGCTGCACTGCACTCCTCTCACAGTAGCCTATAAACTATGTAGCCTAAAGAGCTTTAATTTTCATGAAGTCCCTATGTTCATAAACGATTAATGACACACTGTCCTATTGTGAAGTAAGAGGCCCAGTGTTTAATCATAGGGGTGGCAGCTAGAGTATGAGTAGGTCAGAGAGCCAGAACTGTTACCCGTGTAGTAGGGTTAGAGGTTAGAGGTTAGGGTTAGGGTTAGGTTTAGGGTTAGTGCTAGAGTATGAGTAGGTCAGAGTGCCAGAACTGTTACCCGTGTAGTAGGGTTAGAGGTTAGGGTTAGGGTTAGGTTTAGGGTTAGTGCTAGAGTATGAGTAGGTCAGAGTGCCAGAACTGTTACCCGTGTAGTAGGGTTAGAGGTTAGGGTTAGGGTTAGTGTTAAGAGGCCCAGTGTTTAATCAGGGTTAGGGTTAGGGTTAGGGTTAGGGTTAGAGTTAGGGTTAGTGCTAGAGTATGAGTAGGTCAGAATGCCAGAACTGTTACCCGTGTAGTAGGCGTGCTGGATCATGTTGGAAACCACAACAGCTGCAGAGAACATGCTCTCAAGTATGTCTTGATTCTACAATAGTTGATTCCTGCAAAATTCCTGCACTTTTAGTCAAGCAAATAGATTGCCTGATCAGTGGCACTGGACTTACTAGGTTGGCAAATGACTGCCACATATGACAGCAACAGTATTTCATTTTTTTGTGCACATTTATTAAACACATTATTGACATCCTTGTGGCTGAACGATGAAAGATGTTTGGAAAGAAACCCAGACCTTTTCTATAGTTACCTGGCTGCCTGAAACAGAGGAGTAAGGTGCTACTTTCACACCTGGTTTGTTATTAAGGCACATGAAAGTTCACATGTTCGGGAAGGCATGTTCAGGAAGGCATGTTCGGAAAGGCATGTTCGGGAAGGCATTTTCGGGAAGGCATGTTCGGGAAGGCATGTTCGGGAAGGCATGTTCGGGAAGGCATGTTCGGGAAGGCATGTTCAGGAAGATATGTTCGGGAAGGCATGTTCGGGAAGGCATGTTCGGGAAGGCATTTTTGCCAAAAAACAGTTTTTTTTCAGAGAACATTCCTAGAACATTACCAACATTTGAAATGAACCATGTTAGTAAACTGCTCTGTTGACTGACTGGTTAGTAGACTGCACTGTTGACTGACTGGTTAGACTGCTCTGTTGACTGACTGGTTAGACTGCTCTGTTGACTGACTGGTTAGACTGCTCTGTTGACTGACTGGTTAGACTGCTCTGTTGACTGACTGGTTAGTAAACTGCTCTGTTGACTGACTGGTTAGTAGACTGCTCTGTTGACTGACTGTTAGACTGCACTGTTGGCTGACTGGTTAGACTGCTCTGTTGACTGACTGGTTAGTAGACTGCACTGTTGACTGACTGTTAGACTGCACTGTTGACTGACTGGTTAGACTGCACTGTTGACTGACTGTTAGACTGCACTGTTGACTGACTGGTTAGACTGCACTGTTGACTGACTGGTTAGTAGAGTAGACTGCACTGTTGACTGACTGGTTAGACTGCTCTGTTGACTGACTGGTTAGACTGCTCTGTTGACTGACTGGTTAGACTGCACTGTTGACTGACTGTTAGACTGCACTGTTGACTGACTGGTTAGTCAACTGCTCTGTTGACTGACTGGTTAGACTGCTCTGTTGACTGACTGGTTAGTAGACTGCTCTGTTGACTGACTGGTTAGACTGCACTGTTGACTGACTGGTTAGTAGACTGCTCTGTTGACTGACTGTTAGACTGCTCTGTTGACTGACTGGTTAGTAGACTGCTCTGTTGACTGACTGGTTAGACTGCAAGGTTGACTGACTGGTTAGACTGCTCTGTTGACTGACTGTTAGACTGCACTGTTGACTGACTGGTTAGACTGCACTGTTGACTGACTGGTTAGACTGCTCTGTTGACTGACTGTTAGACTGCTCTGTTGACTGACTGGTTAGACTGCACTGTTGACTGACTGGTTGACAGTCTGTTTGTGGTCAAGAGGTGAACAAGTTTTTTGAACTGAAGTTGGTTCTGAACGGAGGGCGTCCAGGTGCGGTCGTGTCCAGTCTGTGGGTCATGTTCAGCTGTTGCTTCGGCTTTAGAGGTCACCTTCAAGGTGAGAGACTGCTGACAATATGAATATTGACTTTGACCATTATATAGTGTTGATTTTTTAATGATTTTTTTATGTTGATTTTGTCAACCGACACCAGAAGCGATCAGGACATGCAGGTTAAAATATCAACATGAACTCTGAACCAATTATATTCATTAGGGGCAGGTCGAAAAGCATTAAACATTTGTCAATTTATCAATCTAGTTGCTGTTGCTAGCTAATTTGTCCTGGGATATAAACATTGGGTTGTTATTTTACCTGAAATGCACAAGGTCCTCTACTCCTACAATTCATCTACAGATAAAACAGTAAACAGAGTTAGTTTCTAGTAATCTCTCCTTCTTCAGGCTTCTTCTTCTTCTGAATTTATTTGGCAGTTGGCAACCAACTTTAAGGTGCATTACCACCACCAACTGGACTGGAGTGTGGACCTCAGTTCATCTTTCAATCACCCCCGTGGGTATATGCTCCTAAAATGCTGCAGTAGTTTATGTGTCGGGGGGCTAGGGTCAGTTTGTTATATCTGGAGTACTTCTCCTGTCCTATCCGGTGTCCAGTGTGAATTTAAGTATGCTCTCTCTAATTCTTTCTTTCTTTCTCTCTCTCTCTCTCTCTCTCTCTCTCTCTCTCTCTCTCTCTCTCTCTCTCTCTCTCTCTCTCTCTCGGGGGACCTGAGCCCTAGGACCATGCCTCAGGACTACCTGGCATGATGACTCCTTGCTATCCCCAGTCCACCTGGCCGTGCTGCTGCTCCAGTTTCAACTGTTCTGCCTGCGGCTATGGAACCCTGACCTGTTCACCGGACGTGCTACCTGTCCCAGACCTGCTGTTTTCAACTCTCTAGAGACAGCAGGAGCGGTAGAGATTTTCTTCTATTCAGCATTTCACTGTAAGGTCTACTATACCTGTTGTATTCAGCATTTCACTGTAAGGTCTACTACACCTGTTGTATTCAGCATTTCACTGTGAGGTCTACTATACCTGTTGTATTCAGCATTTCACTGTGAGGTCTACTATACCTGTTGTATTCAGCATTTCACTGTGAGGTCTACTACACCTGTTGTATTCAGCATTTCACTGTAAGGTCTACTACACCTGTTGTATTCAGTATTTCACTGTAAGGTCTACTACACCTGTTGTATTCAGCATTTCACTGTAAGGTCTACTACACCTGTTGTATTCAGCATTTCACTGTAAGGTCTACTACACCTGTTGTATACAGCATTTCACTGTGAGGTCTACTACACCTGTTGTATACAGCATTTCACTGTGAGGTCTACTACACCTGTTGTATTCAGCATTTCACTGTAAGGTCTACTACACCTGTTGTATTCAGCATTTCACTGTGAGGTCTACTACACCTGTTGTATACAGCATTTCACTGTGAGGTCTACTACACCTGTTGTATACAGCATTTCACTGTGAGGTCTACTACACCTGTTGTATTCAGCATTTCACTGTGAGGTCTACTATACCTGTTGTATTCAGCATTTCACTGTGAGGTCTACTACACCTGTTGTATTCAGCATTTCACTGTGAGGTCTACTATACCTGTTGTATTCAGCATTTCACTGTGAGGTCTACTACACCTGTTGTATTCAGCATTTCACTGTAAGGTCTACTACACCTGTTGTATTCAGTATTTCACTGTAAGGTCTACTACACCTGTTGTATTCAGCATTTCACTGTAAGGTCTACTACACCTGTTGTATTCAGCATTTCACTGTAAGGTCTACTACACCTGTTGTATACAGCATTTCACTGTGAGGTCTACTACACCTGTTGTATACAGCATTTCACTGTGAGGTCTACTACACCTGTTGTATTCAGCATTTCACTGTAAGGTCTACTACACCTGTTGTATTCAGCATTTCACTGTGAGGTCTACTACACCTGTTGTATTCAGCATTTCACTGTGAGGTCTACTACACCTGTTGTATACAGCATTTCACTGTGAGGTCTACTACACCTGTTGTATACAGCATTTCACTGTGAGGTCTACTACACCTGTTGTATTCAGCATTTCACTGTAAGGTCTACTACACCTGTTGTATTCAGCATTTCACTGTAAGGTCTACTACACCTGTTGTATTCAGCATTTCACTGTAAGGTCTACTACACCTGTTGTATTCAGCATTTCACTGTGAGGTCTACTACACCTGTTGTATTCAGCATTTCACTGTAAGGTCTACTACACCTGTTGTATTCAGCATTTCACTGTAAGGTCTACTACACCTGTTGTATTCAGCATTTCACTGTGAGGTCTACTACACCTGTTGTATTCAGCATTTCACTGTAAGGTCTACTACACCTGTTGTATTCAGCATTTCACTGTGAGGTCTACTACACCTGTTGTATTCAGCATTTCACTGTGAGGTCTACTACACCTGTTGTATTCACCATTTCACTGTGAGGTCTACTACACCTGTTGTATTCAGCATTTCACTGTGAGGTCTACTACACCTGTTGTATTCAGCATTTCACTGTAAGGTCTACTACACCTGTTGTATTCAGCATTTCACTGTGAGGTCTACTACACCTGTTGTATTCAGCATTTCACTGTGAGGTCTACTACACCTGTTGTATTCAGCATTTCACTGTGAGGTCTACTACACCTGTTGTATTCAGCATTTCACTGTGAGGTCTACTACACCTGTTGTATTCAGCATTTCACTGTGAGGTCTACTACACCTGTTGTATTCAGCATTTCACTGTAAGGTCTACTACACCTGTTGTATTCAGCATTTCACTGTAAGGTCTACTACACCTGTTGTATTCAGCATTTCACTGTGAGGTCTACTACACCTGTTGTATTCAGCATTTCACTGTGAGGTCTACTACACCTGTTGTATTCAGCATTTCACTGTGAGGTCTACTACACCTGTTGTATTCAGCATTTCACTGTAAGGTATACTACACCTGTTGTATTCAGCATTTCACTGTGAGGTCTACTACACCTGTTGTATTCAGCATTTCACTGTGAGGTCTACTACACCTGTTGTATTCACCATTTCACTGTGAGGTCTACTACACCTGTTGTATTCAGCATTTCACTGTGAGGTCTACTACACCTGTTGTATTCAGCATTTCACTGTAAGGTCTACTACACCTGTTGTATTCAGCATTTCACTGTGAGGTCTACTACACCTGTTGTATTCAGCATTTCACTGTGAGGTCTACTACACCTGTTGTATTCAGCATTTCACTGTGAGGTCTACTACACCTGTTGTATTCAGCATTTCACTGTGAGGTCTACTACACCTGTTGTATTCAGCATTTCACTGTGAGGTCTACTACACCTGTTGTATTCAGCATTTCACTGTAAGGTCTACTACACCTGTTGTATTCAGCAATTCACTGTGAGGTCTACTACACCTGTTGTATTCAGCATTTCACTGTGAGGTCTACTACACCTGTTGTATTCAGCATTTCACTGTGAGGTCTACTACACCTGTTGTATTCAGCATTTCACTGTGAGGTCTACTACACCTGTTGTATTCAGCATTTCACTGTGAGGTCTACTACACCTGTTGTATTCAGCATTTCACTGTGAGGTCTACTACACCAGTTGTATTCAGCATTTCACTGTGAGGTCTACTACACCTGTTGTATTCAGCATTTCACTGTAAGGTCTACTACACCTGTTGTATTCAGCATTTCACTGTGAGGTCTACACCTGTTGTATTCAGCATTTCACTGTGAGGTCTACTACACCTGTTGTATTCAGCATTTCACTCTGAGGTCTACTACACCTGTTGTATTCAGCATTTCACTGTAAGGTCTACTACACCTGTTGTATTCAGCATTTCACTGTGAGGTCTGCTACACCTGTTGTATTCACCATTTCACTGTGAGGTCTACTACACCTGTTGTATTCAGCATTTCACTGTAAGGTCTACTACACCTGTTGTATTCAGCATTTCACTGTAAGGTCTACTACACCTGTTGTATTCAGCATTTCACTGTAAGGTCTACTACACCTGTTGTATTCAGCATTTCACTGTGAGGTCTACTACACCTGTTGTATTCAGCATTTCACTGTGAGGTCTACTACACCTGTTGTATTCAGCATTTCACTGTAAGGTCTACTACACCTGTTTTATTCAGCATTTCACTGTGAGGTCTACTACACCTGTTGTATTCAGCATTTCACTGTGAGGTCTACTACACCTGTTGTATTCAGCATTTCACTGTGAGGTCTACTACACCTGTTGTATTCAGCATTTCAATGTAAGGTCTACTACACCTGTTGTATTCAGCATTTCACTGTGAGGTCTACTACACCTGTTGTATTCAGCATTTCACTGTGAGGTCTACTACACCTGTTGTATTCAGCATTTCACTGTGAGGTCTACTACACCTGTTGTATTCAGCATTTCACTGTGAGGTCTACTACACCTGTTGTATTCAGCATTTCACTGTGAGGTCTACTACACCTGTTGTATTCAGCATTTCACTGTAAGGTCTACTACACCTGTTGTATTCAGCAATTCACTGTAAGGTCTACTACACCTGTTGTATTCAGCATTTCACTGTGAGGTCTACTACACCTGTTGTATTCAGCATTTCACTGTGAGGTCTACTACACCTGTTGTATTCAGCATTTCACTGTGAGGTCTACTACACCTGTTGTATTCAGCATTTCACTGTGAGGTCTACTACACCTGTTGTATTCAGCATTTCACTGTGAGGTCTACTACACCAGTTGTATTCAGCATTTCACTGTGAGGTCTACTACACCTGTTGTATTCAGCATTTCACTGTAAGGTCTACTACACCTGTTGTATTCAGCATTTCACTGTGAGGTCTACACCTGTTGTATTCAGCATTTCACTGTGAGGTCTACTACACCTGTTGTATTCAGCATTTCACTGTGAGGTCTACTACACCTGTTGTATTCAGCATTTCACTGTAAGGTCTACTACACCTGTTGTATTCAGCATTTCACTGTGAGGTCTGCTACACCTGTTGTATTCACCATTTCACTGTGAGGTCTACTACACCTGTTGTATTCAGCATTTCACTGTAAGGTCTACTACACCTGTTGTATTCAGCATTTCACTGTAAGGTCTACTACACCTGTTGTATTCAGCATTTCACTGTAAGGTCTACTACACCTGTTGTATTCAGCATTTCACTGTGAGGTCTACTACACCTGTTGTATTCAGCATTTCACTGTGAGGTCTACTACACCTGTTGTATTCAGCATTTCACTGTAAGGTCTACTACACCTGTTGTATTCAGCATTTCACTGTGAGGTCTACTACACCTGTTGTATTCAGCATTTCACTGTGAGGTCTACTACACCTGTTGTATTCAGCATTTCACTGTAAGGTCTACTACACCTGTTGTATTCACCATTTCACTGTGAGGTCTGCTACACCTGTTGTATTCACCATTTCACTGTGAGGTTTACTACACCTGTTGTATTCAGCATTTCACTGTAAGGTCTACTACACCTGTTGTATTCAGCATTTCACTGTAAGGTCTACTACACCTGTTGTATTCAGCATTTCACTGTGAGGTCTACTACACCTGTTGTATTCAGCATTTCACTGTGAGGTCTACTACACCTGTTGTATTCAGCATTTCACTGTAAGGTCTACTACACCTGTTGTATTCAGCATTTCACTGTGAGGTCTACTACACCTGCTGTATTCAGCATTTCACTGTGAGGTCTACTACACCTGCTGTATTCAGCATTTCACTGTGAGGTCTACTACACCTGTTGTATTCAGCATTTCACTGTGAGGTCTACTACACCTGTTGTATTCATCATTTCACTGTGAGGTCTACTACACCTGCTGTATTCAGCATTTCACTGTAAGGTCTGCTACACCTGTTGTATTCATCATTTCACTGTGAGGTCTACTACACCTGTTGTATTCAGCATTTCACTGTAAGGTCTACTACACCTGTTGTATTCAGCATTTCACTGTGAGGTCTACTACACCTGTTGTATTCAGCATTTCACTGTAAGGTCTACTACACCTGTTGTATTCAGCATTTCACTGTGAGGTCTACTACACCTGTTGTATTCAGCATTTCACTGTAAGGTCTACTACACCTGTTGTATTCACCATTTCACTGTGAGGTCTGCTACACCTGTTGTATTCAGCATTTCACTGTAAGGTCTACTACACCTGTTGTATTCAGCATTTCACTGTGAGGTCTACTACACCTGTTGTATTCAGCATTTCACTGTGAGGTCTGCTACACCTGTTGTATTCAGCATTTCACTGTGAGGTCTACTACACCTGTTGTATTCAGCATTTCACTGTGAGGTCTACTACACCTGTTGTATTCAGCATTTCACTGTAAGGTCTACTACACCTGTTGTATTCAGCATTTCACTGTGAGGTCTACTACACCTGTTGTATTCAGCATTTCACTGTGAGGTCTACTACACCTGTTGTATTCAGCATTTCACTGTGAGGTCTACTACACCTGTTGTATTCAGCATTTCACTGTGAGGTCTACTACACCTGTTGTATTCAGCATTTCACTGTGAGGTCTACTACACCTGTTGTATTCAGCATTTCACTGTAAGGTCTACTACACCTGTTGTATTCAGCAATTCACTGTAAGGTCTACTACACCTGTTGTATTCAGCATTTCACTGTGAGGTCTACTACACCTGTTGTATTCAGCATTTCACTGTGAGGTCTACTACACCTGTTGTATTCAGCATTTCACTGTGAGGTCTACTACACCTGTTGTATTCAGCATTTCACTGTAAGGTATACTACACCTGTTGTATTCAGCATTTCACTGTGAGGTCTACTACACCTGTTGTATTCAGCATTTCACTGTGAGGTCTACTACACCTGTTGTATTCACCATTTCACTGTGAGGTCTACTACACCTGTTGTATTCAGCATTTCACTGTGAGGTCTACTACACCTGTTGTATTCAGCATTTCACTGTAAGGTCTACTACACCTGTTGTATTCAGCATTTCACTGTGAGGTCTACTACACCTGTTGTATTCAGCATTTCACTGTGAGGTCTACTACACCTGTTGTATTCAGCATTTCACTGTGAGGTCTACTACACCTGTTGTATTCAGCATTTCACTGTGAGGTCTACTACACCTGTTGTATTCAGCATTTCACTGTGAGGTCTACTACACCTGTTGTATTCAGCATTTCACTGTGAGGTCTACTACACCTGTTGTATTCAGCAATTCACTGTGAGTATTCAGTCTACTACACCTGTTGTATTCAGCATTTCACTGTGAGGTCTACTACACCTGTTGTATTCAGCATTTCACTGTGTTGAGCATTTCACTGTGAGGTCTACTACACCTGTTGTATTCAGCATTTCACTGTGAGGTCTACTACACCTGTTGTATTCAGCATTTCACTGTGAGGTCTACTACACCTGTTGTATTCAGCATTTCACTGTGAGGTCTACTACACCAGTTGTATTCAGCATTTCACTGTGAGGTCTACTACACCTGTTGTATTCAGCATTTCACTGTAAGGTCTACTACACCTGTTGTATTCAGCATTTCACTGTGAGGTCTACACCTGTTGTATTCAGCATTTCACTGTGAGGTCTACTACACCTGTTGTATTCACCATTTCACTGTGAGGTCTGCTACACCTGTTGTATTCAGCATTTCACTGTGAGGTCTACTACACCTGTTGTATTCAGCATTTCACTGTAAGGTCTACTACACCTGTTGTATTCAGCATTTCACTGTAAGGTCTACTACACCTGTTGTATTCACCATTTCACTGTGAGGTCTACTACACCTGTTGTTTTCATAATTTCACTGTAAGGTCTACTACACCTGTTGTATTCAGCATTTCACTGTAAGGTCTACTACACCTGTTGTATTCATCATTTCACTGTAAGGTCTACCTACACCTGTTGTATTCAGCATTTCACTGTAAGGTCTACTACACCTGTTGTATTCACCATTTCACTGTGAGGTCTGCTACACCTGTTGTATTCAGCATTTCACTGTGAGGTCTACTACACCTGTTGTATTCAGCATTTCACTGTAAGGTCTACTACACCTGTTGTTTTCATAATTTTACTGTAAGGTCTACTACACCTGTTGTATTCAGCATTTCACTGTAAGGTCTACTACACCTGTTGTATTCAGCATTTCACTGTAAGGTCTACTACACCTGTTGTATTCATCATTTCACTGTGAGGTCTACTACACCTGTTGTATTCAGCATTTCACTGTAAGGTCTACTACACCTGTTGTATTCACCATTTCACTGTGAGGTCTGCTACACCTGTTGTATTCACCATTTCACTGTGAGGTCTACTACACCTGTTGTATTCAGCATTTCACTGTAAGGTCTACTACACCTGTTGTATTCAGCATTTCACTGTAAGGTCTACTACACCTGTTGTATTCACCATTTCACTGTGAGGTCTACTACACCTGTTGTTTTCATAATTTTACTGTAAGGTCTACTACACCTGTTGTATTCAGCATTTCACTGTAAGGTCTACCTACACCTGTTATATTCAGCATTTCACTGTAAGGTCTACTACACCTGTTGTATTCACCATTTCACTGTGAGGTCTGCTACACCTGTTGTATTCAGCATTTCACTGTGAGGTCTACTACACCTGTTGTATTCAGCATTTCACTGTAAGGTCTACTACACCTGTTGTATTCAGCATTTCACTGTAAGGTCTACTACACCTGTTGTATTCACCATTTCACTGTGAGGTCTACTACACCTGTTGTTTTCATAATTTCACTGTAAGGTCTACTACACCTGTTGTATTCAGCATTTCACTGTAAGGTCTACTACACCTGTTGTATTCAGCATTTCACTGTAAGGTCTACCTACACCTGTTGTATTCAGCATTTCACTGTAAGGTCTACTACACCTGTTGTATTCAGCATTTCACTGTAAGGTCTACTACACCTGTTGTATTCAGCATTTCACTGTGAGGTCTACTACACCTGTTGTATTCAGCATTTCACTGTGAGGTCTACTACACCTGTTGTATTCAGCATTTCACTGTGAGGTCTACTACACCTGTTGTATTCAGCATTTCACTGTGAGGTCTACTACACCTGTTGTATTCATCATTTCACTGTCAGGTCTACTACACCTGTTGTATTCAGCATTTCACTGTAAGGTCTACTACACCTGTTGTATTCAGCATTTCACTGTGAGGTCTACTACACCTGTTGTATTCAGCATTTCACTGTGAGGTCTACTATACCTGTTGTATTCAGCATTTCACTGTGAGGTCTACTACACCAGTTGTATTCAGTATTTCACTGTAAGGTCTACTACACCTGTTGTATTCAGCATTTCACTGTAAGGTCTACTACACCTGTTGTATTCAGCATTTCACTGTAAGGTCTACCTACACCTGTTGTATTCAGCATTTCACTGTAAGGTCTACTACACCTGTTGTATTCAGCATTTCACTGTAAGGTCTACTACACCTGTTGTATTCAGCATTTCACTGTGAGGTCTACTACACCTGTTGTATTCAGCATTTCACTGTGAGGTCTACTACACCTGTTGTCTTCAGCATTTCACTGTGAGGTCTACTACACCTGTTGTATTCATCATTTCACTGTGAGGTCTACTACACCTGTTGTATTCAGCATTTCACTGTAAGGTCTACTACACCTGTTGTATTCAGCATTTCACTGTGAGGTCTACTACACCTGTTGTATTCAGCATTTCACTGTGAGGTCTACTACACCTGTTGTATTCAGCATTTCACTGTGAGTCTACTACACCTGTTGTATTCAGCATTTCACTGTAAGGTCTACTACACCAGTTGTATTCAGTATTTCACTGTAAGGTCTACTACACCAGTTGTATTCAGCATTTCATTGTGAGGTCTACTACACCTGTTGTATTCAGCGTTTCACTGTAAGGTCTACTACACCTGTTGTATTCAGCATTTCACTGTAAGGTCTACTACACCTGTTGTATTCAGCATTTCACTGTGAGGTCTACTACACCTGTTGTATTCAGCATTTCACTGTGAGGTCTACTACACCTGTTGTATTCAGCATTTCACTGTGAGGTCTACTACACCTGTTGTATTCAGCATTTCACTGTGAGGTCTACTATACCTGTTGTATTCAGCATTTCACTGTGAGGTCTACTACACCTGTTGTATTCAGCATTTCACTGTGAGGTCTACTACACCTGTTGTATTCAGCATTTCACTGTAAGGTCTACTACACCTGTTGTATTCAGCATTTCACTGTAAGGTCTACTACACCTGTTGTATTCAGCATTTCACTGTAAGGTCTACTACACCTGTTGTATTCAGCATTTCACTGTAAGGTCTACTACACCTGTTGTATTCAGCATTTCACTGTAAGGTCTACTACACCTGTTGTATTCAGCATTTCACTGTAAGGTCTACCTACACCTGTTGTATTCAGCATTTCACTGTGAGGTCTACTACACCTGTTGTATTCAGCATTTCACTGTAAGGTCTACTACACCTGTTGTATTCAGCATTTCACTGTAAGGTCTACTACACCTGTTGTATTCAGCATTTCACTGTGAGGTCTACTACACCTGTTGTATTCAGCATTTCACTGTAAGGTCTACTACACCTGTTGTATTCAGCATTTCACTGTAAGGTCTACTACACCTGTTGTATTCAGCATTTCACTGTAAGGTCTACTACACCTGTTGTATTCCGCTCATGTGACTAATATAATTAGATTTGATCAGTCCCAAATGTAAATGGGCAAGGCCAATAATTTATAGCATTTCAAATAAATACTATAAAGTGATCAAATGACTTGTTAGTCTAAACTTAAACTTGAATTAAAATGTTTGTCTGTCTCTACTCTGTCTGGGGCCCCATGCCATGCATTCAATGGAGGGCAGCAGATACCACAGTTTGTGGATTTTGTCCTCAAAGGGGATCCATCCACGTCGTCATTACCCATTCATGTTCTTGCGGACATCAGGGGTGTATTCATTACGGAAACCGTTTAACGAATCAGCAAGTCGGAATTTTCCTAATGTCCTAGTTCCAACTAGCATGTGGGCATGCGGCACGACTTGCTGCTCTGTGTTGTGAGAAAGGGAAGAGAACACAAGAGTTCTGTTTTTACCCCATCCAGTAGGTGGCGGCAATACACCGTTTCGGATGTAGTCCGCCAAATAAAAGCTTTAAAAAAGTAGAAGAAGAAGAGAAGACAAGCGGGGAGATATAGAAACTTTCTTCTCAAAGAGAGCTGATCTTTTGAAGCTTTCGAGGGACGTTCAGAGGTCACCAGTGGATTATTTATTTACCTGGGAGAGAGCACATTATATTTAAAGGTTTTACCAGGGTGAATAGAAGCTTTTTGTTTTGCAGTTTTATTCGCTAACTGTACATGAACTGAGCGCAGCTTCCGGATGTAACTGTTTAGGGTTTGGGTCTTCTTCTCTCTGCAGGTTTTCGCCATTCTTCCTGTCTGTCCATGGTGGTTTGTAACAGCAATGGTTTATTCGATACGATCGATAATCCTCATGAAGTGTTTTCAGAAGAATGAAGACACCCGGGTAACAAGGTGAGCATTCATGCTGAATAAAAACTGTAGCCTTTGGCAGTCTGCAATATCCATCTTTCATGTCGCCTATTTGTTTAGTAAGTCTGGATGGAAATCAACACTCCCAGTTTTTAGGGTCAGATTGCCCTCTCCTCCCTCACCTCTCCTCCACAAGCCACGGACCAGTTGACTGTTGCCATTGGCTGTGGTTCTGTTCAATGTTGTTGTCATTGGCTGCTGTGTTCCCCAACCAACATCTGCCCTGTGGGGTTATATATATATTTTAAATGTTCCAACTCTTCTTTTCTGTCTAACCCTTTTCCTACTTACTCCTCTCCTCACTGAGAACTGTCTAACCCTTTTCCTACTGTCTCCTCTCCTCACTGAGAACTGTCTAACCCTTTTCCTACTGTCTCCTCTCCTCACTGAGAACTGTCTAACCCTTTTCCTACTGTCTCCTCTCCTCACTGAGAACTGTCTAACCCTTTTCCTACTGTCTCCTCTCCTCACTGAGAACTGTCTAACCCTTTTCCTACTGACTCCTCTCCTCACTGAGAACTGTCTAACCCTTTTCCTACTGACTCCTCTCCTCACTGAGAACTGTCTAACCCTTTTCCTACTGTCTCCTCTCCTCACTGAGAACTGTCTAACCCTTTTCCTACTGTCTCCTCTCCTCACTGAGAACTGTCTAACCCTTTTCCTACCTACTCCTCTCCTCACTGAGAACTGTCTAACCCTTTTCCTACTGACTCCTCTCCTTACTGAGAACTGTCTAACCCTTTTCCTACTGACTCCTCTCCTCACTGAGAACTGTCTAACCCTTTTCCTACTGACTCCTCTCCTTACTGAGAACTGTCTAACCCTTTTCCTACTGTCTCCTCTCCTCACTGAGAACTGTCTAACCCTTTTCCTACTGACTCCTCTCCTCACTGAGAACTGTCTAACCCTTTTCCTACTGACTCCTCTCCTCACTGAGAACTGTCTAACCCTTTTCCTACTGTCTCCTCTCCTCACTGAGAACTGTCTAACCCTTTTCCTACTGACTCCTCTCCTCACTGAGAACTGTCTAACCCTTTTCCTACTGTCTCCTCTCCTCACTGAGAACTGTCTAACCCTTTTCCTACTGACTCCTCTCCTCACTGAGAACTGTCTAACCCCTTTCCTACTGTCTCCTCTCCTCACTGAGAACTGTCTAACCCTTTTCCTACTGACTCCTCTCATCACTGAGAACTGTCTAACCCTTTTCCTACTGTCTCCTCTCCTCACTGAGAACTGTCTAACCCTTTTCCTACTGACTCCTCTCCTCACTGAGAACTGTCTAACCCTTTTCCTACTGTCTCCTCTCCTCACTGAGAACTGTCTAACCCTTTTCCTACTGACTCCTCTCCTCACTGAGAACTGTCTAACCCTTTTCCTACTGACTCCTCACTGAGAACTGTCTAACCCTTTTCCTACTGTCTCCTCTCCTCACTGAGAACTGTCTAACCCTTTTCCTACTGACTCCTCTCCTCACTGAGAACTGTCTAACCCTTTTCCTACTGTCTCCTCTCCTTACTGAGAACTGTCTAACCCTTTTCCTACTGTCTCCTCACTGAGAACTGTCTAACCCTTTTCCTACTGACTCCTCTCCTCACTGAGAACTGTCTAACCCTTTTCCTACTGACTCCTCTCCTCACTGAGAACTGTCTAACCCTTTTCCTACTGTCTCCTCTCCTCACTGAGAACTGTCTAACCCTTTTCCTACTGACTCCTCTCCTCACTGAGAACTGTCTAACCCTTTTCCTACTGACTCCTCTCCTTACTGAGAACTGTCTAACCCTTTTCCTACTGACTCCTCACTGAGAACTGTCTAACCCTTTTCCTACTGACTCCTCACTGAGAACTGTCTAACCCTTTTCCTACTGACTCCTCTCCTCACTGAGAACTGTCTAACCCTTTTCCTACTGTCTCCTCTCCTCACTGAGAACTGTCTAACCCTTTTCCTACTGACTCCTCTCCTCACTGAGAACTGTCTAACCCTTTTCCTACTGTCTCCTCTCCTCACTGAGAACTGTCTAACCCTTTTCCTACTGTCTCCTCTCCTCACTGAGAACTGTCTAACCCTTTTCCTACTGACTCCTCTCCTCACTGAGAACTGTCTAACCCTTTTCCTACTGACTCCTCTCCTCACTGAGAACTGTCTAACCCTTTTCCTACTGACTCCTCTCCTCACTGAGAACTGTCTAACCCTTTTCCTACTGTCTCCTCTCCTCACTGAGAACTGTCTAACCCTTTTCCTACTGTCTCCTCTCCTCACTGAGAACTGTCTAACCCTTTTCCTACTGACTCCTCTCCTCACTGAGAACTGTCTAACCCTTTTCCTACTGACTCCTCTCCTCACTGAGAACTGTCTAACCCTTTTCCTACTGTCTCCTCTCCTCACTGAGAACTGTCTAACCCTTTTCCTACTGACTCCTCTCCTCACTGAGAACTGTCTAACCCTTTTCCTACTGACTCCTCTCCTCACTGAGAACTGTCTAACCCTTTTCCTACTGACTCCTCACTGAGAACTGTCTAACCCTTTTCCTACTGTCTCCTCTCCTCACTGAGAACTGTCTAACCCTTTTCCTACTGTCTCCTCTCCTTACTGAGAACTGTCTAACCCTTTTCCTACTGTCTCCTCTCCTCACTGAGAACTGTCTAACCCTTTTCCTACTGACTCCTCTCCTCACTGAGAACTGTCTAACCCTTTTCCTACTGACTCCTCTCCTTACTGAGAACTGTCTAACCCTTTTCCTACTGACTCCTCTCCTTACTGATAACTGTCTAACCCTTTTCCTACTGACTCCTCACTGAGAACTGTCTAACCCTTTTCCTACTGTCTCCTCTCCTCACTGAGAACTGTCTAACCCTTTTCCTACTGACTCCTCTCCTCACTGAGAACTGTCTAACCCTTTTCCTACTGACTCCTCTCCTCACTGAGAACTGTCTAACCCTTTTCCTACTGACTCCTCTCCTCACTGAGAACTGTCTAACCCTTTTCCTACTGACTCCTCTCCTCACTGAGAACTGTCTAACCCTTTTCCTACTGACTCCTCTCATCACTGAGAACTGTCTAACCCTTTTCCTACTGACTCCTCTCCTCACTGAGAACTGTCTAACCCTTTTCCTACTGTCTCCTCTCCTCACTGAGAACTGTCTAACCCTTTTCCTACTGACTCCTCTCCTCACTGAGAACTGTCTAACCCTTTTCCTACTGTCTCCTCTCCTCACTGAGAACTGTCTAACCCTTTTCCTACTGTCTCCTCTCCTTACTGATAACTGTCTAACCTTTTTCCTACTGACTCCTCTCCTCACTGAGAACTGTCTAACCCTTTTCCTACTGACTCCTCTCCTTACTGAGAACTGTCTAACCCTTTTCCTACTGTCTCCTCTCCTCACTGAGAACTGTCTAACCCTTTTCCTACTGACTCCTCACTGAGGACTGTCTAACCCTTTTCCTACTGACTCCTCTCCTCACTGAGAACTGTCTAACCCTTTTCCTACTGTCTCCTCACTGAGAACTGTCTAACCCTTTTCCTACTGACTCCTCTCCTCACTGAGAACTGTCTAACCCCTTTCCTACTGTCTCCTCTCCTCACTGAGAACTGTCTAACCCTTTTCCTACTGTCTCCTCTCCTCACTGAGAACTGTCTAACCCTTTTCCTACTGTCTCCTCTCCTCACTGAGAACTGTCTAACCCTTTTCCTACTGTCTCCTCTCCTCACTGAGAACTGTCTAACCCTTTTCCTACTGACTCCTCTCCTCACTGAGAACTGTCTAACCCTTTTCCTACTGACTCCTCTCCTCACTGAGAACTGTCTAACCCTTTTCCTACTGTCTCCTCTCCTCACTGAGAACTGTCTAACCCTTTTCCTACTGACTCCTCTCCTCACTGAGAACTGTCTAACCCTTTTCCTACTGACTCCTCTCCTCACTGAGAACTGTCTAACCCTTTTCCTACTGACTCCTCACTGAGAACTGTCTAACCCTTTTCCTACTGACTCCTCTCCTCACTGAGAACTGTCTAACCCTTTTCCTACTGTCTCCTCTCCTTACTGAGAACTGTCTAACCCTTTTCCTACTGTCTCCTCTCCTCACTGAGAACTGTCTAACCCTTTTCCTACTGACTCCTCTCCTCACTGAGAACTGTATAACCCTTTTCCTACTGACTCCTCTCCTTACTGAGAACTGTCTAACCCTTTTCCTACTGACTCCTCTCCTTACTGATAACTGTCTAACCCTTTTCCTACTGACTCCTCTCCTTACTGATAACTGTCTAACCCTTTTCCTACTGACTCCTCACTGAGAACTGTCTAACCCTTTTCCTACTGTCTCCTCTCCTCACTGAGAACTGTCTAACCCTTTTCCTACTGACTCCTCTCCTCACTGAGAACTGTCTAACCCTTTTCCTACTGACTCCTCTCCTCACTGAGAACTGTCTAACCCTTTTCCTACTGACTCCTCTCCTCACTGAGAACTGTCTAACCCTTTTCCTACTGACTCCTCTCCTCACTGAGAACTGTCTAACCCTTTTCCTACTGTCTCCTCTCCTTACTGAGAACTGTCTAACCCTTTTCCTACTGACTCCTCTCCTCACTGAGAACTGTCTAACCCTTTTCCTACTGACTCCTCTCCTCACTGAGAACTGTCTAACCCTTTTCCTACTGACTCCTCACTGAGAACTGTCTAACCCTTTTCCTACTGACTCCTCACTGAGAACTGTCTAACCCTTTTCCTACTTACTCCTCTCCTCACTGAGAACTGTCTAACCCTTTTCCTACTGACTCCTCTCCTTACTGAGAACTGTCTAACCCTTTTCCTACTGTCTCCTCTCCTCACTGAGAACTGTCTAACCCTTTTCCTACTGTCTCCTCTCCTTACTGATAACTGTCTAACCTTTTTCCTACTGACTCCTCTCCTCACTGAGAACTGTCTAACCCTTTTCCTACTGACTCCTCTCCTTACTGAGAACTGTCTAACCCTTTTCCTACTGTCTCCTCTCCTCACTGAGAACTGTCTAACCCTTTTCCTACTGACTCCTCACTGAGGACTGTCTAACCCTTTTCCTACTGACTCCTCTCCTCACTGAGAACTGTCTAACCCTTTTCCTACTGTCTCCTCACTGAGAACTGTCTAACCCTTTTCCTACTGACTCCTCTCCTCACTGAGAACTGTCTAACCCTTTTCCTACTGACTCCTCTCCTCACTGAGAACTGTCTAACCCTTTTCCTACTGACTCCTCACTGAGAACTGTCTAACCCTTTTCCTACTGTCTCCTCTCCTCACTGAGAACTGTCTAACCCTTTTCCTACTGACTCCTCTCCTCACTGAGAACTGTCTAACCCTTTTCCTACTGTCTCCTCTCCTCACTGAGAACTGTCTAACCCTTTTCCTACTGTCTCCTCTCCTCACTGAGAACTGTCTAACCCTTTTCCTACTGTCTCCTCTCCTTACTGAGAACTGTCTAACCCTTTTCCTACTGACTCCTCTCCTCACTGAGAACTGTCTAACCCTTTTCCTACTGACTCCTCACTGAGGACTGTCTAACCCTTTTCCTACTGACTCCTTTCCTCACTGAGAACTGTCTAACCCTTTTCCTACTGACTCCTCACTGAGAACTGTCTAACCCTTTTCCTACTGACTCCTCTCCTTACTGAGAACTGTCTAACCCTTTTCCTACTGACTCCTCTCCTCACTGAGAACTGTCTAACCCTTTTCCTACTGACTCCTCTCCTCACTGAGAACTGTCTAACCCTTTTCCTACTGACTCCTCACTGAGAACTGTCTAACCCTTTTCCTACTGACTCCTCACTGAGAACTGTCTAACCCTTTTCCTACTGACTCCTCTCCTCACTGAGAACTGTCTAACCCTTTTCCTACTGACTCCTCTCCTTACTGAGAACTGTCTAACCCTTTTCCTACTGTCTCCTCTCCTCACTGAGAACTGTCTAACCCTTTTCCTACTGTCTCCTCTCCTTACTGATAACTGTCTAACCTTTTTCCTACTGACTCCTCTCCTCACTGAGAACTGTCTAACCCTTTTCCTACTGACTCCTCTCCTTACTGAGAACTGTCTAACCCTTTTCCTACTGTCTCCTCTCCTCACTGAGAACTGTCTAACCCTTTTCCTACTGACTCCTCACTGAGGACTGTCTAACCCTTTTCCTACTGACTCCTCTCCTCACTGAGAACTGTCTAACCCTTTTCCTACTGTCTCCTCACTGAGAACTGTCTAACCCTTTTCCTACTGACTCCTCTCCTCACTGAGAACTGTCTAACCCTTTTCCTACTGACTCCTCTCCTCACTGAGAACTGTCTAACCCTTTTCCTACTGACTCCTCACTGAGAACTGTCTAACCCTTTTCCTACTGTCTCCTCTCCTCACTGAGAACTGTCTAACCCTTTTCCTACTGACTCCTCTCCTCACTGAGAACTGTCTAACCCTTTTCCTACTGTCTCCTCTCCTCACTGAGAACTGTCTAACCCTTTTCCTACTGTCTCCTCTCCTCACTGAGAACTGTCTAACCCTTTTCCTACTGTCTCCTCTCCTTACTGAGAACTGTCTAACCCTTTTCCTACTGACTCCTCTCCTCACTGAGAACTGTCTAACCCTTTTCCTACTGACTCCTCACTGAGGACTGTCTAACCCTTTTCCTACTGACTCCTCTCCTCACTGAGAACTGTCTAACCCTTTTCCTACTGACTCCTCACTGAGAACTGTCTAACCCTTTTCCTACTGACTCCTCTCCTTACTGAGAACTGTCTAACCCTTTTCCTGCTGTGTCTCTGTAGGGACTGTGAGCCTGGCCTATAGATGATTATACAGTACCAGTCCAAAGTTTGGACACATCTACTCATTCAAGGGTTTTTCTTTATTTTACTGTTTTCTACATTGTAGATCTTGTAGATGTAGATCATTGTAATCTAACTATGACATAACACATATGGAATCATGTATTTAATGTTGGATTGGAGATGGTTAATGTGAGTCTGGAAGGAGAGTTTACAGTCTAACCAGATACCTAGGTATTTGTTGTTGGCCACATATTCTAAGTCAGAACCGTCCAGAGTATTGATGCTAGTCGGGCGGGAGGGTGCGGACAGCGATCTGTTGAAGACTGACTTGTCTAGTTAAATAAAAAACAAGAGCCAGAGTAGTGATGCTGGTTAACTGTCCAAGATGGAGAGTTGAACTGTCAAACCGCCTCAGTCGAGTGACATGACAACCAAAACAGTCCATTAACTGATAACAGTGGTAGGTCTGCAATTACACAATAGGACAGAGATGGAAACAGAGGTTTCCAGTGCTGTTTTGATGGATGAGGACAGTCCCCTACCCTCTGACCTCTACAGTGTCTCCCAGCAGGCCACACCTCTACCAAGTCCAGCTTTATGTATACTGTTAATGAAAGATTCTGAGGTGGGGTTCTCCAGACTCCCTGGTCTCGGTGATGTGGGGTTCTCCAGACTCCCTGGTCTCGGTGAGGTGGGGTTCTCCAGACTCCCTGGTCTTGGTGAGGTGGGCAGACTAGCATTCTAGTCTGAGAAGGTGGGGTTCTCCAGGCTCCCTGGTCTCGGTGAGGTGGGGTTCTCCAGGCTCCCTGGTCTCAGTGAGATGGTGTTCTCCAGACTCCCTGGTCTCAGTGAGGTGGTGTTCTCCAGGCTCCCTGGTCTCAGTGAGGTGGGGTTCTCCAGGCTCCCTGGTCTCAGTGAGGTGGTGTTCTCCAGGCTCCCTGGTCTCAGTGAGGTGGTGTTCTCCAGACTCCCTGGTCTCAGTGAGGTGGTGTTCTCCAGACTCCCTGGTCTCAGTGAGGTGGTGTTCTCCAGACTCCCTGGTCTCAGTGAGGTGGTGTTCTCCAGACTCCCTGGTCTCAGTGAGGTGGTGTTCTCCAGACTCCCTGGTCTCAGTGAGGTGGTGTTCTCCAGACTCCCTGGTCTCAGTTAGGTGGTGTTCTCCAGACTCCCTGGTCTCAGTGAGGTGGTGTTCTCCAGACTCCCTGGTCTCAGTGAGGTGGTGTTATCCAGACTCCCTGGTCTCAGTGAGGTGGGGTTATCCAGACTCCCTCGTCTCAGTGAGGAGGGCAGACTAGCTCTAGGCTAGTTAATAGTTAGGACCTTGTCATCTTTTCTTGTTTAAACGAATGGCTGGACTTGACTCCGTTGTCCCTTCCCTCATGTATACTGAACAAAAATATAAACGCAACATGTAAAGTGTTGGTCCCATGTTTCATGAGCTGAAATAAAAGATCCCAGAAATGTTTAAAGTGCTCAAAAAGCTTATTTGTCTAACATTTTGTGAACAAATTTGTTTACATCCTCTGTTAGTGAGCATTTTTCCTTTCTACCAAAATAATCCATCCACCTGACAGGTGTGGTATATCAAGAAGCTGGTTAAAGAGCATGCTCTTTACACAGGTTCACCTTGTGTTGGGGACAATAAAAGGCCATTCTCAAATGTGCAGTTTTGTCACAGATGTCTTAAGTTTTGATGAAGTGTGCAATTGGTATGCTGACTGCAGGAATGTCCACCAGAGCTGTTGCCAGATAATTGAATGCTCATTTCTCTACCATTAGCCGGCTCCAATGTCGTTTTAGAGAATTTGGCAGAACGTCCATCTGGCTTCACAACCACAGACCATGTGTATGGCGTTGTGTGGGCGTGTGGTTTGCTGATGTCAACGTTGTGAACAGAGTACCCCATATGGTATGGTCAGGCATAAGCTACAGACAACACAATCACATTTTATCGATGACAATTTGAATGCTCAGGGATACCATGACGAGATCTTGAGGTCCATTGGCACAACAATCTTTCGCTGCCATCACCTAATTTTTCAGCATAATAATCCAAGGCCCCATGTCACAAGGATCTGGGCACAATTCCTAGAAGCTGGAAATGTCCCAGTTCTGGCCTGCATACTCAGACAGGTCACCCATTGAGCATGTTTGGGATGCTCTGGATCGACGTGTACGTCAGCGTGTTCCAGTTCCCTCCAATATCCAGCAACTTCTCACAACCATTGAAGAGGAGTGGGACATCAGGCCACAATCAACAGCCTGATCAACTCTATGAGAAGGAGATGTGTCACGCTGCACGAGGCAAATGGTGATCACACCAGATACTGACTGGTTTTCTGATCACACCAGATACTGACTGGTTTTCACGAGGCAAATGGTGATCACACCAGATACTGACTGGTTTTCACGAGGCAAATGGTGATCACACCAGATACTGACTGGTTTTCACGAGGCAAATGGTGATCACACCAGATACTGACTGGTTTTCTGATCACACCAGATACTGACTGGTTTTCACGAGGCAAATGGTGATCACACCAGATACTGACTGGTTTTCTGATCACACCAGATACTGACTGGTTTTCTGATCACACCAGATACTGACTGATTTTCTGATCCATGCCAATGCCATTTTTTAAAGGTGCATACCTGTATTGCCAGTCATGTAAAATCCATAGATTAGGGCCTAATCAATGCATTTAAATGAACAGATTTTCTTAAGAACTGTAACTCAGTGACATCTTAAATGTTGCATTGCTATTTTTTTCAGTATATTTCCAGGGTCTTTGAATAGATTTAATCTTTCTAGAGACGCTGACACTAACTTAACTTTCTAGGGGGAGAACAGCAGTGTTTTCTTTAGCCTTGCTATGAACTCTCACCACAATCTCCCCGTGGCTTTTGCGTGAGTAACCATCTGATTCAGAGGAAGAGAAAGAGAGCGTTCTCCTCTGAGGAGTTAGGATAGTCATGAGCTGGAGTGTTTAGGCTTCTGTCTCCGTGGTAACAGTGTTTAGTTCTACTGCGTGTCCCCGGTACTGTAGCCTCTCCTCTGGTGACATCACCGGAGTCTGCTTGTCCCTAGTGACCAGACACCACCCCCACGGTAATTGCATTGCGCTGAGACACCAAACAAGAGGCATTGATTTAAAAGTTTAACAAACTATACAACTCCATGCACAAGGACGACTTTTAACAATTTAAACATTTTACTAAAATACATTTTACTGGAATGCATTTACTTGAAGAACTGTGCAAATTCAAAGTTTGATAACAGAATTTCAGTCTATGTTTTCTAAAAACCCTGTTTAAATATTTGCTGCGAATTAAGATTAATTTAAAGATGTCTGAACTACAGTAAGAGAAGTGGATTTACACCCGTTAACGGAATTACGGTAACGGAATGTCATCATGGGTCCCTGATCTGTAGTTCACAGCAACACATAATGATGGATATGAATGTCATCATGGGTCCCTGATCTGTAGTTCACAGCAACACATAATGATGGATATGAATGTCATCATGGGTCCCTGATCTGTAGTTCACAGCAACACATAATGATGGATATGAATGTCATCATGGGTCCCTGATCTGTAGTTCACAGCAACACATAATGATGGATATTAATGTCATCATGGGTCCCTGATCTGTAGTACACAGCAACACATAATGATGGATATGAATGTCATCATGGGTCCCTGATCTGTAGTACACAGCAACACATAATGATGGATATGAATGTCATTCTCCTCGTGGTGATGCTTCCTAAATAGGTACAAAGGTAGAAATATACAATATCCTCCTTTTGCAAATTTCGGTGTTATTCTGCACACGGGCTTGTTTTAATGAGCTCCGCCCCTAAACATGACCACATTTGGTTGGTCCGGACCAGACCAAATCTGATCCAATCATAGATGTCTAAGTTATACAAGTTTGGACATCAAAGTTCAGCACAGCACAGCAGAGTTCAGCACAGCACAGCAGAGTTCAGCACAGCACAGCAGAGTTCAGCACAGCACAGCAGAGTTCAGCACAGCAGGGTTCAGCACAGCACAGCACAGCAGGGTTCAGCACAGCACAGCAGAGTTCAGCACAGCACAGCACAACAGAGTTCAGCACAGCACAGCACAACAGAGTTCAGCACAGCACAGCACAGCAGAGTTCAGCACAGCACAGCACAGCAGAGTTCAGCTCAGCACAGCACAGCAGAGTTCAGCTCAGCACAGCACAGCACAGCAGAGTTCAGCACAGCACAGCACAGCACAGCAGAGTTCAGCACAGCACAGCACAGCAGAGTTCAGCACAGCACAGCACAGCAGAGTTCAGCACAGCACAGCACAGCAGAGTTCAGCACAGCACAGCAGAGTTCAGTCACTGTTGCCAACTATTTTTCAAGGAAAGCAGCTGGTAGCTCCATTTGTCTCTAGATGACAGCATGACGTAATAGTGGTGTCACAGCGTTCATTTGCGCTTGAAAACCCCAAACATCATTTCTGATTTTGCATTCCCTCAGTCCAAAGCCAAACCTAATAGAATGTTGGCGGGAAAAGGAACAGATTTTAAATAATTAAACGCTACAGAAAACAACAGGAAGGTAGATAACGTTCTTTAGAAAAGGCTGTTTTCCTTTTTAAAAAAGGTTTGTCTTTTGGAGAGCTGTGGAGTCATTTAACCACAAGGAACCCATTGTTCTATAAATGAATTTCACTGCAGCAGCAGAGACTAGAGCCACAGACTATCCGTTATATTGGCCAGATACTCCACTGGCCGCTCTAACGATGAAAATAAAAAGCTTCAGAAATGTAAGGCAGTCAGAAGGAGGCAAGATTAGGTGGGAGGAGGCAAGATTAGGTGGGAGGAGGCAAGATCAGGTGGGAGGAGGCAAGATCAGGTGGGAGGAGGCAAGATCAGGTGGGAGGAGGCAAGATCAGGTGGGAGGAGGCAAGATCAGGTGGGAGGAGGCAAGATCAGGCGGGAGGAGGCAAGATCAGGTGGGACCATTCTAGCCAATGAGAGGGCTGATACAAGTGTGATAACAGGCACAACTCAGATATGAAGTGTTTTTTTGTTTACCAGTACACTGGTAACAACCTAATAATTTACAAAACTTCTAATAAGCCACAAGTAGAAAATAAGCCATTACATTTTTGTTAACCAAATTCAACACACTCACATTGACCTGTATAGAAAACTCCTCTCTTACACGGAACCCAAACCGGCTGCACGCGTGCTCATCATGCATACGTGTATTTTGTCCCCCCACACCAAACGCGATCACGACACCCAGGTTAAAATATCAAAACAAACTGCGTTAATTTGGGAACAGTTCGAAAAACATTTATGGCAATTTAGCTAGTTAGCTTGCCCTTGCTAGCTAATTTGTCCTTTTTAGCTAGCTTGCTGTTGCTAGCTAATGTGTCCTGGGATATAAACATTGAGTTGTTATTTGACCTGAAATGCACAAGGTCCTCTACTCTGCGAATTAATCCACACATAAAACGGTTAACCAAATCGTTTCTAGTCATCTCTCTTCCTTCCAGGCTTTTTCATCTTTGAACTTATATGGTGATTGGCATCTAAACTTTCATAGTATTACCATGACTACCGGCAAAACGTCTTTCAATCACCCACGTGGGTATAACCAATGAGGAGATGGCACATGGGTACCTGCTTCTATAAACCAATGAGGAGATGGGAGAGGCAGGACTTGCATATATATATTATATATTATATATATATATATATTATATATATATTATATATATATTATATTATATTATATATATATAATATTATATATATATATATATATTATTATATTATTATATTATATATATATATATATTATTATATTATTATATTATATATATATATATATATATATATATATAATATATATATTTTAAGCAGTATAGATGAAGGAGAGGAGACAGGTTAAATAATGATTTTTAAGCTTAGAGACAATTGAGACATGGATTGTGTGTGTGTCATTCAGAGGATGAATGGGCAAGACAAAATATTGAAGTGCCTTTGAACTGGGTTTGGTAGTAGGTGCCAGGCGCACCGGTTTGTGTCAAGAACGGCAATGCTGCTGGGTTTTTCATGCTCAACAGTTTCCCGTGTATATCAAGAATGGTCCACTAACCAAAGGACATCCAGCCAACTGCGGGCCAGAGGTCGAAACGGGTCATTGATGAAATACGACAAAGGAGTCTGACACATTGTTCAGAGCAACAGACGGGTTGCAGTTAGTCAACTGACAGTCCAGCACAACATTGGTGCCCAAAGACCCGTAAAAGAATGTTCAACTTGTCGTACCTTGAAACTAATGGAGAAAACCACGTGTATATATACATCCATCATGCCGCATGTCAATGTTGCAGGCTGGTTGGTGGTGGTGTGTGGGGGGGTTGTTTTCATGGCACACGTGTTGAGCCCCTTGATAAAAGTGGAGCAACGTGGCCTCCCGAGTAGTGCAGCGGTCTAAGGCACTGCATCTCAGCGCTTGAGGCGTCACTACAGACCCACGGTCGATCTCAGGCTGTGTCACAACCGGTGGTGACCGGAGGTCCGATAGGGCGGTACCACAATTGGCCCAGCGTCGTCTGGGTTTGGAGAGGGTTTTGCCGTAGGGGGGGGTTTCCTTGGCTCATCGTGCTCTAGCGACTCCTTGTGGCGGGTCGTGCGCCTGCAGGTTGAACCCCGGTTGTCAGTTGAACAGTGTTTCCTCCGACACATTGGTGCGGCTGGCTTCCGGGTTAAGCTGGCGGGTGTTAAGAAGCGCGGTTAGAAGGGACATGTTTAGGAGGACGCATCACTCGACCTTCGCCTCTCCCGAGCCCGTTGGGGAGTAGCAGCGATGAGACCGTATAAGCCGCTGCAGTAGGGTCAATTCAAGAAGTGATTCGAATTTAAACTTCAGAAATTGACTTTTCAGTTTATTGAAAAGTCATTGAAAAAAATGGCGCTTTTTTTCAAATATTTATTTTTTGAATTTCTGTTAACCTTCCTGAAATGACTCTAGGATGAAGATAACTTGTCCTAAGATGGGTGTTTTTCCATGAGGAAGCTTTCAAAAATAAACCGAATCATGAGACTGTGCCGTTCCTAACTAGCATCTCTTGTCACCTGGAATTTACCCAAGTCCTGCTCTGCATAGCTTAATATGGGAGGAATAACACAATGAATGTGTTTGTGATAACATGTCACCAACATCCTAGTGTAATGGAAAGAACAGCTCTAATCTATAGATGGCCTGTTAGCTTCATCTCAGGGGGAGATGTTTCTACTCAGCCAGAGAGATGGTAGACAGCAGGGTTCTATCAGGGGGGAAAGATGTTTCTACTCAGCCAGAGAGATGGTAGACAGCAGGGTTCTATCAGGGGGGAAAGATGTTTCTACTCAGCCAGAGAGATGGTAGACAGCAGGGTTCTATCAGGGGAGAAAGATGTTTCTACTCAGCCAGAGAGATGGTAGACAGCAGGGTTCTATCAGGGGAGAAAGATGTTTCTACTCAGCCAGAGAGATGGTAGACAGCAGGGTTCTATCAGGGGGGAAAGATGTTTCTACTCAGCCAGAGAGATGGTAGACAGCAGGGTTCTATCAGGGGGGAAAGATGTTTCTACTCAGCCAGAGAGATGGTAGACAGCAGGGTTCTATCAGGGGAGAAAGATGTTTCTACTCAGCCAGAGAGATGGTAGACAGCAGGGTTCTATCAGGGGGGAAAGATGTTTCTACTCAGCCAGAGAGATGGTAGACAGCAGGGTTCTACCAGGGGAAAGATGTTTCTACTCAGCCAGAGAGATGGTAGACAGCAGGGTTCTATCAGGGGGGAAAGATGTTTCTACTCAGCCAGAGAGATGGTAGACAGCAGGGTTCTATCAGGGTTCTCAGATCAATCTTCTACTGTATCTGACTGGAGAACGTCGGTGTGATTATTGTGAATGTGTCTGTTACTATGATGATCTGCTAGCCTACTAGGTTCCTTTGTTAGTCTGTCTGCGTCTTGACAGATAGGTTTTACTCCAGTCTGAGTTTTATGTTTTCGTATGAACGCTGCGAGATTAACTATTGTGCCGTACAACTGAATTGGTCATCTAATATTTATACTTGTAATATAGTATTAAACACTGCGTACAAAACATTAGGAACATCATCACATGTTCAGTCTGGATTCACCTGGTCAGTCTATGTAATGGAAAGAGCAGGTGTTCCTAATGTTTTGGACACTTAGTTTAGTATTTAGATTTCAATCTCTAATAAACTATTTAGTCTCCAGTCTGTAATACACTAGTTGGTCACCGGTCTGTAATACACTAGTTGGTCACCGGTCTGTAATACACTAGTTGGTCACCGGTCTGTAATACACTAGTTGGTCACCGGTCTGTAATACGGTAGTGGGTCGCCAGTCTCTAATACGGTAGTGGGTCGCCAGTCTGTAATACACTAGTTGGTCACCGGTCTGTAATACACTAGTTGGTCACCGGTCTGTAATACACTAGTTGGTCACCGGTCTGTAATACACTAGTTGGTCACCGGTCTGTAATACACTAGTTGGTCACCGGTCTGTAATACACTAGTTGGTCACCGGTCTGTAATACGGTAGTGGGTCGCCAGTCTCTAATACGGTAGTGGGTCTCCAGTCTGTAATATACTGGTAGTGGGTCTCCAGTCTGTAATACACTGGTAGTGGGTCTCCAGTCTGTAATACGGTAGTGGGTCGCCAGTCTCTAATACGGTAGTGGGTCTCCAGTCTGTAATATACTGGTAGTGGGTCTCCAGTCTGTAATACACTGGTAGTGGGTCTCCAGTCTGTAATACACTGGTAGTGGGTCGCCAGTCTGTAATACACTGGTAGTGGGTCTCCAGTCTGTAATACACTGGTAGTGGGTCTCCAGTCTGTAATACACTGGTAGTGGGTCTCCAGTCTGTAATACACTGGTAGTGGGTCTCCAGTCTGTAATACACTGGTAGTGGGTCTCCAGTCTGTAATATACTGGTAGTGGGTCTCCAGTCTGTAATACACTGGTAGTGGGTCTCCAGTCTGTAATACACTGGTAGTGGGTCGCCAGTCTGTAATACACTGGTAGTGGGTCGCCAGTCTGTAATACACTGGTAGTGGGTCTCCAGTCTGTAATATACTGGTAGTGGGTCTCCAGTCTGTAATACACTGGTAGTGGGTCTCCAGTCTGTAATACACTGGTAGTGGGTCGCCAGTCTGTAATACACTGGTAGTGGGTCGCCAGTCTGTAATACACTGGTAGTGGGTCTCCAGTCTGTAATACACTGGTAGTGGGTCTCCAGTCTGTAATACACTGGTAGTGGGTCGCCAGTCTGTAATACACTGGTAGTGGGTCGCCAGTCTCTAATACGGTAGTGGGTCTCCAGTCTGTAATACACTGGTAGTGGGTCTCCAGTCTGTAATACACTGGTAGTGGGTCTCCAGTCTGTAATACACTGGTAGTGGGTCGCCAGTCTGTAATACACTGGTAGTGGGTCTCCAGTCTGTAATACACTGGTAGTGGGTCGCCAGTCTGTAATACACTGGTAGTGGGTCTCCAGTCTGTAATACACTGGTAGTGGGTCTCCAGTCTGTAATACGGTAGTGGGTCGCCAGTCTCTAATACGGTAGTGGGTCTCCAGTCTGTAATATACTGGTAGTGGGTCTCCAGTCTGTAATACACTGGTAGTGGGTCTCCAGTCTGTAATACACTGGTAGTGGGTCTCCAGTCTGTAATACACTGGTAGTGGGTCTCCAGTCTGTAATATACTGGTAGTGGGTCGCCAGTCTCTAATACGGTAGTGGGTCTCCAGTCTGTAATACACTGGTAGTGGGTCTCCAGTCTGTAATACACTGGTAGTGGGTCTCCAGTCTGTAATACACTGGTAGTGGGTCTCCAGTCTGTAATACACTGGTAGTGGGTCTCCAGTCTGTAATACACTGGTAGTGGGTCTCCAGTCTGTAATACACTGGTAGTGGGTCTCCAGTCTGTAATACACTGGTAGTGGGTCTCCAGTCTGTAATACACTGGTAGTGGGTCTCCAGTCTGTAATACACTGGTAGTGGGTCTCCAGTCTGTAATACACTGGTAGTGGGTCTCCAGTCTGTAATACACTGGTAGTGGGTCTCCAGTCTGTAATACACTGGTAGTGGGTCTCCAGTCTGTAATACACTGGTAGTGGGTCTCCAGTCTGTAATACACTGGTAGTGGGTCTCCAGTCTGTAATACACTGGTAGTGGGTCTCCAGTCTGTAATACACTGGTAGTGGGTCTCCAGTCTGTAATACACTGCTAGTGGGTCTCCAGTCTGTAATACACTGCTAGTGGGTCTCCAGTCTGTAATACACTGCTAGTGGGTCTCCAGTCTGTAATACACTGCTAGTGGGTCTCCAGTCTGTAATACACTGGTAGTGGGTCTCCAGTCTGTAATACACTGGTAGTGGGTCGCCAGTCTGTAATACACTGGTAGTGGGTCTCCAGTCTGTAATACACTGGTAGTGGGTCTCCAGTCTGTAATACACTGGTAGTGGGTCTCCAGTCTGTAATATACTGGTAGTGGGTCGCCAGTCTGTAATACACTGGTAGTGGGTCGCCAGTCTGTAATACACTGGTAGTGGGTCGCCAGGCTGTAATACACTGGTAGTGGGTCGCCAGGCTGTAATACACTGGTAGTGGGTCTCCAGTCTGTAATACACTGGTAGTGGGTCTCCAGTCTGTAATATACTGGTAGTGGGTCGCCAGTCTCTAATACACTGGTAGTGGGTCTCCAGTCTGTAATACGGTAGTGGGTCGCCAGTCTCTAATACGGTAGTGGGTCTCCAGTCTGTAATATACTGGTAGTGGGTCTCCAGTCTGTAATACACTGGTAGTGGGTCTCCAGTCTCTAATACGGTAGTGGGTCTCCAGTCTGTAATACACTGGTAGTGGGTCTCCAGTCTGTAATACACTGGTAGTGGGTCTCCAGTCTGTAATACACTGGTAGTGGGTCTCCAGTCTGTAATACACTGGTAGTGGGTCTCCAGTCTGTAATACACTGGTAGTGGGTCTCCAGTCTCTAATACACTGGTAGTGGGTCTCCAGTCTCTAATACGGTAGTGGGTCTCCAGTCTGTAATACACTGGTAGTGGGTCTCCAGTCTGTAATACACTGGTAGTGGGTCTCCAGTCTCTAATACGGTAGTGGGTCTCCAGTCTGTAATACACTGGTAGTGGGTCTCCAGTCTGTAATATACTGGTAGTGGGTCTCCAGTCTGTAATACACTGGTAGTGGGTCTCCAGTCTGTAATACACTGGTAGTGGGTCTCCAGTCTGTAATATACTGGTAGTGGGTCTCCAGTCTGTAATACACTGGTAGTGGGTCTCCAGTCTGTAATACACTGGTAGTGGGTCTCCAGTCTGTAATATACTGGTAGTGGGTCGCCAGTCTGTAATACACTGGTAGTGGGTCTCCAGTCTGTAATACACTGGTAGTGGGTCTCCAGTCTGTAATACACTGGTAGTGGGTCTCCAGTCTGTAATACACTGGTAGTGGGTCTCCAGTCTGTAATACACTGGTAGTGGGTCTCCAGTCTGTAATACACTGGTAGTGGGTCTCCAGTCTGTAATACACTGGTAGTGGGTCTCCAGTCTGTAATACACTGGTAGTGGGTCTCCAGTCTGTAATACACTGGTAGTGGGTCTCCAGTCTGTAATACACTGGTAGTGGGTCTCCAGTCTGTAATACACTGGTAGTGGGTCTCCAGTCTGTAATACACTGGTAGTGGGTCTCCAGTCTGTAATACACTGGTAGTGGGTCTCCAGTCTGTAATACACTGGTAGTGGGTCTCCAGTCTGTAATACACTGGTAGTGGGTCTCCAGTCTGTAATACACTGGTAGTGGGTCTCCAGTCTGTAATACACTGGTAGTGGGTCTCCAGTCTGTAATACACTGGTAGTGGGTCTCCAGTCTGTAATACACTGGTAGTGGGTCTCCAGTTTTTTCAATTATGTCATCTGTATGTAATCTTCATCGCAAAACTCTCTGGCACTCCCAACATAGGCCTGGTTTTATTGGTTAGCGTCAACTCTCTCTCTCTCTCTCTCTGTCTCTCTCTCTCTCTCTCTGTCTCTCTCTGGTCTGTTTGTTGACGTGTGTTTTGTGTGTTGCAGGCTGCCTTATTGGAGAATGGAAACTGAGTGTTCTAGAATTGTGACAAACATGTTAACTTTTATAATCAGAATAGATTTGTCTTGGCTCTGGGGGAGAGGAGGGTAGAGATGTTGTCTTGGCTCTGGGGGAGAGGAGGGAGGGTAGAGATGTTGTCTTGGCTCTGGGGGAGAGGAGGGAGGGTAGAGATGTTTTCTTGGTTCTGGAGGAGGGGAGGGAGGGTAGAGATGTTTTCTTGGTTCTGGAGGAGGGGAGGGAGGGTAGAGATGTTTTCTTGGTTCTGGAGGAGGGGAGGGAGGGTAGAGATGTTTTCTTGGTTCTGGAGGAGGGGAGGGAGGGTAGAGATGTTTTCTTGGTTCTGGAGGAGGGGAGGGAGGGTAGATATGTTTTCTTGGTTCTGGAGGAGGGCAGGGAGAGTAGAGATGTTTTCTTGGTTCTGGAGGAGGGGAAGGAGGGGAGAGGTGTGTTGTCTTGGCTCTGGGGGAGGAGAGGATAGATTTTCTTGGTTCTGGAGGAGGGGAGGGTAGAGATGTTGTCTTGGTTCTGGAGGAGAGGAGAGAGGGGAGGAGAGATGTGTTGTCTTGGCTCTGGGGGAGGGAGAGGATAGATGTTGTCTTTGTTCTGAAGGAGAGCAGAGTAGATGTTTTCTTGGTTCTGAAGGAGAGTAGAGAGGGAAGGAGAGATGTTTTCTTGGTTCTGGAGGAGGGCAGGGAGGGGAGAAGTGTGTTGTCTTGGCTCTGGGGGAGGGAGAGGAGAGATTTTCTTGGTTCTGGAGGAGGGGAGGGTAGAGAGGGGAGTAGATATGTTGTCTTGGTTCTGGAGGAGGGGAGGGAGGGAGGGGAGAGATGTGTGTTGTCTTGGCTCTGGGGCAGGGAGAGGAGAGATGTTTTCTTTGTTCTGAAGGAGAGGAGAGTAGAGATGTTTTCTTGGTTCTGGAGGAGAGTAGAGAGGGAAGGAGAGATGTTTTCTTGGTTCTGGAGGAGGGGAGGGGAGGGAGGGGAGAGGTCTGTTGTCTTGGCTCTGGGGGAGGGAGAGGAGAGATTTTCTTGGTTCTGGAGGAGAGGAGGGTAGAGAGGGGAGGAGAGATGTTGTCTTGGTTCTGGAGGAGGGGAGAGATGTGTGTTGTCTTGGTTCTGGAGGAGGGGAGAGATGTGTGTTGTCTTGGTTCTGGAGGAGGGGAGAGATGTGTGTTGTCTTGGCTCTGGGGGAGGGAGAGGAGAGATGTTGTCTTGGCTCTGGTGGAGGAGAGATGTTTTCTTGGTTCCTGAGGAGGGGAGGAGAGATGTTTTCTTGTGGCTCCTTCTGAGAATAATTATGTAAACATGATGTCATGGTGTTCAGAGCTGGTGGGGGATGCAGTTAAAGAGAGAACTAACTTGTTCTTTCTTTGTCGCTCTCTCAATCTATCTCATTTCTCTCTGCCTTTTTGTCTTGCTTTCTCTCTCTCTCTGCCTCTCTCTCTCTCTCTCTCTCTCTGCCTCTCTCTCTCTGCCTCTCTCTCTCTGCCTCTCTCTCTCTGCCTCTCTCTCTCTGCCTCTCTCTCTCTGCCTCTCTCTCTCTGCCTCTCTCTCTCTGCCTCTCTCTGCCTCTCTCTCGCTCTCTCTCTCTCTCTCTGTGTCTGCCTCTCTCTTTGTCTCTGCCTCTCTCTCTCTCTGTGCCTCTCTCTCTGTGCCTCTCTCTCTGTCTCTCTGCCTCTCTCTCTCTGTGTGTGTGTGTGTGTCTGCCTCTCTGTCTGCCTCTCCACTGTTCTGCTCTGATGAGAGGAGTGGGGAAATACCCTGAGAGACAGATGAAGAAATGTTTATTTAATGAGTGATGTAAGAGAGCTGAAAGAACGTGTGTGTGTGTTGGTCACCGTGCGCATGCTTGCGCCCATGCATTTGTGTATGTGAGGGACGTGTGAGGGACGTGTGTGTGAAACCTTTTTATTCCCCCTCGATCAATCCCATGTGAATCTATTCACTTTTTACTTTCTCAGTCCTGTTAGAGGCTCTCATGTCCCGTAACAAAACCACTTTCTTCAAATGACAACTCATTCCAAGTGGTGATGTCATCCCTGGCTGTCGGAGTGCAGCGCGGAAGGAAGCGGCATACGTCAGTGTGTGAGGTAGTGGTGGTCGTGAGTAGCCAGAGTTCTAACCACACCCCTTACTAATGATTCCATTACGTTCTCCAGCTCTCCTTCCAGGAAGTGAAGCCCACGCTGATACAGATTAGCGTCACATCTGGGCGATTCCACGCCAGCTGGAGATGGAAATATTTTCGGTATCTCAGATTGTTCTGGCAGTTCTCTCACAAACTTAATTGGGAGTAAAGGATGTTTGAAATGCCTTTTACACTTGTATCACAAACCATTTAAATCCTAATGAAAGTGGCCATTTTAGACCCTTCTAGACCTACATATGCTTCCTGTCAGACCCTATGATCTGTTAACTATATATATATATATATATATATATATATATATATATATATATATATATATATATATATATATATGTATAATACAGATTACACCAGTGTCATTATACCTCATGATCTGTTAACTATATACAGTGGGGCAAAAAAGTATTTAGTCAGCCACCAATTGTGCAAGTTCTCCCACTTAAAAAGATGAGAGACCTGTAAAAAAAATCCAGAAAATCACATTGTAGGATTTGTAATGAATTTATTTGCAAATTATGGTGGAAAATAAGTATTTGGTCAATATAGTATAGTATGGACTGTACTATATATATGGACTGTACTATATCTGTACTATATATATGGACTGTACTATATATCTGTACTACATTGCTCAAAAAAAATAAAGGGAACACTAAAATAACACATCCTAGATCTGAATGAATTAAATATTCTTATTAAATATTTTTTCTTTACATAGTTGAATGTGCTGACAACAAAATCACACAAATTATCAATGGAAATCAAATGTATCAACCCATGGAGGTCTGGATTTGGAGTCACACTCAAAATTAAAGTGGAACACCACACTACAGGCTGATCCAACTTTGATGTAATGTCCTTAAAACAAGTCAAAATCAGGCTCAGTAGTGTGTGTGGCCTCCACGTACCTGTATGACCTCCCTACAACGCCTGGGCATGCTCCTGATAAGGTGGCGGATGGTCTCCTGAGGGATCTCCTCCCAAACCTGGACTAAAGCATCCGCCAACTCCTGGACAGTCTGTGGTGCAACATGGCGTTGGTGGATGGAGCGAGACATGATGTACCAGATGTGCTCAATTGGATTCAGGTCTGGGGAACGGGCGGGCCAGTCCATAGCATCAATGCCTTCCTCTTGCAGGAACTGCTGACACACTCCAGCCACATGAGATCTAGCATTGTCTTGCATTAGGAGGAACCCAGGGCCAACCGCACCAGCATATGGTCTCACAAGGGGTCTGAGGATCTCATCTCGGTACATAATGGCAGTCAGGCTACATCTGGCGAGCACATGGAGGGCTGTGCGGCCCCCCCAAAGAAATGCCACCCCACACCATGACTGACCCACCGCCAAACCGGTCATGCTGGAGGATGTTGCAGGCAGCAGAACGTTCTCCACGGCGTCTCCAGACTCTGTCACGTCTGTCACATGTGCTCAGTGTGAACCTGCTTTCATCTGTGAAGAGCACAGGGCGCCAGTGGCGAATTTGCCAATCTTGGTGTTCTCTGGCAAATGCCAAATGTCCTGCACGGTGTTGGGCTGTAAGCACAACCCCCACCTGTGGACGTCGGGCCCTCATTCCACCCTCATGGAGTCTGTTTCTGACCGTTTGAGCAGACACATTCACATTTGTGGCCTGCTAGAGGTCATTTTGCAGGGCTCTGGCAGTGCTCCTCCTGCTCCTTGCACAAAGGCGGAGGTAGCGGTCCTGCTGCTGGGTTGTTGCCCTCATACGGCCTCCTCCACGTCTCCTGATGTACTGGCCTGTCTCCTGGTAGTGCCTCCATGCTCTGGACACTACATGTTGTAGACTCTGTCTCATGCTACCTCTAGAATGAAAGCACCGCCAGCATTCAAAAGTGACCAAAACATCAGCCAGGAAGCATAGGAACTGAGAAGTGGTCTGTGGTCACCACCTGCAGAACCACTCCTTTATTGGGGGTGTCTTGCTAATTGCCTATAATTTCCACCTGTTGTCTATTCCATTTGCACAACAGCATGTGAAATTTATTGTCAATCAGTGTTGCTTCCTACGTGGACAGTTTGATTTCACAGAAGTGTGATTGACTTGGAGTTACATGTGTTGTTGTTTAAGTGTTCCCTTTAGGGGGGGGGGCATGTCTGGTAAGGAGGAGGAGGGGGGTCATGTCTGGTAAGGAGGAAGGGGGGTTCAATGTCTGGTAAGGGGGGGGGAAATTTCTGGTGAGGAGGGGGGGGGTCAATGTCTGGTAAGGAGCAGGAGGGGGGGCATGTCTGGTAAGGAGGAGGAGGGGGGGGGGCATGTCTGGTAAGGTGTTTGGCATGTCTGGTAAGGAGGGAGGGAGGGGGGGGGGGTCATGTCTGGTAAGGAGGGGGGGCATGTCTGGTAATGAGGAGGATGGGGGTCATGTCTGGTAAGGAGGGGGGGCATGTCTGGTAAGGGGGGGGGGGGGGCATGTCTGGTAAGGAGGAGAGGCATGTCTGGTAAGGAGGAGGGGGGAGGCATGTCTGGTAAGGAGGGAGGGGGCATGTCTGGTAATGAGGAGGAGGGGGGGGGGTCATGTCTGGTCCAGAGGAGGGGGAGTCATGTCTGGTAATGAGGAGGAGCCATGTCTGGTAATGAGGAGGAGGGGGGTCATCTCTGGTAAGGAGGAGGGGCATGTCTGGTAAGGAGGAGGGGGGGGGGGGGGGTCATGTCTGGTCCAGAGGAGGGGGAGTCATGTCTGGTAATGAGGAGGAGCATGTCTGGTAATGAGGAGGAGGGGGGTCATCTCTGGTAAGGAGGAGGGGCATGTCTGGTAAGGAGGAGGGGCATGTCTGGTAAGGAGGAGGGGCATGTCTGGTAAGGAGGAGGGGCATGTCTGGTAAGGAGGAGGGGCATGTCTGGTAAGGAGGAGGGGCATGTCTGGTAAGGAGGAGGGGCATGTCTGGTAAGGAGGAGGGGCATGTCTGGTAAGGAGGAGGGGCATGTCTGGTAAGGAGGAGGGGCATGTCTGGTAAGGAGGAGGGGCATGTCTGGTAAGGAGGAGGGGGGGCATGTCTGGTAAGGAGGAGGGGCATGTCTGGTAATGAGGAGGGGGGTCATGTCTGGTAAGGAGGGGGGGGGGGTCATGTCTGGTAAGGAGGGGGGGGGGGCATGTCTGGTAATGAGGAGGAGGGGGGTCATGTCTGGTAAGGAGGGGGGGTGCATGTCTGGTAAGGAGGAGGGGGGGGGTCATGTCTGGTAATGAGGAGGAGCATGTCTGGTAAGGAGGAGGGGCATGTCTGGTAAGGAGGAGGGGCATGTCTGGTAAGGAGGAGGAGCATGTCTGGTAAGGAGGAGGGGCATGTCTGGTAAGGAGAAGGAGGAGGGGCATGTCTGGTAAGGAGGGAGGAGAGGGGGGCATGTCTGGTAAGGAGGGAGGAGAGGGGGGCATGTCTGGTAAGGAGGGAGGAGAGGGGGGCATGTCTGGTAAGGAGGGAGGAGAGGGGGGCATGTCTGGTAAGGAGGGAGGAGAGGGGGGCATGTCTGGTAAGGAGGGAGGAGAGGGGGGCATGTCTGGTAAGGAGGGAGGAGAGGGGGGCATGTCTGGTAAGGAGGGAGGAGAGGGGGGCATGTCTGGTAAGGAGGGAGGAGAGGGGGGCATGTCTGGTAAGGAGGGAGGAGAGGGGGGCATGTCTGGTAAGAAGGAGGGAGGAGAGGGGGGCATGTCTGGTAAGGAGGAGGGGAGGGGGGGGGGGGTCATGTCTGGTAAGGAGGAGGGGAGGGGGGGGGGGTCATGTCTGGTAAGGAGGAGAGGAGGGGGGGGGGGGTCATGTCTGGTAAGGAGGGGGGGGGGGTCATGTCTGGTCCAGAGGAGGGGGGTCATGTCTGGTCCAGAGGAGGAGGGGGGGGGGGTCATGTCTAGTAAGGAGGAGGGGGGGGTCATGTCAACGCCCCCACATCACCTCGACGATTTCGGGATGAAATCGCCACACCCCTGGCAGAGGGTTCCCTCGCGACAGTAAATCCGCATCTCGGTTCAGTCTGCCTGGCAGGTGTACCTCTGAGAGACCTCTGATCGCTGCTCCGTAGCAAGTGAAGTTGACAGGAGTGTATTCCTCCTTGGTGGTCGATGTCTGCCACCGTGGACGTATTGTCCAGCTCGACCACGACGTGTTATCCCTGTAGGGATGGAAGTGCCTGACGACTAGTAACACAGTGTAGGGCTGAAGAACATCGATAGAGGACATGAGATGAGCATCCTATTGATAAAGACCCTTGTATTGTAATGTGGTCCATGTACTTTACACCTGTGGGTTTGTCCTTTCTCTCAGGGTGAAGACTTTACCCGACCGGAGGAGTTGAGCTCGGAGCCGACCGGAGGAGTTGAGCTCGGAGCCGACCGGAGGAGTTGAGCACGAAATTCAACAAGATCACTTCCTGATGATGACAGTAAACATGGGTGAGTAGCATGACAACAACATGTCCTACAGCACACACACACTCAGCCTGTTTCCCATGTTATCCCATGCAGCAGCACACGCACTCAACACAAACACGTCTGTGCTTCATGGTTGGGATGGTGTTCTTCGGCTTGCAAGCCTCCCCCTTTTTCCTCTAAACATAACGATGGTCATTATGGCCAAAAAGTTTCATCAGACCAGAGGACATTTCTCCAAAAAGTACAGTCTTTGTCCCCATGTGCAGTTGCAAACCGTAGTCTGGCTTTTTTATGGCGGTTTTGGAGCAGTGGCTTCTTCCTTGCTGAGCGGCCTTTCAGGTACTTTCGATATAGGACTCGTTTTACTGTGGATATAGATACTTTTGTACCTGAGTTTGAAGGTAGGCCTTGAAATACATCCACAGGTGCACCTCCAATTGACTCAAATGATGTCAATTAGCCTGTCAGAAGCTTCTAAAGCCATGACATCATTTTCTGGAATTTTCCAAGCTCTTTAAAGGCACAGTCAACTTAGTGTATGTAAACTTCTGACCCACTGGAATTGTGATACAGTGAATTATAAGTGAAATAATCTGTCTGTAAACAATTGTTGGAAAAATGACTTGTGTCATGCACAAAGTAGATGTCCTAACCGACTTGCCAAAACCATAGTATGTTAACAAGACAAAGTGTATGTAAACTTCTGACTTCAACTGTATGTAGGACATCTCTATAACATGTCTGTCTGTCTATTTGTTCCCTAATTGATGTGACTCTGTAGTAGAGCGTTGTTTGTAACATTTCTCTGTCTCCCTGTGTTCCTCTAGATGACGAGGAGGCGCTGAACTCCATCATGAAGGACCTGGCAGCTCTGGGTCGCTGCTACGCCCAGCAACACGACAGCAGTAGCCACAAACCCAAGCCCAGGACCTTGCTGTACAAACAGGTACATATCTTACGCCCCTACCTTAGGCCCTACCCTAGACCCTGCCTTAGGCCCTACCCTATACTCTGCCTTAGGCCCTACCCTATACTCTGCCTTAGGCCCTACCCTAGACCCTGCCTTAGGCCCTAGCCTAGACCCTGCCTTAGGCCCCACCCTAGACCCTGCCTTAGGCCCTACCCTAGACCCTGCCTTAGGCCCCACCCTAGACCCTGCCTTAGGCCCTACCCTAGACCCTGCCTTAGGCCCTACCCTAGACCCTGCCTTAGGCCCTACCCTATACTCTGCCTTAGGCCCTACCCTAGACCCTGCCTTAGGCCCTAGCCTAGACCCTGCCTTAGGCCCTAGCATAGACCCTGCCCCTACCTTAAGCCCTACCCTAGACCCTGGCTTAGGCCCTACCCTAGACCCTGCCACTACCTTAGGCCCTACCCTAGACCCTGCCTTAGGCCCTACCCTAGACCCTGCCTTAGGCCCTACCCTAGACCCTGCCTTAGGCCCTACCCTAGACCCTGCCTTAGGCCCTACCCCAGACCCTGCCTTAGGCCCTACCCTAGACCCTGCCTTAGGCCCTACCCTAGACCCTGCCTTAGGCCCTACCCTAGACCCTGCCTTAGGCCCTACCCTAGACCCTGCCTTAGGCCCTACCCTAGACCCTGCCTTAGGCCCTACCCTAGACCCTGCCTTAGGCCCTACCCTAGACCCTGCCTTAGGCCCTACCCTAGACCCTGCCTTAGGCCCTACCCTAGACCCTGCCTTAGGCCCTACCCTAGACCCTGCCTTAGGCCCTACCCTAGACCCTGCCTTAGGCCCTACCCTAGACCCTGCCTTAGGCCCTACCCTAGACCCTGCCTTAGGCCCTACCCTAGACCCTGCCTTAGGCCCTACCCTAGACCCTGCCTTAGGCCCTACCCTAGACCCTGCCTTAGGCCCTACCCTAGACCCTGCCTTAGGCCCTACCCTAGACCCTGCCTTAGGCCCTACCCTAGACCCTGCCTTAGGCCCTACCCTAGACCCTGCCTTAGGCCCTACCCTAGACCCTGCCTTAGGCCCTACCCTAGACCCTGCCTTAGGCCCTACCCTAGACCCTGCCTTAGGCCCTACCCTAGACCCTGCCTTAGGCCCTACCCTAGACCCTGCCTTAGGCCCTACCCTAGACCCTGCCTTAGGCCCTACCCTAGACCCTGCCTTAGGCCCTACCCTAGACCCTGCCTTAGGCCCTACCCTAGACCCTGCCTTCGGCCCCACCCTAGACCCTGCCCCTACCTTAGGCCCTACCCTAGACCCTGCCTTAGGCCCTACCCTAGACCCTGCCTTAGGCCCTACCCTAGACCCTGCCTTAGGCCCTACCCTAGACCCTGCCTTAGGCCCCACCCTAGACCCTGCCCCTACCTTAGGCCCCACCCTAGACCCTGCCCCTACCTTAGGCCCTACCCTAGACCCTGCCTTAGGCCCTACCCTAGACCCTGCCCCTACCTTATGCCCCACCCTAGACCCTGCCCCTACCTTAGGCCCTACCCTAGACCCTGCCTTAGGCCCTACCCTAGACCCTGCATTAGGCCCTACCCTAGACCCTGCCCCTACCTTAGGCCCTACCCTAGACCCTGCCTTAGGTCCTACCCTAGACTCTGCCTTAGGCCCTACCCTAGACCCTGCCTTAGGCCCTACCCTAGACCCTGCCTTAGGCCCTACCCTAGACCCTGCCCCTACCTTAGGCCCTACCCTAGACCCTGCCTTAGGCCCTACCCTAGACCCTGCCCCTACCGTAAGCCCCACCCTAGACCCTGCTCCTACCTTAGGCCCTACCCTAGACCCTGCCTTAGGCCCTACCCTAGACCCTGCCTTAGGGCCTACCCTAGACCCTGCCTTAGGCCCCACCCTAGACCCTGCCCCTACCTTAAGCCCTACCCTAGACCCTACCTTAGGCCCCACCCTAGACCCTGCCCCTACCTTAGGCCCTACCCTAGACCCTGCCTTAGGCCCTACCCTAGACCCTGCCCCTACCGTAAGCCCCACCCTAGACCCTGCCCCTACCTTAGGCCCTACCCTAGACCCTGCCTTAGGCCCTACCCTAGACCCTGCCTTAGGGCCTACCCTAGACCCTGCCTTAGGCCCCACTCTAGACCCTGCCCCTACCTTAAGCCCTACCCTAGACCCTGCCTTAGGCCCTACCCTAGACCCTGCCCCTACCTTAGGCCCTACCCTAGACCCTGCCTTAGGCCCTACCCTAGACCCTGCCTTAGGCCCTACCCTAGGCCCTGCCTTAGGCCCTACCCTAGACCCTGCCCCTACCTTAGGCCCCACCCTAGACCCTGCCCCTACCTTAGGCCCTACCCTAGACCCTGAATTAGGCCCTACCCTAGACCCTGCCCCTACCTTAGGCCCTACCCTAGACCCTGCCTTAGGCCCTACCCTAGACCCTGCCCCTACCTTAGGCCCTACCCTAGACCCTGCCTTAGGCCCCACCCTAGACCCTGCCCCTACCTTAGGCCCCACCCTAGACCCTGCCTTAGGCCCTACCCTAGACCCTGCATTAGGCCCTACCCTAGACCCTGCCCCTACCTTAGGCCATACCCTCGACCCTGCCTTAGGCCCTACCTTAGACCCTGCCCCTACCTTAGGCCCTACCCTAGACCCTAGCCCCTACCTTAGGCCATACCCTCGACCCTGCCTTAGGCCCTACCCTAGACCCTTCCCCTACCTTAGGCCCTACCCTAGACCATGCCCCTACCTTAAGCCCTACCCTAGACCCTGCCTTAGGCCCTACACTAGACCCTGGCCCTACCCTAGACCCTGCCTTAGGCCCTACCCTAGACCCTGTCCCTGCCTTAAGCCCTACCCTAGACCCTGCCCTTACCTTAGGCCCTACCCTAGACCCTGCCTTAGGCCCTACCCTAGACCCTGCCTTAGGCCCTACCCTAGACCCTGCCTTAGGCCCTACCCTAGACCCTGCCCCTACCTTAGGCCCTACCCTAGACCCTGCCTTAGGCCCTACCCTAGACCCTGCCTTAGGCCCTACCCTAGACCCTGCCTTAGGGCCTACCCTAGACCCTGCCTTAGGCCCCACCCTAGACCCTGCCCCTACCTTAATCCCTACCCTAGACCCTACCTTAGGCCCCACCCTAGACCCTGCCCCTACCTTAGTCCCTACCCTAGACCCTGCCTTAGGCCCTACCCTAGACCCTGCCCCTACCGTAAGCCCCACCCTAGACCCTGCCCCTACCTTAGGCCCTACCCTAGACCCTGCCTTAGGCCCTACCCTAGACCCTGCCTTAGGGCCTACCCTAGACCCTGCCTTAGGCCCCACCCTAGACCCTGCCCCTACCTTAAGCCCTACCCTAGACCCTGCCTTAGGCCCTACCCTAGACCCTGCCCCTACGTTAGGCCCTACCCTAGACCCTGCCTTAGGCCCTACCCTAGACCCTGCCTTAGGCCCTACCCTAGGCCCTACCCTAGGCCCTGCCTTAGGCCCTACCCTAGACCCTGCCCCTACCTTAGGCCCCACCCTAGACCCTGCCCCACCTTAGGCCCTACCATAGACCCTGAATTAGGCCCTACCCTAGACCCTGCCCCTGCCTTAGGCCCTACCCTAGACCCTGCCTTAGGCCCTACCCTAGACCCTGCCCCTACGTTAGGCCCTACCCTAGACCCTGCCTTAGGCCCTACCCTAGACCCTGCCTTAGGCCCTACCCTAGGCCCTACCCTAGGCCCTGCCTTAGGCCCTACCCTAGACCCTGCCCCTACCTTAGGCCCCACCCTAGACCCTGCCCCACCTTAGGCCCTACCATAGACCCTGAATTAGGCCCTACCCTAGACCCTGCCCCTGCCTTAGGCCCTACCCTAGACCCTGCCTTAGGCCCTACCCTAGACCCTGCCCCTACCTTAGGCCCTACCCTAGACCCTGCCTTAGGCCCCACCCTAGACCCTGCCCCTACCTTAGGCCCCACCCTAGACCCTGCCTTAGGCCCTACCCTAGACCCTGCATTAGGCCCTACCCTAGACCCTGCCCCTACCTTAGGCCCTACCCTAGACCCTGCCCCTACCTTAGGCCATACCCTCGACCCTGCCTTAGGCCCTACCCTAGACCCTGTCCCTGCCTTAGGCCCTACCCTAGACCCTGCCTTAGGCCCTAGCCTAGTCCCTGCCTTAGGCCCTAGCCTAGACCCTGCCTTAGGCCCTAGCCTAGACCCTGCCTTAGGCCCTAGCCTAGACCCTGCCTTAGGCCCTAGCCTAGACCCTGCCCCTACCTTAAGCCCTACCCTAGACCCTGGCTTAGGCCCTACCCTAGACCCTGCCACTACCTTAGGCCCAACCCTAGACCCTGCCTTAGGCCCTACCCTAGACCCTGCCCCTACCTTAAGCCCTACCCTAGACCCTGCCTTAGGCCTTACCCTAGACCCTGCCTTAGTCCCTACCCTAGACCCTGCCCCTCCCTTAGGCCCTACCCTAGACCCTGCCCCTACCCTAGACCCTGCCTTAGGCCCCACCCTAGACCCTGCCCCTCCCTTAGGCCCTACCCTAGACCCTGCCCCTACCTTAGGCCCTACCCTAAACCCTGCCTTAGGCCCCTACCCTAGACCCTTACCCTACCTTAGATCCTACCCTAGACCCTGCCCCTACCTTAGGTCCTACCCTAGACCCTGCCTTAGGCACTACCCTAGATCCTGCCTTAGGCCCTGCCCTAGACCCTGCCTTAGGCCCTGCCCTAGACCCTGCCCTAGGCCCTACCCTAGACCCTGCCCCTAGGCCCTACCCTAGACCCTGCCCCTAGGCCCTACCCTAGACCCTGCCCCTAGGCCCTACCCTAGACCCTGCCCCTAGGCCCTACCCTAGACCCTGCCCTTAGGCCCTACCCTAGACCCTGCCCCTACCGTAAGCCCCACCCTAGACCCTGCCCCTACCTTAGGCCCTACCCTAGACCCTGCCTTAGGCCCTACCCTAGACCCTGCCTTAGGGCCTACCCTAGACCCTGCCTTAGGCCCCACCCTAGACCCTGCCCCTACCTTAAGCCCTACCCTAGACCTTACCTTAGGCCCCACCCTAGACCCTGCCCCTACCTTAGGCCCTACCCTAGACCCTGCCTTAGGCCCTACCCTAGACCCTGCCTTAGGCCCTACCCTAGACCCTGTCTTAGGGCCTACCCTAGACCCTGCCTTAGGCCCCACCCTAGACCCTGCCCCTACCTTAAGCCCTACCCTAGGCCCTACCCTAGACCCTGCCCCTACCTTAGGCCCTACCCTAGACCCTATTCCCTGCCTTAGGCCATACCCTCAACCCTGCCTTAGGCCCTACCCTAGACCCTGCCCCTACCTTAGGCCCTACCCTAGACCCTGCCCCTACCTTAGGCCCTACCCTAGACCCTGCCCCTACTGTTGGCCCTACCCTATACCCTGCCCCTATCTTAGGCCCTACCCTAGACCCTGCCCCTACCTTAGGCCCTACCCTAGACCCTGCCCCTACCTTAGGCCCTACCCTAGACCCTGCCCCTACCTTAGGCCCTACCCTAGACCCTGCCCCTACCTTAGGCCCTACCCTAGACCCTGCCCCTACCTTAGGCCCTACCCTAGACCTTGCCCCTACCTTAGGCCCTACCCTAGATCCTGCCCCTACCCTAGACCCTGACCCTAGACCCTGCCCCTACCTTAGGCCCTATCCTAGACCTTGTCCCTCTCTTAGACCCTGCCTTAGGCCCTACCCTAGACCCTGCCTTAGTCCCCACCCTAGCCCCTTGCCCCTAACCTATGCTCGACCCTAGTCCCTACCCTAAGACCCTAGCCTCTATCCCCTACCCAACCCCATCCCCTACCTTTCGATCCCAGCCTCTATCCTCTACCCTAGCCTCTAACCTAGGCCCTATCCTAGCCTCTACCCAACCCCATCCCCTATCCTAGCCTCTACCCAACCCCACCCCCCTACCCTAAGACCCAAGCCTCTACCCAACCCCATCCCCTATCCTATCCTAGCCTCTACCCAACCCCATCCCCTACCCTAGGACCCTAGCCTCTATCCTACTCTTTATCCTCTAACCAAACCTGTCCCGGCCCTACCCTAAGACCCAACAATGTTGAGGGTGGTAGTAGTAGTAGTATTAATGTAGGCGGTAGTAGTAGTATTAATGGGGGTGGTGGTAGTATTATTAATGGGGGTGGTGGTAGTATTATTAATGGGGGTGGTGGTAGTAGTATTAATGGGGGTGGCGGTGGTAGTAGTAGTATTAATGGGGGTGGTGGTAGTAGTATTAATGGGGTGGTGGTAGTAGTAGTAGTAGTAGTAGTAGTAGTAGTAGTATCAATGAGGGGTGTAGCAGTAGTATTAATGGGGGTGGTGGTAGTAGTATTAATGGGGGTGGCGGTAGTAGTATTAATGGGGGTGGTAGTAGTAGTATTAATGAGGGTGGTGGTGGTGGTGGTGGTAGTAGTAGTATTAATGGGGGTGGTGGTAGTTGTATAAATGGGGGTGGTGGTAGTAGTAGTATTAATGAGGGTGGTGGTGGTAGTAGTAGTATTAATGAGGGGTGTAGTAGTAGTATTATTGGGGGTGGTGGTAGTAGTATTAATGAGGGTGGTGGTAGTAGTATTAATGAGGGCAGCGGTAGTACTTTAACTAGAGTTGAGGTCCCTCCCTCATGAAAATCTAATTAGCATAATAAAACAATCTCCATAAAATCTGTCAGTTGAAGCTGGAGGTGTTTTTGTACACTGGATTATTTCAATCCGCCGATGTGGCGCTTCTGCAACCGCAGTGAGAAGTGACATATCTGGAGCGGGATTTATCAGACCATGAGACATATCTGGAGCGGGATTTATCAGACCATGAGACATATCTGGAGCGGGATTTATCAGACTATGAGACATCTAGAGCGGGATTTATCAGACCATGAGACATATCTAGAGCGGGATTTATCAGACCATGAGACATATCTGGAGCGGACAGACACTTCAGACAGACACTTCAGAACAAACTTCCTTTTTAAAGGGTCTTAAAATTCAAGTTCAAATAGGAAAATTATCCTTGGTATGACCTTAAAACAATTCCATATACACCCCCCCCCCCTTCCTGGCTTAGACTGTTTAGTGCCAAAAATAAGGGGTTAAATATACATTGTTTTTTATATAACAAATGTTTCCTGATATTTCCTATATATCCCCGGCTGAGACTGTTATTGGTTAATATGCTTTCTTTGTAAAGTAGTAATCAACTGTGAACAACAGAAGGTCAGTAATAATATCATCATAGTTAATAACATCCATTTGGTTCAATAACTCACCTCGGTGTGCCCTTGAGCAAGGCACTAACCCCTCAGTATTTCAGGGCTGCTGTGCAGCTCTGTTCCCAGCCTGGTGGCTGTCCGGTTGGGTATTGTGACAGGGAAAACAATGAACAGTATCCGTGCAAACGGACAAATAAATGAAGTATTATATTACTCCCACTTTATGCCTCTGTCCCGGGATAATCAACCCAGAAACCATCACATTTCTTTCACTTGATCTTTCCAACCTTTATAATCCTCTCTGTTGCCATTTTTCCTTTCAACAGGATTTAAGAGTCAAGCTGGAGCATGAGAGAGAGAAACGGTGAGTTGCAACTTCCACTGTTTTTCTACTTCTCTTTCCAGGGAGGTGTTGTGTTATATCATGACTGAGTTCTCATGTCCAGGGAGGGGGAGAAGGGGGGTGTTGTGTTATCTCATGACTGAGTTCTCATGTCCAGGGAGGGGGAGAAGGGGGGTGTTGTGTTATCTCATGACTGAGTTCTCATGTCCAGGGAGGGGGAGAAGGGGGGTGTTGTGTTATATCATGACTGAGTTCTCAGGTCCAGGGAGAAGGAGAAGGGGGGTGTTGTGTTATATCATGACTGAGTTCTCATGTCCAGGGGAAAGTAGAGAAACACGACAGTGTTGTTTCCTGCCCCATAGAGCCTCACGACAGTGTTGTTTCCTACCCCATAGAGCCTCACGACAGTGTTGTTTCCTACCCCATAGAGCCTCATGACAGCGTCCTGCCCCATAGAGCCTCACGACAGCGTTGTTTCCTGCCCCATAGAGCCTCACGACAGTGTTGTTTTCTGCCCCATAGAGCCTCACGACAGTGTTGTTTCCTGCCCCATAGAGCCTCACAACAGCGTCCTGCCCCATAGAGCCTCACGACAGCGTCCTGCCCCATAGAGCCTCACGACAGCGTCCTACCCCATAGAGCCTCATTATTATACAGTAATTGTGGCTGTCCTAATGGTAGGACATTGTTATACAGTAATTGTGGCAGTCCTAATGGTAGGACATTGTTATACAGTAATTGTGGCAGTCCTAATGGTAGGACATTGTTATACAGTAATTGTGGCAGTCCTAATGGTAGGACATTGTTATACAGTAATTGTGGCAGTCCTAATGGTAGGACATTGTTATACGGTAATTGTGGCAGTCCTAATGGTAGGACATTGTTATACGGTAATTGAGGAGGAACAAGTGACGTGAAGCAGTAGACAAACAGACACTGCCTCTCACCTGTAGCAGTATGTTACCATCACAACATCAGAGATGACTGACTAAAGAGTGTGGAGTTGGAAACAGAACGTTAACCCTCTGACAGATCCTCTCTGTGCCGGGGACTCTGTGCCGGGGTCTCTGTGCCAGGGTCTCTGTCTGTACCTTCAGGATGACCTCTATCCTCTGTTCCGCAGCATCATCCCGTTCCAGCGACCTCTGAAAATCAAGGAGCTGCTCCAGAAGGTCACAGAGGCCTTTGGACAACAGATGGACCTCTTCTACACAGACAAAGAGGTAGACAAGATAACACAACACAATAACACAACAGAACACCATCACATCACACCACATGACGTAATGGTGTTACACCACAGCATGACATAATGGTGTCACACCACAACATAACATAATGGTGTCACACCACAACATGACATAATGGTGTTACACCACAGCATGACGTAATGGTGTCACGTCACAACATGACATAATGGTGTCACGTCACACCACAACATAACATAATGGTGTCACACCACAACATGACATAATGGTGTCACATCACACCACATGACGTAATGGTGTTACACCACAGCATGACATAATGGTGTCACACCACAACATGACATAATGGTGTCACATCACACCACATGACGTAATGGTGTTACACCACAGCATGACATAATGGTGTCACGTCACACCACAACATGACATAATGGTGCCACACCACAACATGACATAAGGGTGTCACGTCACACCACAACATGACATAATGGTGTCACACCACAACATGACATAATGGTGTCACACCACAACATGACATAATGGTGTCACATCACACCACATGAAGTAATGGTGTCACACCACAGCATGACATAATGGTGTCACACCACAGCATGACATAATGGTGTCACACCACAGCATGACATAATGGTGTCACACCACAGCATGACATAATGGTGTCACCCCACAGCATGACATAATGGTGTCACCCCACAGCATGACATAATGGTGTCACGTCACACCACAGCATGACATAATGGTGTCACGTCACACCACAGCATGACATAATGGTGTCACGTCACAGCATGACATAATGGTGTCACGCCACAGCATGACATAATGGTGTCACGCCACAACATGACATAATGGTGTTACGTCACAACATGACATAATGGTGTCACAACATGACATAATGGTGTCACACCACAGAATGACATAATGGTGTCACACCACAGCACAGCATGACATAATGGTGTCACGCCACAGCATGACTTAATGGTGTCACGCCACAGCATGACATAATGGTGTCACGCCACAACATGACATACTGGTGTTACGTCACAACATGACATAATGGTGCCACAACATGACATAATGGTGTCACAACATGACATAATGGTGTCACACCACAGCATGACATAATGGTGTCATGTCACACCACAGCATGACATAATGGTGTCACACCACAGCATGACATAATGGTGTCACACCACAGCATGACATAATGGTGTCACACCACAGCATGACATAATGGTGTCATGTCACAGCACAGCATGACATAATGGTGTCATGTCACAGCACAGCATGACATAATGGTGTCATGTCACACCACAGCATGACATAATGGTGTCACACCACAGCATGACATAATTGTGTCATGTCACAGCACAGCATGACATAATGGTGTCATGTCACAGCACAGCATGACATAATGGTGTCACGTCACACCACAGCATGACATAATGGTGTCATGTCACACCACAGCATGACATAATGGTATCACGCCACAACATGACATAATGGTGTTACGTCACAACATGACATAATGGTGTCACAACATGACATAATGGTGTCACAACATGACATAATGGTGTCACACCACAGCATGACATAATGGTGTCACACCACAGCATGACATAATGGTGTCACACCACAGCATGACATAATGGTGTCATGTCACAGCACAGCATGACATAATGGTGTCACAGCACAGCATGACCATAATGGTGTCATGTCACACCACAGCATGACATAATGGTGTCATGTCACAGCACAGCATGACATAATGGTGTCACACCACAGCATGACATAATGGTGTCACACCACAGCATGACATAATGGTGTCATGTCACAGCACAGCATGACATAATGGTGTCACAGCACAGCATGACCATAATGGTGTCATGTCACACCACAGCATGACATAATGGTGTCACAGCACAGCATGACCATAATGGTGTCATGTCACACCACAGCACAAGATGACAAGATGATGAAAGTATCTTGTCTCAGAATAACTAAGAACTTTGTCTCTGACTTAACTGTTGGTGTCTTGTCTCTGACTTAACTGTTGGTGTCTTGTCTCTGACTTAACTGTTGGTGTCTTGTCTCTGACTTAACTGTTGGTGTCTTGTCTCTGACTTAACTGTTGGTGTCTTGTCTCTGACTTAACTGTTGGTGTCTTGTCTCTGACTTAACTGTTGGTGTCTTGTCTCTGACTTAATAACGGTTGGTGTCTTGTCTCTGACTTAACGGTTGGTGTCTTGTCTCTGACTTAATAACGGTTGGTGTCTTGTCTGTGACTTAATAACGGTTGGTGTCTTGTCTCTGACTTAATAACGGTTGGTGTCTTGTCTGTGACTTAATAACGGTTGGTGGATCTGGATAAGACTATAATGTTATATAAATGTCTCCCTGCAGCGTCTGGTTCCTCTAAAGAGCCAGGAGGATCTAGACAGAGCGGTGCTCAACGTGGGCTCTAGCAGCCTGCTCAGACTACTGCTGAAAACTCCCAAGAACAACCACGTGAGTCTACACATTCACACACACACACACGCCTTAGAATACATTGTTCAAGCATATAGTATACATGCAACAAATACGAAGCCTCTACAAACGTTATGTTTCCTCCGACACATTGGTGCGGCTGGCTTCCGGGTTGGATGGCGCTGTGTTAAGAAGCAGTGCGGCTTGGTTGGGTTGTGTATCGGAGGACGCATGACTTTCAACCTTCGTCTCTCCCGAGCCCGTACGGGAGTTGTAGCGATGAGACAAGATAGTAGCTACTAAACAATTGGATACCACGAAATTGGGGAGAAAAAGGGCAAAAAAATTTTTTTAAATAATAATAATAAATAACACCCCTCTTCTCTCCACTGTTTTACCTCCATGATTTGTGTGTTATAATTTGGTGTGAGAAATGCTGTAATGCGTATTATTGTGATTACATGGACAGAGCAGTGGTCACCGACCTGAGTCAAGGTCACTCAGTCAAAATGCAAGACGAGATCTACCGCTCAGATTGTTTTTTAACATGACTTAAAAAACGTACGCCTTTGCAACATTAACCAATTAAAAAAAGTTCTGTAGCAACGAGGTTTGTGCAGTAAACTATAGGCCCAATACATTATCACTGCATATTGGCTTTGCTTGATTTGCCCTGCCAAACATTGTTGTTCATACCATTTAAACATTTGAGGTGGACTATATGATCACGCCGGTAATAGATAAGTTGTTGTATTACTTGTGAGGCACAGCTGAGTGAGCAGACATTTACAGAATTTACTTTTTACTGGGCTGCATCTGATGGTCAGTCTCAGCAGAGGGAGAAAGCAGCAGACTGAGGGTCAGTCTCAGCAGAGGGAGAGAGCAGCAGACTGAGGGTCTGTCTCAGCAGACTGAGGGTCTGTCTCAGCAGACTGAGGGTCTGTCTCAGCAGACTGAGGGTCTGTCTCAGCAGACTGAGGGTCTGTCTCAGCAGACTGAGGGTCTGTCTCAGCAGACTGCGGGTCTGTCTCAGCAGACTGCGGGTCTGTCTCAGCAGACTGCGGGTCTGTCTCAGCAGACTGCGGGTCTGTCTCAGCAGACTGCGGGTCTGTCTCAGCAGACTGCGGGTCTGTCTCAGCAGACTGCGGGTCTGTCTCAGCAGACTGCGGGTCTGTCTCAGCAGACTGCGGGTCTGTCTCAGCAGACTGCGGGTCTGTCTCAGCAGACTGCGGGTCTGTCTCAGCAGACTGCGGGTCAGTCTCAGCAGACTGCGGGTCTGTCTCAGCAGACTGCGGGTCTGTCTCAGCAGACTGCGGGTCTGTCTCAGCAGACTGCGGGTCTGTCTCAGCAGACTGCGGGTCTGTCTCAGCAGACTGCGGGTCTGTCTCAGCAGACTGCGGGTCAGTCTCAGCAGACTGCGGGTCAGTCTCAGCAGACTGCGGGTCAGTCTCAGCGGAGAGAGAGAGCAGCAGACTGACATACAAAGCTCAGATTTCTCACTTCCTGTTTTGATTTCTCCTCAGGTTTTTGCCTGCCAATTTGAGTTCTCACAGACATCTTTCAAACAGTTTTAGAAATTGAGAAAACTGAGTGTTTTCTATCCAATACTAATAATAATATGCATATATTAGCAACTGAGACTGAGGAGTAGGCCGTTTACTTTGGGCACCTTATTCATCCAAGCTACTCAATACTGCCCCCCAGCCATGAGAAGTTTTAAACATGAAGTCACTCATAAAAACAGCATCTCTTGGCTGTGTTTAAACGTTGTGAAATCTCACAGTATTAACTAGGCTGTGTTCTTTGACAGTCTCTCTCTAGTCATGGTTGTAGATTTATTTTACACCTGCTACGTTTCTGCAGACACGGTCGTCTCAGCCATCCGATTAGCCAGCGGTAGACCTAATAGTGCCCTTGCTTTGCTGTCCGGTCCTGCCGGGAAGGCAGAGTTTGTAATATAGTGCAGCCGACTACATTCCTACTATAGAATGAGAATAATCAGCATATTTCCTTGATTCCAACAGTTCAGTTAACTAGGCCTCGATGTGTTTGCCCATATAGTTAAATAAAGGTAAAATAAAAATACATTATTATGCTGCTTGGCACAACGTGGAAATAATAAAAGTGGAGAAAATAATTGATTGAACAGTAGACATGGAGAAAGTCTCATTGAAATCACTTATAATGTTTGTGTTGCCACCCTAAGGTCATGAACTACTCAGAAAGCAGATTTACTACTTGTATTATTCATTTATATTAACCCCATCACCACTCCCCCCCCCCCCTCTTCAGAGGATAAATATCTTGGTTATTTATTTTTTTACCTATATATTTTAAACATAAATTGCCATCACATATACCGTCAAATGTGAAAAATATTGTGATATGAAGTTTTGGCCTTATTGCCCAGCCCAACGTTATCTGTTGTGATGTGCACAGAGATGAACTAACTGACAACAGTTACTTCCTTAGCTGTCCTTCTTCACTTCCTCTCCCGTCCACTTCCTGTGTGTCTAGTTCCTACAGGTGGGCAGTAGGGACAAACAGAGCGAGCTTAGGTCGTCCCGTTCTCTAGGGGATCTGAAGGGTTGTATACTCAAGTGCTCAGAGAGGGTCCGAAAACACTCCACAGGTTAGTCAATACACACTCACACACACACACACACACACACACACACACACCTCGCACTACCCTGCTCTGTACACTTTCGGTGCCAAGCAAGGCAGCGTTACACTCAATTTCTGTGACTTCCTGTACTCACATCCACCTCCTATAGGAATGACTTCCTGTGCTGACATCCACCTCCCCCCTCCAGGTTCTCTCCATGCAGGTCGTAGGTCCCCCCCTCCAGGCTCGGTCCCAGAGGAGCAGCAGCAGATTGCCAGGCAGGGCTCCTTCACCTCTATTCACACAGAGGGAGAGTTTATACCTGAGGGCCTGGATCAGAAGGTAAGAGACAATATACTATTCTGTCTCTGTCACTAAGGGACAGTTTATACCTGAGGGTCTGGATCAGAAGGTAAGAGACAATATACTATTCTGTCTCTGTCACTAAGGGACAGTTTATACCTGAGGGCCTGGATCAGAAGGTAAGAGACAATATACTATTCTCTGTCACTAAGGGACAGTTTATACCTGAGGGCCTGGATCAGAAGGATCAGAGACAATATACTATTCTGTCTCTGTCACTAAGGGACAGTTTATACCTGAGGGCCTGGATCAGAAGGATCAGAGACAATATACTATTCTGTCTCTGTCACTAAGGGACAGTTTATACCTGAGGGCCTGGATCAGAAGGTAAGAGACCATATACTATTCTGTCTCTGTCACTAAGGGACAGTTTATACCTGAGGGCCTGGATCAGAAGGTAAGAGACAATATACTATTCTGTCTCTGTCACTAAGGGACAGTTTATACCTGAGGGCCTGGATCAGAAGGATCAGAGACAATATACTATTCTGTCTCTGTCACTAAGGGACAGTTTATACCTGAGGGCCTGGATCAGAAGGATCAGAGACAATATACTATTCTGTCTCTGTCACTAAGGGACAGTTTATACCTGAGGGCCTGGATCAGAAGGTAAGAGACAATATACTATTCTGTCTCTGTCACTAAGGGACAGTTTATACCTGAGGGCCTGGATCAGAAGGTAAGAGACAATATACTATTCTCTGTCACTAAGGGACAGTTTATACCTGAGGGCCTGGATCAGAAGGATCAGAGACAATATACTATTCTGTCTCTGTCACTAAGGGACAGTTTATACCTGAGGGTCTGCATCAGAAGGTAAGAGACAACGTAGTACTCTCTCATTCGCGAGCTGCTCAGTGACGTGAGCCTACCAGACAAGCTAAATGCCTTCTATGCTCACTTTGAGGCAAACAAAACTTAACCATGCATGAGAGCACCAGCTGTTCCAGACGACGGTGTGATCACACTCTCCGTAGCCGATATGAGTAGGACTTTTAAACAGTTCAACATTCACAAGGCCTCAGGGCCAGACGGATTACCTGGACTCATACTCAGAGTATACGCTGACCAGCTGGCAATGTCTTCTCTGACATTTTCAACCTCTCCCTGACCCAGTCTGTAATACCAACATGTTTCAAGCAGAGCACCATCCCTGTGCCAAAAGGATGCCAAGGTAACCTGCCTGAATTATAGTTCAGTAGCACTCTGTAGTCATGAAGGGCTTTGAAAGGCTGGTCATGGCTCACATCAACACCATCATCCTAGCCACCCTGGGTCCACAACGCTGATGCTCATCACAAGGGGCCCCCCAGGGGTGCGTTCTTAGTCCCTTCTTGTACTCCCTGTTCACCCATGACTGTGTGGCCATGCACGACTCCAACACCATCATTAAGATTGCCGCCGACACTGGTGATAGGCTTGATCACCGACAGCCTACAGGGAGGAGGTTAGAGACCTGGTGATAGGCCTGATCACCGACAACAATGATACAGCCTATAAGGAGAGGTCAGAGACCTGGTGATAGGCCTGATCACCGACAACAATGACACAGCCTACAGGGAGGAGGTCAGAGACCTGGTGGTAGGCCTGATCACCGACAACAATGATACAGCCTATAAGGAGAGGTCAGAGACCTGGTGGTAGGCCTGATCACCAACAACAATGACACAGCCTATAAGGAGAGGTCAGAGACCTGGCAGTGTGATGCCAGGAGAACAACCTTTCCCTTCAACATGATCAAGACAAAGGAGATGATTGTGAACTACAGGAAACGGAGGGCCATCCACATCGATGGGTGCTGTAGTGGATGGGTAGGGAGCTTCAAGTTCCTCGGTGTCCACATCATTAAAGATCTATCATTGTCCACTCCCACCAACACAGTTGTGAAGAAGGACAGGACAACGCTGCTGCTACTGTTTATTATCGGTCACTTCATTCCTAGTTATACGTACACATCTACCTCAACGACCTCATACCCCAGCACCTCCAATCAGTACTGGTACCCTGTGTATATAACCTAGTTATCATTACTCAGTACTGGTACCCTGTGTATATAACCTAGTTATCATTACTCAGTACTGGTACCCTGTGTATATAACCTAGTTATCATTACTCAGTACTGGTACCCTGTGTATATAACCTAGTTATCATTACTCAGTACTGGTACCCTGTGTATATAACCTAGTTATCATTACTCAGTACTGGTACCCTGTGTATATAGTCTAGTTATCATTACTCAGTACTGGTACCCTGTGTATATAACCTAGTTATCATTACTCAGTACTGGTACCCTGTGTATATAACCTAGTTATCATTACTCAGTACTGGTACCCTGTGTATATAGTCTAGTTATCATTACTCAGTACTGGTACCCTGTGTATATAGTCTAGTTATCATTACTCAGTACTGGTACCCTGTGTATATAACCTAGTTATCATTACTCAGTACTGGTACCCTGTGTATTTAACCTTGTTATCATTACTCATTACTCAGTACTGGTACCCTGTGTATATAGTCTAGTTATCATTACTCAGTACTGGTACCCTGTGTATATAGTCTAGTTATCATTACTCAGTACTGGTACCCTGTGTATATAACCTAGGTATCATTACTCAGTACTGGTACCCTGTGTATATAACCTAGTTATCATTACTCATTACTCAGTACTAGTACCCTGTGTATATAACCTAGTTATCATTACTCAGTACTGGTACCCTGTGTATTTAACCTTGTTATCATTACTCATTACTCAGTACTGGTACCCTGTGTATATAGTCTAGTTATCATTACTCAGTACTGGTACCCTGTGTATATAACCTAGTTATCATTACTCATTACTCAGTACTGGTACCCTGTGTATATAGTCTAGTTATCATTACTCAGTACTGGTACCCTGTGTATATAGTCTAGTTATCATTACTCAGTACTGGTACCCTGTGTATATAACCTAGTTATCATTACTCAGTACTGGTACCCTGTGTATATAACCTAGTTATCATTACTCATTACTCAGTACTGGTACCCTGTGTGTATGTTATCTTCTCTCTCTGTCCCTGACCTTCTCTCATCCTCAGTCAAATGTGTCTGTTTCCTCGTACATCTCTGTCTCAGTCAAATGTGTCTGTTTCCTCGTACATCTCTGTGTCTGTTCCCTTGTACATCTCTGTCTCAGTCAAATGTGTCTGTTCCCTCGTACATCTCTGTCTCAGTCAAATGTGTCTGTTTCCTCGTACATCTCTGTGTCTGTTCCCTTGTACATCTCTGTCTCAGTCAAATGTGTCTGTTCCCTCGTACATCTCTGTCTCAGTCAAATGTGTCTGTTTCCTCGTACATCTCTGTGTCTGTTCCCTCGTACATCTCTGTCTCAGTCAAATGTGTCTGTTCCCTCGTACATCTCTGTCTCAGTCAAATGTGTCTGTTCCCTCGTACATCTCTGTCTCAGTCAAATGTGTCTGTTTCCTCGTACATCTCTGTCTCAGTCAAATGTGTCTGTTTCCTCGTACATCTCTGTCTCAGTCAAATGTGTCTGTTTCCTCGTACATCTCTGTCTCAGTCAAATGTGTCTGTTTCCTCGTACATCTCTGTGTCTGTTCCCTCGTACATCTCTGTCTCAGTCAAATGTGTCTGTTCCCTCGTACATCTCTGTCTCAGTCAAATGTGTCTGTTCCCTCGTACATCTCTGTCTCAGTCAAATGTGTCTGTTTCCTCGTACATCTCTGTGTCTGTTCCCTCGTACATCTCTGTCTCAGTCAAATGTGTCTGTTTCCTCGTACATCTCTGTCTCAGTCAAATGTGTCTGTTTCCTCGTACATCTCTGTGTCTGTTCCCTCGTACATCTCTGTCTCAGTCAAATGTGTCTGTTTCCTCGTACATCTCTGTCTCAGTCAAATGTGTCTGTTCCCTCGTACATCTCTGTGTCTGTTCCCTTGTACATCTCTGTCTCAGTCAAATGTGTCTGTTTCCTCGTACATCTCTGTCTCAGTCAAATGTGTCTGTTCCCTCGTACATCTCTGTGTCTGTTTCCTCGTACATCTCTGTGTCTGTTCCCTTGTACATCTCTGTGTCTGTTCCCTCGTACATCTCTGTGTCTGTTCCCTCGTACATCTCTGTGTCTGTTCCCTCGTACATCTCTGTCTCAGTCAAATGTGTCTGTTCCCTCGTACATCTCTGTCTCAGTCAAATGTGTCTGTTCCCTCGTACATCTCTGTCTCAGTCAAATGTGTCTGTTTCCTCGTACATCTCTGTGTCTGTTCCCTCGTACATCTCTGTCTCAGTCAAATGTGTCTGTTCCCTCGTACATCTCTGTGTCTGTTCCCTCGTACATCTCTGTGTCTGTTCCCTCGTACATCTCTGTGTCTGTTCCCTCGTACATCTCTGTCTCAGTCAAATGTGTCTGTTCCCTCGTACATCTCTGTGTCTGTTCCCTCGTACATCTCTGTGTCTGTTCCCTCGTACATCTCTGTCTCAGTCAAATGTGTCTGTTCCCTCGTACATCTCTGTGTCTGTTCCTTTGTACATCTCTGTCTCAGTCAAATGTGTCTGTTTCCTCGTACATCTCTGTGTCTGTTCCCTCGTACATCTCTGTCTCAGTCAAATGTGTCTGTTCCCTCGTACATCTCTGTCTCAGTCAAATGTGTCTGTTCCCTCGTACATCTCTGTGTCTGTTCCCTTGTACATCTCTGTCTCAGTCAAATGTGTCTGTTCCCTCGTACATCTCTGTCTCAGTCAAATGTGTCTGTTCCCTCGTACATCTCTGTCTCAGTCAAATGTGTCTGTTTCCTCGTACATCTCTGTGTCTGTTCCCTCGTACATCTCTGTCTCAGTCAAATGTGTCTGTTCCCTCGTACATCTCTGTCTCAGTCAAATGTGTCTGTTTCCTCGTACATCTCTGTCTCAGTCAAATGTGTCTGTTCCCTCGTACATCTCTGTGTCTGTTCCCTCGTACATCTCTGTGTCTGTTCCCTCGTACATCTCTGTGTCTGTTCCCTCGTACATCTCTGTGTCTGTTCCCTCGTACATCTCTGTGTCTGTTCCCTCGTACATCTCTGTCTCAGTCAAATGTGTCTGTTTCCTCGTACATCTCTGTCTCAGTCAAATGTGTCTGTTTCCTCGTACATCTCTGTGTCTGTTCCCTCGTACATCTCTGTCTCAGTCAAATGTGTCTGTTCCCTTGTACATCTCTGTCTCAGTCAAATGTGTCTGTTTCCTCGTACATCTCTGTGTCTGTTCCCTCTTACATCTCTGTCTCAGTCAAATGTGCCTGTTCCCTCGTACATCTCTGTCTCAGTCAAATGTGTGTGTTCCCTCGTACATCTCTGTCTCAGTCAAATGTGCCTGTTCCCTCGTACATCTCTGTCTCAGTCAAATGTGTCTGTTCCCTCGTACATCTCTGTCTCAGTCAAATGTGTCTGTTCCCTCGTACATCTCTGTCTCAGTCAAATGTGTCTGTTCCCTCGTACATCTCTGTCTCAGTCAAATGTGTCTGTTTCCTCGTACATCTCTGTGTCTGTTCCCTTGTACATCTCTGTCTCAGTCAAATGTGTCTGTTTCCTCGTACATCTCTGTCTCAGTCAAATGTGTCTGTTTCCTCGTACATCTCTGTGTCTGTTCCCTCGTACATCTCTGTCTCAGTCAAATGTGTCTGTTTCCTCGTACATCTCTGTGTCTGTTCCCTCGTACATCTCTGTCTCAGTCAAATGTGTCTGTTTCCTCGTACATCTCTGTGTCTGTTCCCTCGTACATCTCTGTCTCAGTCAAATGTGTCTGTTCCCTCGTACATCTCTGTGTCTGTTCCCTCGTACATCTCTGTCTCAGTCAAATGTGTCTGTTCCCTCGTACATCTCTGTCTCAGTCATAGTAAGGCTAACAATGTGATTATTCTGTTCCCTCGTACATCTCTGTCTCAGTCAAATGTGTCTGTTCCCTCGTACATCTCTGTCTCAGTCATAGTAAGGCTAACAATGTGATTATTCTGTTCCCTCCTACATCTCTGTCTCAGTCATAGTAAGGCTAACAATGTGATTATTATGTTCCCTCGTACATCTCTGTCTCAGTCATAGTAAGGCTAACAATGTGATTATTCTGTTCCCTCGTACATCTCTGTCTCAGTCATAGTAAGGCTAACAATGTGATTATTCTGTTCCCTCGTACATCTCTGTCTCAGTCATAGTAAGGCTAACAATGTGATTATTCTGTTCCCTCCTACATCTCTGTCTCAGTCAAATGTGTCTGTTCCCTCGTACATCTCTGTCTCAGTCATAGTAAGGCTAACAATGCGATTATTCTGTTCCCTCCTACATCTCTGTCTCAGTCAAATGTGTCTGTTCCCTCGTACATCTCTGTCTCAGGCATAGTAAGGCTAACAATGTGATTATTCTGTTCCCTCCTACATCTCTGTCTCAGTCATAGTAAGGCTAACAATGTGATTATTCTGTTGTGTTCTTCAGTTGCTGGAGCCCTTTGGGAGTGCAGGCAACTCTCTGTCCAGCAGCTGTCAATCAATAGACCAAGCATTGGACAGGTGAGACCCTTACTTCTCTGCGATATGAAACATCTATGTATGTAAATTAGTTATGTTTGTTGTCAATAATGTGGAGTGTGTAGTGATTATACTGTTCAGAAACACATGAGGGGGGAGAGGAGGATGAGGGGGGAGAGGAGGATGAGGGGGGAGAGGAGGATGAGGGGGGAGAGGAGGATGAGAGGAGGAGGAGGAGCGGGGGTAGGGAGGAGGAGTGGGTGAGGGAGTGGGAGGGAGGGGAGGAGAGAGAGGGGGAGAGGAGGATGAGAGAAGGAGGGGGTCGGGAGGAGGAGTGGGAGAGGGGAGGAGGTGGGAGGGAGGGGAGGAGAGAGGGGGGATGAGGAGGAGGGGGGAGGTGGGAGGGAGGGGAGGAGAGAGAGGGGGAGAGGAGGATGAGAGAAGGAGGGGGTAGGGAGGAGGAGTGGGAGAGGGGAGGAGGTGGGAGGGAGGGGAGGAGAGAGGGGGGATGAGGAGGAGGGGGGAGGAGGGGGGAGGTGGGAGCGAGAGGGGGGATGAGGAGGAGGGGGGAGGAGGGGGGAGGTGGGAGCGAGGGGGGGGGTGGGAGGGGAGGAGAGAGGGGGATGAGGAGAGAGGGGGGATGAGGAGGAGGGGGGAGGAGGGGGGAGGTGGGAGCGAGGGGGGGGGGTGGGAGGGGAGGAGAGAGGGGGATGAGGAGAGAGGGGGGATGAGGAGAGAAGGGGAGGGAGGGGAGGAGAGGGGGGGGGATGAGAGGAGGAGGTGCGGGGGTAGGGAGGAGGAGGTGGGAGGGGAGGAGGGGGGGGAGAGGAGGAGGAGGAGGAGGAGGGGGGGGAGAAGGAGAGGAAGAGCTCTAAAGGGCAGAGTGAGAGAGCAGGACCAGTCTATTAACTAGAGTCTGTTGACTGACTGGTTAGTAGACTGACCTGTTGACTAACTGTTTTGAACTGAAGTTGGTTCTGACCGGAGGGTGACCAGGTGCGGTCGTGTCCAGTCTGTGGGTGATGTTCAGCTGTTGCTTTGGCTTTAGAGGTCACCTTCAAGGTGAGAGACTGCTGACAATATGAATATTGACTTTGACCATTATATAGTGTTGATTTTTTAATGATTTTTTTATGTTGATTTTGTCAACCGACACCAGAAGCGATCAGGACATGCAGGTTAAAATATCAACATGAACTCTGAACCAATTATATTCATTAGGGGCAGGTCGAAAAGCATTAAACATTTGTCAATTTATCCATCTAGTTGCTGTTGCTAGCTAATTTGTCCTGGGATATAAACATTGGGTTGTTATTTTACCTGAAATGCACAAGGTCCTCTACTCCTACAATTAATCAACAGATAAAACAGTAAACAGAGTTCGTTTCTGGTAATCTCTCCTCCTTCAGGCTTCTTCTTCTTCTTCTGACTTTATTTGGCAGTTGGCAACCAACTTTAAGGTGCATTACCACCACCAACTGGACTGGAGTGTGGACCTCAGTTCATCTTTCAATCACCCCCGTGGGTCTATGCTCCTAAAAGTAAATGAGGAGGTGGGAGAGGCAGGACTGGTAGTGTGTCAAGCGTCACAAATAGAACCAAGTTTGGGACACGAGCGGTGTGGTCAGCATGTTACTGAGAGAGAGAGAGAGAGGTGTGGTCAGCATGTTACTGAGAGAGAGAGAGAGAGAGGTGTGGTCAGCATGTTACTGAGAGAGAGAGGTGTGGTCAGCATGTTACTGAGAGAGAGAGGTGTGGTCAGCATGTTACTGAGAGAGAGGTGTGGTCAGCATGTTACTGAGAGAGAGGTGTGGTCAGCATGTTACTGAGAGAGAGAGAGAGGGAAACGGCTCTACCTACACAAGTGTTATCTAGACAGTGGACAGGGGAACAATGACAGGATATGTTGCTGGAACTTTCCCCTCCAGTGGGCGCCGTGCCCTCTCATCCTGGGTCTCCCCTGCCGTCTGCCTCACTACACACTGGTTCAGACACACACACACACAGCGTTAGATGCTTGTTTACGGACATATTCAATCAATCCTTATCCCAGTCCGCTGTCCCGACTTGCTTCAAGATGTCCACCATTGTTCCTGTACCCAAGAAAGCTAAGGTAACTGAGCTAAACGACTACCGCCCCGTAGCACTCACTTCCATCATCATGAAGTGCTTTGAGAGACTAGTCAAGGACCATATCACCTCCACCCTACCTGGCACCCTAGACCCACTCCAATTTGCTTACCGCCCAAATAGGTCCACAGACGATGCAATCTCAACCACACTGCACACTGCCCTAACCCATCTGGACAAGAGGAATACCTATGTGAGAATGCTGTTCATCGACTACAGCTCAGCATTTAACACCATAGTACCCTCCAAACTCGTCATTAAGCTCGAGACCCTGGCTCTCAACCCCGCCCTGTACAACTGGGTACTGAACCTCCTGACTGGCCTTCCTCAAGTGGTGAAGGTAGGAAACAACATCTCTACTCCGCTGATCCTCAACACTGGGGCCCCACAAGGGTGCGTTCTCAGCCCTCTCCTGTACTCCCTGTTCACTCATGACTTCGTGGCCACGCACGCCTCCAACTCAATCAAGTTTGCGGACGACACTACAGTGGTAGGCCTGATTACCAACAACGACGAGACGGCCCACAGGGAGGAGGTGAGTGGCATGGCGGAGTGGTGCCTGGAAAATAACCTCTTCCTTGACGTCAACAGAATAAAGGAACTGATCGTGGACTTCAGGAGACAGCAGAGGGAGCATGACCCCATCCACATCAGCAGGGCCGTACTGGACAAGGTGGTAACCTGCACTGGCAGTCTGAAACGGTCCATCCACACAGACATGGTGAAGATGGCACAACAGCGCCTCTTCAACCTCAGGAGGCTTTAAGAAATTCAGCTTGGCCCCTAAGATCCTCACAAACTTCTACAGATAAACCAATGAGAGCATCCTGTCGGGCTGTATCACCGCCTGGTACGGCAATTAAACCGTCCGCAACTGCAGGGCTCTCCAGGGGCTGGTGCTGTCTACAGTATAGCACCTAGTGTCAAGATTAGAGAATATTGGTAAATAAGGTATTTCAGTTTTTTATTTTTAATACATTTGCAAAAATGTTAACCTGTTTTCTCTTTGTTATTATGGGGTGTTTTATTTATTTTATTTTTTATTTAACCTTTATTTAACTAGGCAAGTCAGTTAAGAACAAATTCTTATTTTCAATGACGGCCTAGGAACAGTGGGTTGACTGCCTGTTCAGGGGCAGAATGACAGATTTGTACCTTGTCAGCTCGGGGAACTTGTCAGCTTTAGAACCTTCCGGTTACTAGTTCAACACTCTAACCACTAGGCTACCCTGCCGCCCCAATTGTGATGTCATTATGGGTTATTGTGATGTCATTATAGGGTATTGTGATGTCATTATGGGGTATTGTGATGTCATTATAGGGTATTGTGATGTCATTATGGGGTATTGTGATGTCATTATGGGGTATTGTGATGTCATTATGGGGTATTGTGATGTCATTATAGGGTATTGTGATGTCATTATGGGTTATTGTGATGTCATTATAGGGTATTGTGATGTCATTATAGGGTATTGTGATGTCATTATGGGGTATTGTGATGTCATTATGGGGTATTGTGATGTCATTATGGGGTATTGTGATGTCATTATGGGGTATTGTGATGTCATTATGGGGTATTGTGATGTCATTATGGGGTATTGTTTGTAGATCGATGAGGATTTTATTTTATTTAACCCATTTCAGAATAAGTCTGTAACGTAATAAAATGTGGAAAAAAGGAAGAGGTCTGAATCCTTTCCAAATGCACTGTTCCTTTAAAGTATTCACACCTCTTGATTTATTCCACATTGTGTTACAGCCTGAATTTAAAATGGATTACATTGTTTTTCTTCTCACCTATCTACACACAATACCCCATAATGACGTTTCTCTCTCTCTCGTTTTTCTTCACTCTCGTTTCTCTCGCTCTCAAGTTTTTCGTTTCTCTAAAAAAAAATTGCAAATTGATTGAAAATAAAATACAGAAATAATCTAGTTTACATAAGTATTTATACCCCTGAATCAATACTTTATAGAATCCCCTTGGGCAGCGATTAGAGCTGTGAGTTTTCTGGGTAAGTCTCTAAGAGTTTTCCACTCCGGGACTGTACAATATTTGCCCCTGGTTCTTTTCTAAATTCTTCATTCTGTCAAGTTGCCTGTGCTTCATGTCTCAGTATCTGGTGGAAAGCAGACTGAACCAGGTTTTCCTCTGCCTGTGCTTCATGTCTCAGTATCTGGTGGAAAGCAGACTGAACCAGGTTTTCCTCTGCCTGTGCTTAGCTCTATTTTGTTTATTTGTTTTATCTTGAAACTCTCCAGTCGTTGCCGATTACAAGCATACCCATAACACACTTCCTCCATACCCATAACACACTTCCTCCATACCCATAACACACTTCCTCCATACCCATAACACACTTCCTCCATACCCATAACACACTTCCTCCATACCCGTAACACACTTCCTCCATACCCGTAACACACTTCCTCCATACCCATAACACACTCCCTCCATACCCATAACACACTTCCTCCATACCCATAACACACTTCCTCCATACCCATAACACACTCCCTCCATACCCATAACACACTTCCTCCATACCCATAACACACTTCCTCCATACCCGTAACACACTTCCTCCATACCCGTAACACACTTCCTCCATACCCATAACACACTCCCTCCATACCATAACACACTTCCTCCATACCCATAACACACTCCCAGCATACCCATAACACACTTCCTCCATACCCATAACACACTCCCTCCATACCCATAACACACTTCCTCCATACCCATAACACACTTCCTCCATACCCATAACACACTCTCCCCCATACCCATAACACACTCCCCCCATACCCATAACACACTCCCTCCATACCCATAACACACTCCCTCCATACCCATAACACACTCCCTCCATACCCATAACACACTCCCTCCATACCCATAACACACTTCCTCCATACCCATAACACACTTCCTCCATACCCATAACACACTTCCTCCATACCCATAACACACTTCCTCCATACCCATAACACACTTCCTCCATACCCATAACACACTTCCTCCATACCCATAACACACTTCCTCCATACCCATAACACACTTCCTCCATACCCATAACACACTTCCTCCATACCCATAACACACTTCGTCCATACCCATAACACACTTCCTCCATACCCATAACACACTTCCTCCATACCCATAACACACTTCCTCCATACCCATAACACACTTCCTCCATACCCATAACACACTTCCTCCATACCCATAACACACTCCCTCCATACCATAACACACTCCCTCCATACCATAACACACTTCCTCCATACCCATAACACACTTCCTCCATACCCATAACACACTCCCTCCATACCCATAACACACTCCCTCCATACCCATTACACACTCCCTCCATACCCATTACACAGTCCCAGCATACCCATTACACACTCCCAGCATACCCATTACACACTCCCAGCATACCCATAACACACTCCCAGCATACCCATAACACACTCCCTCCATACCCATAACACACTCCCTCCATACCCATAACACACTCCCTCCATACCCATAACACACTCCCTCCATACCCATAACACACTCCCTCCATACCCATACCACACTCCCTCCATACCATAACACACTCCCTCCATACCCACAACACACTTCGTCCATACCCATAACACACTCCCATTATACCCATAACACACTCCCCCCATACCCATAACACACTCCCAGCATACCCATAACACACTCCCCCCATACCCATAACGTTGTATGTTTTTGCAGTATAACTTTAGTGCCTTGTTGCAAACAGGGTGCATTTTTTTGGATATTTTTATTCTGAACAGGCTTTATTCATTTTACTCTGTTATTTAGGTCAGTTTTGTGGAGTAACTACAGTGTTGATCCATCCACAGTTTTCTCCTATCACATCCATTTAACTGTAACTGTAAAGTCACCATTGGCCTCATGGTGAAATCCCTGAGCAGTTTCCTTCCTCTCCGGCAACTGAGTTAGAAAGGACGCGTATTTCTTTATAGTGACTTGGTGTATTGATACACCTTCCAGTGTAATTAATAACTTCACCATGTTCAAAGGGATATTCAATGTCTGCCTTTTTATTTTTACCCATCTACCAATAGGTGTCCTTCTTTGCGAGGCATTGGAAATCCTTGCTGGTCTTTGTGGTTGTATCTGTATTAAATTCACGGCTCGACTGAGGGACCTTACAATTATCTGTATGTGTGGGCTACAGAGATCAAATATTAAACACTGTTATTGCACACAGAGTCCATGCAACTTATGTGACTTGTTAAGGGAATTATTTTCCTTTTTATTAATTTGTAAACATTCTAAAAACATTATTCCACTTTGACATTTAATCCATTTTAAATTCAGCCTGTTTATTTTTTATTTTATTTAACCTTTATTTAAACTAGGCAAGTCAGGGCGGCAGGTAGCCTAGTGGTTAGATCGTTGGGCCAGTAACCAGCAGGTAGCCTAGTGGTTAGATCGTTGGGCCAGTAACCAGCAGGTAGCCTAGTGGTTAGTGCAGGTAGCCTAGTGGTTAGGGCGTTGGGCCAGTAACCAGCAGGTAGCCTAGTGGTTAGAGCAGGTAGCCTAGAGGTTAGATCGTTGGGCCAGTAACCAGCAGGTAGCCTAGTGGTTAGATCGTTGGGCCAGTAACCAGCAGGTAGCCTAGTGGTTAGATCGTTGGGCCAGTAACCAGCAGGTAGCCTAGTGGTTAGATCGTTGGGCCAGTAACCAGCAGGTAGCCTAGTGGTTAGAGCGTTGGGCCAGTAACCAGCAGGTAGCCTAGTGGTTAGATCATTGGGCCAGTAACCAGCAGGTAGCCTAGTGGTTAGAGCGTTGGGCCAGTAACCAGCAGGTAGCCTAGTGGTAAGAGCGTTGGGCCAGTAACCAGCAGGTAGCCTAGTGGTTAGATCGTTGGGCCAGTAACCAGCAGGTAGCCTAGTGGTTAGATTGTTGGGCCAGTAACCAGCAGGTAGCCTAGTGGTTAGAGCGTTGGGCCAGTAAGCAGCAGGTAGCCTAGTGGTTAGAGCGTTGGGCCAGTAACCAGCAGGTAGCCTAGTGGTTAGATTGTTGGGCCAGTAACCGAAAGGTTGCTGGATTGAATCCTCTGTCGTTCTGCCCCTGAACAAGGCAGTTCAGGGGCAGAACGACAGGTAGGCCATCATTGTAAATGAGAATTTGTTCTTAACGGACTTGCCTAGTTGTAAAAGTTGTACCCACCCCGGCCAAACCAGGACGACGCTGGGCCAATTGTGCGCCGCTCTATGGGACTCCCATTCACGGCCGGTTGTGATACAGCCTGGATTCGAACCAGGGTGTCTGTAGTGACGCCTCTAGCACTGCGATGCAGCGCCTTAGACCGCTGCGCCACTCGAGAGCCCAACAAAATATGGAAAAAGTCAAAGGCTGTGAATACCTTCTGAAGGCACTCTATAATCTGTTTCATATTCAACAAAAGTGGAATTTGAAATGCTTTCTAAATGTAGTAGCAATCAAATGATAAACAACTGAGATTTCACCTTTCTTACTAGTCATCATACGTAGTGACTGTACAAAATTGGCACCATTTCATATACCTGATGACAGAAAATGTTTTGCCCAGTGCAGAACTGGACTGTTTTGGGAACATAGCTTTTATGATGTCCCCACCAGACTGTTATAAAACGTTCTGGGAACCTTTTAAAGAACAGATTACAAGTGTTATGAAACGTTCTGGGAACCTTTTAAAGAACAGATTGCAAGTGTTATGAAACGTTCTGGGAACCTTTTAAAGAACAGATTACAAGTGTTATGAAATGTTCTGGGAACCTTTTAAAGAACAGATTACAAGTGTTATGAAACGTTCTGGGAACCTTTTAAAGAACAGATTACAAGTGTTATGAAACATTCTGGGAACCTTTTAAAGAACAGATTACAAGTGTTATGAAACATTCTGGGAACCTTTTAAAGAACAGATTACAAGTGTTATGAAACATTCTGGGAACCTTTTAAAGAACAGATTACAAGTGTTATGAAACGTTCTGGGAACCTTTTAAAGAGCAGATTACAAGTGTTATGAAACGTTCTGGGAACCTTTTAAAGAGCAGATTACAAGTGTTATGAAACGTTCTGGGAACCTTTTAAAGAGCAGATTACAAGTGTTATGAAACGTTTTTGCAACATCAAGCGAATGTGTTATACAAACATTCTCTAGTCATCAGCGCAACAGTTTTTTTGTCATGAGAACATTTGCTGCGACCTAATGAATGTTCTGGGAAATTTCACATAACCAATTTCGTTTCTCTCTCATTTCTCTGTCTCTCATTTCTCTCTCTCTCATTTCTGTCTTGTTTCTGTCTTGTTTCTGTCTCTCGTTTCTCTCTACTCTCTTTTTTTATCAGCCCTCCTTTTTCCCAGAACAACCGAGACAACAACTATCTGAGCCTCAACTATGAAGTTCACCGAGGTATGGGTTCATTCTGACCTTCCTGCTCATTATTAAATTCTGGTCCTTTGTGTATGTACAGTGCCTTGCGAAAGTATTCGGCCCCCTTGAACTTTGCGACCTTTTGCCACATTTCAGGCTTCAAACATAAAGATATAAAACTGTATTTTTTTTGTGAAGAATCAACAACAAGTGGGACACAATCATGAAGTGGAACGACATTTATTGGATATTTCAAACTTTTTTAACAAATCAAGAACTGAAAAATTGGGCGTGCAAAATTATTCAGCCCCTTTACTTTCAGTGCAGCAAACTCTCTCCAGAAGTTCAGTGAGGATCTCTAAATGATCCAATGTTGACCTAAATGACTAATGATGATAAATACAATCCACCTGTGTGTAATCAAGTCTCCGTATAAATGCACCTGCACTGTGATAGTCTCAGAGGTCCGTTAAATGCGCAGAGAGCATCATGAAGAACAAGGAACACACCAGGCAGGTCCGAGATACTGTTGTGAAGAAGTTTAAAGCCGGATTTGGATACAAAAAGATTTCCCAAGCTTTAAACATCCCAAGGAGCACTGTGCAAGCGATAATATTGAAATGGAAGGAGTATCAGACCACTGCAAATCTACCAAGACCTGGCCGTTCCTCTAAACTTTCAGCTCATACAAGGAGAAGACTGATCAGAGATGCAGCCAAGATGCCCATGATCACTCTGGATGAACTGCAGAGATCTACAGCTGAGGTGGGATACTCTGTCCATAGGACAACAATCAGTCCTATATTGCACAAATCTGGCCTTTATGGAAGAGTGGCAAGAAGAAAGCCATTTCTTAAAGATATCCATAAAAAGTGTTGTTTAAAGTTTGCCCCAAGCCACCTGGGAGACACACCAAACATGTGGAAGAAGGTGCTCTGGTCAGATGAAACCAAAATTGAACTTTTTGGCAACAATGCAAAACGTTATGTTTGGCGTAAAAGCTCTCTTGGAAAATAGGTTTTTAATCTCAATGAGACTACTTCCTCCCCTCTACCTCTCCTTGTCTCCCCGTGTCTCCCCCTCTACCTCTCCTTGTCTCCCCTTGTCTCCCCCTCTGTCTCCCCTTGTCTCCCCCTCTACCTCCCCTTGTCTTCCCCTCTACCTTCCCCGTGTCTCCCCCTCTACCTTCCCCGTGTCTCCCCCTCTACCTTCCCCGTGTCTCCCCCTCTACCTTCCCCGTGTCTCCCCATCTACCTCTCCTTGTCTCCCCATCTACCTCTCCTTGTCTCCCCATCTACCTCTCCTTGTCTCCCCATCTACCTCTCCTTGTCTCCCCATCTACCTCTCCTTGTCTCCCCATCTACCTCTCCTTGTCTCCCCATCTACCTCTCCTTGTCTCCCCATCTACCTCTCCTTGTCTCCCCATCTACCTCTCCTTGTCTCCCCATCTACATCTCCTTGTCTCCCCATCTACATCTCCTTGTCTCCCCATCTACCTTCCCCGTGTCTCCCCATCTACCTTCCCCGTGTCTCCCCCTCTACCTTCCCCGTGTCTCCCCCTCTACCTTCCCCGTGTCTCCCCATCTACCTCTCCTTGTCTCCCCCTCTACCTTCCCCGTGTCTCTCCATCTACCTTCCCCGTGTCTCTCCCTCTACCTTCCCCGTGTCTCTCCCTCTACCTTCCCCGTGTCTCCCCCTCTACCTTCCCCGTGTCTCCCCCTCTACCTTCCCCGTGTCTCCCCCTCTACCTTCCCCGTGTCTCCCCCTCTACCTTCCCCGTGTCTCCCCCTCTACCTTCCCCGTGTATCCCCCTCTACCTGCGCCGTGTCTCCCCCTCTATCTTCCCCGTGTCTCCCCCTCTACCTTCCCCGTGTCTCCCCCTCTACCTTCCCCGTGTCTCCCCCTCTACCTTCCCCGTGTCTCCCCATCTACCTCTCCTTGTCTCCCCATCTACCTCCATTTGTCTTCCCATCTACTTCCCCTTGTCTCCCCCTCTACCTCTATTCAGCATTTCAATGTAAGGTCTTCTACACCTGTTGTATTCAGCATTTCACTGTAAGGTCTACTACACCTGTTGTATTCAGCATTTCACTGTGAGGTCTACTACACCTGTTGTATTCAGCATTTCACTGTAAGGTCTACTACACCTGTTGTATTCAGCATTTCACTGTAAGGTCTACTACACCTGTTGTATTCAGCATTTCACTGTGAGGTCTACTACACCTGTTGTATTCAGCATTTCACTGTAAGGTCTACTACACCTGTTGTATTCAGCATTTCACTGTGAGGTCTACTACACCTGTTGTATTCAGCATTTCACTGTAAGGTCTACTACACCTGTGGTATTCAGCATTTCACTGTGAGGTCTACTACACCTGTTGTATTCAGCATTTCACTGTGAGGTCTACTACACCTGTTGTATTCAGCATTTCACTGTAAGGTCTACTACACCTGTTGTATTCAGCATTTCACTGTAAGGTCTACTACACCTGTTGTATTCAGCATTTCACTGTAAGGTCTACTACACCTGTTGTATTCAGCATTTCACTGTAAGGTCTACTACACCTGTTGTATTCAGCATTTCACTGTAAGGTCTACTACACCTGTTATATTCAGCATTTCACTGTAAGGTCTACTACACCTGTTGTATTCAGCATTTCACTGTAAGGTCTACTACACCTGTTGTATTCAGCATTTCACTGTAAGGTCTACTACACCTGTTGTATTCGGCACATGTGACTAATAAAACTTGATTTGATTTGTCATCTCAGCTCTCCAGGATGTGGGGATGTTAGGCTTCATAACATTATTTCAGCAATACGTTCTCCCTCCTTCCTCCTGCCTTCAACTAATCATTAGTAGGACATGACTGGCTGGCTGACCGGCTGGCTGACTGACTCTCTGTCTTTGCTCCCCCTGCAGGGCGCCACAGTAAAGGAGGAACTTTCCCTCGTCAATTCCACTTGTCCAATGGCAGCAAAGACTACAGCGATGGTAAGAGGGCTTTCTCCTGAACGATGCTGTTCTTTCATTACACAGTAAGAGGGCTTTCTCCTGAACTATGCTGTTCTTTTGTTACACAGTAAGAGGGCTTTCTCCTGAACGATGCTGCTCTATCGTTACACAGTAAGAGGGCTTTCTCCTGAACTATGCTGTTCTTTTGTTACACAGTAAGAGGGCTTTCTCCTGAACGATGCTGCTCTATCGTTACACAGTAAGAGGGCTTTCTCCTGAACGATGCTGTTCTTTCGTTACACAGTAAGAGGGCTTTCTCCTGAACGATGCTGCTCTATCGTTACACAGTAAGAGGGCTTTCTCCTGAACGATGCTGTTCTTTCGTTACACAGTAAGAGGGCTTTCTCCTGAACGATGCTGCTCTATCGTTACACAGTAAGAGGGCTTTCTCCTGAACGATGCTGCTCTATCGTTACACAGTAAGAGGGCTTTCTCCTGAACGATGCTGTTCTTTCGTTACACAGTAAGAGGGCTTTCTCCTGAACGATGCTGCTCCATCACTCCCAGATAGAAGATATGTTTCAGTTCAACCTCTAACACAGGCACAATAATAGTTATGATGAAATCTAGTGCTAGTATCCATATAGGCTTACTACTTCAAATAACTCTTAGGACTTTGGATGATTTTTACACTGATAAACAACAGGACACTTCAGCCATACTTTAGGTATACACCACCAGAACAGTACAATTAGTTATACAGCTTTCTGTCTCCCCTCCCCTAGCAACCCTGCCCTGATTGGACTAACGGACTAATAGTTATACTGCTTCTTGTCTAGCCTTCCCCTGATTGGACTAACAGACTAACAGTTATACTGCTTCCTGTCTCCCCTCCCCTAGCAACCCTCCCCTGATTGGACCAACAGGCTAATAGTTATACTGCTTTCTGTCTCCCCTCCCCTAGCAACCCTCCCCTGATTGGACTAACAGGCTAATAGTTATACTGCTTCTTGTCTAGCCTTCCCCTGATTGGACTAACAGGCTAATAGTTATACTGCTTCCTGTCTCCCCTTCCCTAGCAACCCTCCCCTGATTGGACCAACAGGCTAATAGTTATACTGCTTTCTGTCTCCCCTCCCCTAGCAACCCTCCCCTGATTGGACTAACAGGCTAATAGTTATACTGCTTTCTGTCTCCCCTCCCCTAGCAACCCTCCCCTGATTGGACTAACAGGCTAATAGTTATACTGCTTCTTGTCTAGCCTTCCCCTGATTGGACTAACAGGCTAATAGTTCTACTGCTTCTTGTCTAGCCTTCCCCTGATTGGACTAACAGGCTAATAGTTATACTGCTTTCTGTCTCCCCTCCCCTAGCAACCCTCCCCTGATTGGACTAACAGGCTAATAGTTATACTGCTTTCTGTCTCCCCTCCCCTAGCAACCCTCCCCTGATTGGACTAACAGGCTAATAGTTATACTGCTTTCTGTCTCCCCTCCACTAGCAACCCTCCCCTGATTGGACTAACAGGCTAATAGTTATACTGCTTTCTGTCTCCCCTCCCCTAGCAACCCTCCCCTGATTGGACTAACAGGCTAATAGTTATACTGCTTCCTGTCTCCCCTCCCCTAGCAACCCTCCCCTGATTGGACTAACAGGCTAATAGTTATACTGCTTCCTGTCTCCCCTCCCCTGATTGGACTAACAGTTATACTGCTTCTTTTTCAAAATCGTAAAATGTATCAGTTTCACAGCGATACTGTATAATATCCTAGTCAGTTGGGGACAGGTCTTTGATGTCCCAATACCTTGGCATCAGGTCTATGAACTGACATATAAAAGACACGTCAATCCATCCGTTTAAATGGAAGCTGTTATATAAGATACTTGCTACAAAAAGAATGCTCAATATATGAGGCATTGAACAGTCAGCATTGTGCAGACTCTGCCAAGAGGAAACAGAATTTATAGAACGGATTTTCGTTTTTCGTTCTCGTTTACAAATATTATACCCTTCTTGTACATTTTTTCCTGCCTTTTGTTTTGTCTCTATCAGTATATTGGATTTCAGCCATATTATTTGCTGTGTGTCTGTCAGTATATTAGATTTCAGCCATATTATTTGCAATATTAGATCTGGAGGATGAAATTGAAATTGTAGCCATCTCTGACTTCATTTAAAAAGGAGGATACTTTACACAGGTGATTCTATGTCAATCCACCAAAAAGGTAAACTTTTAATCTGCCAAAGGGCAAATAGCCTACTCTTAAACATAGGAGGGGATTTTCTTAATAGCTTGCTAGAAAACCATTTGGATTTAGATAAAACCTCCATTGTAAGAGTGTGCTTTAATGCCTTAAAACTATTAAATATTAATCTGCCAAACGTATGTTTGTTATCTAAATATGCTTGGATCCTTTTCTGGTTTGCCATTCCAAATAAAGTGCCATTTTTTTCTTGCATGATTTTTAAAAAGGATTCTCCTGGAGGTGGTAGAGCCATGAATAAATATGTAGCCTGAGAGAACTAGAGAATTAATCAGGGTAGAGCCATGAATAAATATGTAACCTGAGAGAACTAGAGAATTAATCAGGGTAGAGCCATGAATAAATATGTAACCTGAGAGAACTAGAGAATTAATCAGGGTAGAGCCATGAATAAATATGTAACCTGAGAGAACTAGAGAATTAATCAGGGTAGAGCCATGAATAAATATGTAACCTGAGAGAACTCGAGAATTAATCAGGGTAGAGCCATGAATATATATGTAACCTGAGAGAACTCGAGAATTAATCAGGGTAGAGCCATGAATAAATATGTAACCTGAGAGAACTCGAGAATTAATCAGGGTAGAGCCATGAATATATATGTAACCTGAGAGAACTCGAGAATTAATCAGGGTAGAGCCATGAATAAATATGTAACCTGAGTGAACTAGAGAATTAATCTGGGTAGAGCTATGAATAAATATGTAACCTGCAAATTAATCAGGGTAGAGCCATGAATAAATATGTAACCTGCGAATTAATCAGGGTAGAGCTATGAATAAATATGTAACCTGCGAATTAATCAGGGTAGAGCCATGAATAAATATGTAACCTGAGTGAACTAGAGAATTAATCAGGGTAGAGCTATGAATAAATATGTAACCTGTGAATTAATCAGGATAGAGCTATGAATAAATATGTAACCTGTGAATTAATCAGGGTAGAGCTATGAATAAATATGTAACCTGTGAATTAATCAGGGTAGAGCTATGAATAAATATGTAACCTGTGAATTAATCAGGGTAGAGCTATGAATAAATATGTAACCTGATAATTAATCTGGGTAGAGCTATGAATAAATATGTAACCTGAGTGAACTAGATAATTAATCAGGGTAGAGCTATGAATAAATATGTAACCTGAGAATTAATCTGGGTAGAGCCATGAATAAATATGTAACCTGAGAATTAATCAGGGTAATATTCCCAGAAATGTGTTTACCTGTGCACGGTTAAAAATGATATCTATTTTGCTGAGTTTTCTATCAACGTTTTCCGGCATGATGTACACCAGGCACATCGACTTAACCATCCGCCCATTTAATCGGGAAACCAATTTAAAGTTTATCTTTTAGAGACCCAAACCATACTGGCTTGTCCGTAGTTGGGTTTTAGTCCAGAGAAACTGGAGAAATTATCCAAGTCTCCTCCGCTTTGTGTCTGGGGAGATATACATGTATATTATTCATGTTAGCTCTCCGTGTACATTTAAGTGCCAGCTGTGCTGCCCTGTTCTGAGGCAATTGTAATTTCCCGACATCCACCTGACAACACGACAAAACTATGGCCTGTAGGACCTGCCTTGTTGATAGTGTTGTTAAGAAGGCAGAGCAGCGCTTTATTATGGACAGACTTCTCCACATCTTAGCTACTGTTGCGTCAATATGTTTACAATCCAGGGTTACTCCAAGCAAATCAAATCAAATCAAATTTTATTTGTCACATACACATGGTTAGCAGATGTTAATGCGAGTGTAGCGAAATGCTTGTGCTTCTAGTTCCGACAATGCAGTAATAACCAACAAGTAATCTAACTAACAATTCCAAAACTACTGTCTTGTACACAGTGTGAGGGGATAAAGAATATGTACATAAGGATATATGAATGAGTGATGGTACAGAGCAGCATAGGCAGATACAGTAGATGGTATCGAGTACAGTATATACATATGAGATGAGTATGTAAACAAAGTGGCATAGTTAAAGTGGCTAGTGATACATGTATTACATAAGGATACAGTCGATGATATAGAGTACAGTATATACGTATGCATATGAGATGAATAATGTAGGGTAAGTAACATTATATAAGGTAGCATTGTTTAAAGTGGCTAGTGATATATTTACATAATTTCCCATCAATTCCCATTATTAAAGTGGCTGGAGTTGAGTCAGTGTCAGTGTGTTGGCAGCAGCCACTCAATGTTAGTGGTGGCTGTTTAACAGTCTGATAGCCTTGAGATAGAAGCTGTTTTTCAGTCTCTCGGTCCCAGCTTTGATGCACCTGTACTGACCTCGCCTTCTGGATGATAGCGGGGTGAACAGGCAGTGGCTCGGGTGGTTGTTGTCCTTGATGATCTTTATGGCCTTCCTGTGACATCGGGTGGTGTAGGTGTCCTGGAGGGCAGGTAGTTTGCCCCCGGTGATGCGTTGTGCAGACCTCACTACCCTCTGGAGAGCCTTACGGTTGAGGGCGGAGCAGTTGCCGTACCAGGCGGTGATACAGCCCGCCAGGATGCTCTCGATTGTGCATCTGTAGAAGTTTGTGAGTGCTTTTGGTGACAAGCCAAATTTCTTCAGCCTCCTGAGGTTGAAGAGGCGCTGCTGCGCCTTCTTCACAATGCTGTCTGTGTGAGTGGACCAATTCAGTTTGTCTGTGATGTGTATGCCGAGGAACTTAAAACTTGCTACCCTCTCCACTACTGTTCCATCGATGTGGATAGGGGGGTGTTCCCTCTGCTGTTTCCTGAAGTCCACAATCATCTCCTTAGTTTTGTTGACGTTGAGTGTGAGGTTATTTTCCTGACACCACACTCCGAGGGCCCTCACCTCCTCCCTGTAGGCCGTCTCGTCGTTGTTGGTAATCAAGCCTACCACTGTTGTGTCGTCCGCAAACTTGATGATTGAGTTGGAGGCGTGCGTGGCCACGCAGTCGTGGGTGAACAGGGAGTACAGGAGAGGGCTCAGAACGCACCCTTGTGGGGCCCCAGTGTTGAGGATCAGCGGGGAGGAGATGTTGTTGCCTACCCTCACCACCTGGGGGCGGCCCGTCAGGAAGTCCAGTACCCAGTTGCACAGGGCGGGGTCGAGACCCAGGGTCTCGAGCTTGATGACGAGCTTGGCGGGTACTATGGTGTTGAATGCCGAGCTGTAGTCAATGAACAGCATTCTCACATAGGTATTCCTCTTGTCCAGATGGGTTAGGGCAGTGTGCAGTGTGGTTGAGATTGCATCGTCTGTGGACCTATTTGGGCGGTAAGCAAATTGGAGTGGGTCTAGGGTGTCAGGTAGGGTGGAGGTGATATGGTCCTTGACTAGTCTCTCAAAGCACTTCATGATGACGGAAGTGAGTGCTACGGGGCGGTAGTCGTTTAGCTCAGTTACCTTAGCTTTCTTGGGAACAGGAACAATGGTGGCCCTCTTGAAGCATGTGGGAACAGCAGACTGGTATAGGGATTGATTGAATATGTCCGTAAACACACCGGCCAGCTGGTCTGCGCATGCTCTGAGGGCGCGGCTGGGGATGCCGTCTGGGCCTGCAGCCTTGCGAGGGTTAACACGTTTAAATGTCTTACTCACCTCGGCTGCAGTGAAGGAGAGACCGCAAGTTTTCGTTGCAGGCCGTGTCAGTGGCACTGTATTGTCCTCAAAGCGGGCAAAAAAGTGATTTAGTCTGCCTGGGAGCAGGACATCCTGGTCCGTGACTGGGTTGGATTTCTTCCTGTAGTCCGTGATTGACTGTAGACCCTGCCACATGCCTCTTGTGTCTGAGCCGTTGAATTGAGATTCTACTTTGTCTCTGTACTGACGCTTAGCTTGTTTGATAGCCTTGCGGAGGGAATAGCTGCACTGTTTGTATTCGGTCATGTTACCAGACACCTTGCCCTGATTAAAAGCAGTGGTTCGCGCTTTCAGTTTCACACGAATGCTGCCATCAATCCACGGTTTCTGGTTAGGGAATGTTTTAATCGTTGCTATGGGAACGACATCTTCAACGCACGTTCTAATGAACTCGCACACCGAATCAGCGTATTCGTCAATGTTGTTGTCTGACGCAATACGAAACATGTCCCAGTCCACGTGATGGAAGCAGTCTTGGAGTGTGGAGTCAGCTTGGTCGGACCAGCGTTGGACAGACCTCAGCGTGGGAGCCTCTTGTTTTAGTTTCTGTCTGTAGGCACGGATCAACAAAATGGTGTCGTGGTCAGCTTTTCCGAAAGGGGGGCGGGGCAGGGCCTTATATGCGTCGCGGAAGTTAGAGTAACAATGATCCAAGGTCTTTCCACCCCTGGTTGCGCAATCGATATGCTGATAAAATTTGGGGAGTCTTGTTTTCAGATTAGCCTTGTTAAAATCCCCAGCTACAATGAATGCAGCCTCCGGATAAATGGTTTCCAGTTTGCAAAGAGTCAAATAAAGTTCATTCAGAGCCAACGATGTGTCTGCTTGGGGGGGGATATATACGGCTGTGATTATAATCGAAGAGAATTCTCTTGGTAGATAATGCGGTCTACATTTGATTGTGAGGAATTCTAAATCAGGTGAACAGAAGGATTTGAGTTCCTGTATGTTTCTTTCATCACACCATGTCACGTTAGTCATAAGGCATACGCCCCCGCCCCTCTTTTTACCAGAAAGATGTTTTTTCCTGTCTGCGCGATGCGTGGAGAAACCTGTTGGCTGCACCGCTTCGGATAGCGTCTCTCCAGTAAGCCACGTTTCCGTGAAGCAAAGAACGTTAGTCTCTGATGTCCCTCTGGAATGCTACCCTTGCTCGGATTTCATCAACCTTGTTGTCAAGAGACTGGACATTGGCAAGAAGAATGCTAGGGAATGGTGCACGGTGTGCCCGTCTCCGGAGTCTGACCAGAAGACCGCCTCGTTTCCCTCTTTTTCGGAGTCGTTTTTTTGGGTCGCTGCATGGGATCCACTCCGTTGTCCTGTTTGTAAGGCAGAGCACAGGATCCGCGTCGCGAAAAGCGTATTCTTGGTCGTACTGATGGTGAGTTGACGCTGATCTTATATTATATCTTATATAGTTCTTCTCGACTGTATGTGATGAAACCTAAGATGACCTGGGGTACTAATGTAAGAAATAACACGTAAAAAAACAAAAAACTGCATAGTTTCCTCGGAACGCGAAGCGAGGCGGCCATCTCTGTCGGTGCCGGACAGAGATGTTTAGTCACCTCAACTTGCTCAATTCCTACATTATTTATTCAAATATTTAGTTGAGGTTTAGGGTTTAGTGAATGAATTGTCCCAAATTCAATACTTTTAGTTTTAGAAATATTTAGGGCTAACTTATTCCTTGCCACCCGTTCTGAAACTGACAGCAGCTCTTTGTTAAGTGTTGCAGTCATTTCACTCACTGTAGTAGCTGACGTGTATAGTGTTGAGTCATCCGCATACATAAACACACTGGCTTTAGTTAAGGCCAGTGGCATGTCATTAGTAAAGATTGAAAAAGGTAGTGGGCCTAGACAGCTGCCTTGGGGAATTCCTGATTCTACGTGGATTATGCTTCTATTAAATAACACCCTCTGTGTTCTGTTAAACATGTAACTCTTTATAATATAGCAGGGGATATAAAGCCAGAACACACACACTACCGTTCAAACGTTTGGTGTCACTTAGAAATTCCTTGTTTTTGAAAGCAAAGAACTTTCTTCTGAAACTCGACAGTCTATTCTTGTTCTGAGAAATGAAGGCTATTGATGGTTGGAATGATGGTTGCTGATAATGGGCCTCTGTACGCCTAAGTAAATATTCCATTTAAAAAAATCTGACGTTTCCAGCTATCACTAGTCGGGGCGGCAGGGTAGCCTAGTGGTTAGAGCGTTGGACTAGTAACCGGAAGGTTGCGAGTTCAAACCCCCGAGCTGACAAGGTACAAATCTGTCGTTCTGCCCCCTGAACAGGCAGTTCACCCACTGTTCCTAGGCCGTCATTGAAAATAATAATTTGTTCTTAACTGACTTGCCTGGTTAAATAAAGGTAAAATAAAAAATAAAATAAAAAATTTACAACATGAACAATATCTACACTGTATTTCTGATCAATTTGATGTATTTTAATGCACAAAAAAATGTGTTGTGACCCCAAACTGTTGAACAGTAATATTTTTCCAGCAGCAGACTAGGATCAATAATGTCTAACAGCCCCCACAATCATTTTATCATCAATTTCTCTCAGCCAATCATCCTTCATTTGTGTAAGTAGTCTGCTTGTTGAATGTCCTTCCCTATAAGTGTGCTGACACTCTGTTGTCAATTTGTTTACAGTAAAATAGCATTGTATCTGGTCAAACATAATTTTCCCAAAAAGTTTAAGGGTTGGTAACAGGCTGATTGGTCAGGTATTTGAGCCAGTACAAGGGGCTTTACTATTCTTAGGTAGCATAATGACTTTAGCTTTACTCCAGGCCTGAGGGCACACACTCTCTAGTTGGTTTAGATTGAAGATGTGGTAAGTTTGTTTCATAGTATAGTTTCTTCCTCGTTTTATTACGTTTAGTCACATGATTTCTCAATTTGCAGTACATTGGCCAATTGAGTCTTTGAATGAAGAGATTGAGATAAAACTGTCCAGTCTGAGTGTTTGTTGCAGCTCGTTCCAGTCGCGAACTGAAAAGAGGAGCGACCCAGGGATGTGTGTGCTTTGGGGACCTTTAACAGAATGTGACTGTCAGAATAGGTGTTGTACGTGGAGGATGAGGGCTGCAGTAGATATCTCAGATAGGCCTTACTTCCCCTAACAGGCTGACTACACTGCTAGCTTTGTGGGCATTGCAAAATACATTTAGAAATCTATATTATTAAATTATTGCGCGCACCAACGAGCGTCTGTGTTGCTAAAGGCTAAAATAGAAGTCAGTTCTATTTGTGACGCAGATCGCACTGCAAGCCTCTCCCATCTCCCATCTCCTAATTAAGCCGCCTCCAAGGTTTTTAAGCCTCCAAATATCCATCAGTTCCAACATGTCCAAAATATGCGTAATCTCTTTCATCATCAGAGGGAGATAGTTGGTAGTGTGCTTGCTTTTACATCCATTGACGTACTTAGAACTGTGTGTTTGTCCAGGTCGGAGGACGTTCCCTCGGAGCTTCATGCCTCAGGAGAACCTGTTTCAGCTGGTTCCATCCAGTCAGACCCGGAGTTACAACGGAGACAGCACTCTACAGTACAGCGACCTCCGTACGCTGGGCCGAGTCCCAGAGAAGAGCTGCCCCCGCAGGGAAGTACCCAGATGTGAGTTACACCCCAATATAGACCCCTGGTTACATTCAGACATACCAGGTCCTCTAACCACCTCCTGGTGACATTCAGACATACCAGGTCCTCTAACCACCTCCTGGTTACATTCAGACATACCAGGTCCTCTAACTACCTCCTGGTTACATTCAGACATACCAGGTCCTCTAACCACCTCCTGGTGACATTCAGACATACCAGGTCCTCTAACCACCTCCTGGTTACATTCAGACATACCAGGTCCTCTAACCACCTGGTTACATTCAGACATACCAGGTCCTCTAACCACCTCCTGGTTACATTCAGACATACCAGACATACCAGGTCCTCTAACCACCTCCTGGTTACATTCAGACATACCAGACATACCAGGTCCTCTAACCACCTCCTGGTGACATTCAAACATATCAGGTCCTCTAACCACCTCCTGGTTACATTCAGACATACCAGGTCCTCTAACCACCTTCTGGTTACATTCAGACATACCAGGTCTTCTAACCACCTATTGACATTCAGACATACCAAACATACCAGGTCCTCTAACCACCTGGTTACATTCAGACATACCAGGTCCTCTAACCACCTCCTGGTTACATTCAGACATACCAGACATACCAGGCCCTCTAACCACCTCCTGATTACATTCAGACATACCAGGTCCTCTAACCACCTCCTGGTTACATTCAGACATACCAGGTCCTCTAACCACCTGGTTACATTCAGACATACCAGGTCCTCTAACCACCTCCTGGTTACATTCAGACATACCAGGCCCTCTAACCACCTCCTGGTTACATTCAGACATACCAGGTCCTCTAACCACCTCCTGGTTACATTCAGACATACCAGGTCCTCTAACTACCTCCTGGTTACATTCAGACATACCAGGTCCTCTAATCACCTCCTGGTTACATTCAGACATACCAGGTCCTCTAACCACCTCCTGGTTACATTCAGACATACCTTGTCCTCTAACCACCTCCTGGTGACATTCAGACATACCAGGTCCTCTAACCACCTCCTGGTTACATTCAGACATACCAGGTCCTCTAACCACCTCCTGGTGACATTCAGACATACCAGGTCCTCTAACCACCTCCTGGTTACATTCAGACATACCAGGTCCTCTAACCACCTCCTGGTTACATTCAGACATACCAGGTCCTCTAACCACCTCCTGGTTACATTCAGACATACCAGACATACCAGGTCCTCTAACCACCACCTGGTTACATTCAGACATACCAGGTCTTCTAACCACCTGGTTACATTCAGACATACCAGGCCCTCTAACCACCTCCTGGTTACATTCAGACATACCAGGTCCTCTAACCACCTCCTGGTTACATTCAGACATACCAGGTCCTCTAACCACGTCCTGGTGACATTCAGACATACCAGGTCCTCTAACCACCTCCTGGTTACATTCAGACATACCAGGTCTTCTAACCACCTGGTTACATTCAGACATACCAGGTCCTCTAACCACCTCCTGGTTACATACCAGACATACCAGGTCCTCTAACCACCTCCTGGTTACATTCAGACATACCAGGTCCTCTAACCACCTCCTGGTTACATTCAGACATACCAGACATACCAGGTCCTCTAACCACCTCCTGGTGACATTCAAACATATCAGGTCCTCTAACCACCTCCTGGTGACATTCAAACATATCAGGTCCTCTAACCACCTCCTGGTTACATTCAGACATACCAGGTCCTCTAACCACCTTCTGGTTACATTCAGACATACCAGGTCTTCTAACCACCTGGTGACATTCAGACATATCAAACATACCAGGTTCTCTAACCACCTGGTTACATTCAGACATACCAGGTCCTCTAACCACCTCCTGGTTACATTCAGACATATCAAACATACCAGGTTCTCTAACCACCTGGTTACATTCAGACATACCAGGTCCTCTAACCACCTGGTTACATTCAGACATACCAGGTCTTCTAACTACCTTCTGGTTACATTCAGACATACCAGGTCCTCTAACCACCTCCTGGTTACATTCAGACATACCAGGTCCTCTAACCACCTCCTGGTTACATTCAGACATACCAGGTCCTCTTACCACCTCCTGGTGACATTCAGACATACCAGGTCCTCTAACCACCTCCTGGTTACATTCAGACATACCAGGTCCTCTAACCACCTCCTGGTGACATTCAGACATACCAGGTCCTCTAACCACCTCCTGGTGACATTCAGACATACCAGGTCCTCTAACCACCTCCTGGTTACATTCAGACATACCAGGTCCTCTAACCACCTCCTGGTTACATTCAGACATACCAGACATACCAGGTCCTCTAACCACCACCTGGTTACATTCAGACATACCAGGTCTTCTAACCACCTGGTTACATTCAGACATACCAGGCCCTCTAACCACCTCCTGGTTACATTCAGACATACCAGGTCCTCTAACCACCTCCTGGTTACATTCAGACATACCAGGTCCTCTAACCACGTCCTGGTGACATTCAGACATACCAGGTCCTCTAACCACCTCCTGGTTACATTCAGACATACCAGGTCTTCTAACCACCTGGTTACATTCAGACATACCAGGTCCTCTAACCACCTCCTGGTTACATACCAGACATACCAGGTCCTCTAACCACCTCCTGGTTACATTCAGACATACCAGGTCCTCTAACCACCTCCTGGTTACATTCAGACATACCAGACATACCAGGCCCTCTAACCACCTCCTGGTTACATTCAGACATACCAGGTCCTCTAACCACCTCCTGGTTACATTCAGACATACCAGGTCCTCTAACCACCACCTGGTGACATTCAGACATACCAGGTCCTCTAACCCTCCTGGTGACATTCAGACATACCAGGTCCTCTAACTACCTCCTGGTTACATTCAGACATACCAGGTCTTCTAACCACCTGGTGACATTCAGACATACCAAACATACCAGGTTCTCTAACCACCTGGTTACATTCAGACATACCAGGTCCTCTAACCACCTCCTGGTTACATTCAGACATACCAGACATACCAGGCCCTCTAACCACCTCCTGGTTACATTCAGACATACCAGGTCCTCTAACCACCTCCTGGTTACATTCAGACATACCAGGTCCTCTAACCACCTGGTTACATTCAGACATACCAGGTCTTCTAACTACCTCCTGGTTACATTCAGACATACCAGGTCCTCTAACCACCTCCTGGTTACATTCAGACATACCAGGTCCTCTAACCACCTCCTGGTTACATTCAGACATACCAGGTCCTCTTACCACCTCCTGGTGACATTCAGACATACCAGGTCCTCTAACCACCTCCTGGTTACATTCAGACATACCAGGTCCTCTAACCACCTCCTGGTGACATTCAGACATACCAGGTCCTCTAACCACCTCCTGGTTACATTCAGACATACCAGGTCCTCTAACCACCTCCTGGTTACATTCAGACATACCAGACATACCAGGTCCTCTAACCACCACCTGGTTACATTCAGACATACCAGGTCTTCTAACCACCTGGTTACATTCAGACATACCAGGCCCTCTAACCACCTCCTGGTTACATTCAGACATACCAGGTCCTCTAACCACCTCCTGGTTACATTCAGACATACCAGGTCCTCTAACCACGTCCTGGTGACATTCAGACATACCAGGTCCTCTAACCACCTCCTGGTTACATTCAGACATACCAGGTCTTCTAACCACCTGGTTACATTCAGACATACCAGGTCCTCTAACCACCTCCTGGTTACATACCAGACATACCAGGTCCTCTAACCACCTCCTGGTTACATTCAGACATACCAGGTCCTCTAACCACCTCCTGGTTACATTCAGACATACCAGACATACCAGGTCCTCTAACCACCTCCTGGTTACATTCAGACATACCAGGTCCTCTAACCACCTTCTGGTTACATTCAGACATACCAGGTCTTCTAACCACCTGGTGACATTCAGACATACCAAACATACCAGGTCCTCTAACCACCTGGTTACATTCAGACATACCAGGTCCTCTAACCACCTCCTGGTTACATTCAGACATACCAGACATACCAGGCCCTCTAACCACCTCCTGGTTACATTCAGACATACCAGGTCCTCTAACCACCTCCTGGTTACATTCAGACATACCAGGTCCTCTAACCACCTGGTTACATTCAGACATACCAGGTCCTCTAACTACCTCCTGGTTACATTCAGACATACCAGGTCCTCTAACCACCTCCTGGTTACATTCAGACATACCAGGTCCTCTAACCACCACCTGGTGACATTCAGACATACCAGGTCCTCTAACCCTCCTGGTGACATTCAGACATACCAGGTCCTCTAACTACCTCCTGGTTACATTCAGACATACCAGGTCTTCTAACCACCTGGTTACATTCAGACATACCAAACATATCAGGTCCTCTAACCACCTCCTGGTTACATTCAGACATACCAGGTCCTCTAACCACCTCCTGGTGACATTCAGACATACCAGGTCTTCTAACCACCTGGTTACATTCAGACATACCAGACATACCAGGTCCTCTAACCACCTCCTGGTTACATTCAGACATACCAGGTCCTCTAACCACCTCCTGGTTACATTCAGACATACCAGGTCTTCTAACCACCTGGTTACATTCAGACATACCAAACATATCAGGTCCTCTAACCACCTCCTGGTTACATTCAGACATACCAGGTCCTCTAACCACCTGGTTACATTCAGACATACCAGACATACCAGGTCCTCTAACCACCTCCTGGTTACATTCAGACATACCATGTCCTCTAACCACCTCCTGGTTACATTCAGACATACCAGGTCCTCTAACCACCTCCTGGTGACATTCAGACATACCAGGTCCTCTAACCACCTCCTGGTTACATTCAGACATACCAGGTCCTCTAACCACCTCCTGGTTACATTCAGACATACCATGTCCTCTAACCACCTCCTGGTTACATTCAGACATACCAGGTCCTCTAACCACCTCCTGGTGACATTCAGACATACCAGGTCCTCTAACCACCTCCTGGTGACATTCAGACATACCAGGTTCTCTAACCACCTCCTGCTTACATTCAGACATACCAGGTCCTCTAACCACCTCCTGGTGACATTCAGACCTGGTAACCACCTCCTGGTGACATTCAGACATACCAGGTCCTCTAACCACCTCCTGGTTACATTCAGACATACCAGGTCCTCTAACCACCTCCTGGTGACATTCAGACATACCAGGTCCTCTAACCACCTCCTGGTGACATTCAGACATACCAGGCCCTCTAACCACCTCCTGGTTACATTCAGACATACCAGGTCCTCTAACCACCTCCTGGTTACATTCAGACATACCAGGTCCTCTAACCACCACCTGGTGACATTCAGACATACCAGGTCCTCTAACCACCTCCTGGTTACATTCAGACATACCAGGTCTTCTAACCACCTGGTTACATTCAGACAAACCAGGTCCTCTAACCACCACCTGGTTACATTCAGACATACCAGGTCCTCTAACCACCTCCTGGTTACATTCAGACATACCAGACATACCAGGCCCTCTAACCACCTCCTGGTTACATTCAGACATACCAGGTCCTCTAACCACCTCCTGGTTACATTCAGACATACCAGGTCCTCTAACCACCTGGTTACATTCAGACATACCAGGTCCTCTAACTACCTCCTGGTTACATTCAGACATACCAGGTCCTCTAACCACCTCCTGGTTACATTCAGACATACCACGTCCTCTAACCACCACCTGGTGACATTCAGACATACCAGGTCCTCTAACCCTCCTGGTGACATTCAGACATACCAGGTCCTCTAACTACCTCCTGGTTACATTCAGACATACCAGGTCTTCTAACCACCTGGTTACATTCAGACATACCAAACATATCAGGTCCTCTAACCACCTCCTGGTTACATTCAGACATACCAGGTCCTCTAACCACCTCCTGGTGACATTCAGACATACCAGGTCTTCTAACCACCTGGTTACATTCAGACATACCAGACATACCAGGTCCTCTAACCACCTCCTGGTTACATTCAGACATACCAGGTCCTCTAACCACCTCCTGGTTACATTCAGACATACCAGGTCTTCTAACCACCTGGTTACATTCAGACATACCAAACATATCAGGTCCTCTAACCACCTCCTGGTTACATTCAGACATACCAGGTCCTCTAACCACCTGGTTACATTCAGACATACCAGACATACCAGGTCCTCTAACCACCTCCTGGTTACATTCAGACATACCATGTCCTCTAACCACCTCCTGGTTACATTCAGACATACCAGGTCCTCTAACCACCTCCTGGTGACATTCAGACATACCAGGTCCTCTAACCACCTCCTGGTGACATTCAGACATACCAGGTTCTCTAACCACCTCCTGCTTACATTCAGACATACCAGGTCCTCTAACCACCTCCTGGTGACATTCAGACCTGGTAACCACCTCCTGGTGACATTCAGACATACCAGGTCCTCTAACCACCTCCTGGTTACATTCAGACATACCAGGTCCTCTAACCACCTCCTGGTGACATTCAGACATACCAGGTCCTCTAACCACCTCCTGGTGACATTCAGACATACCAGGCCCTCTAACCACCTCCTGGTTACATTCAGACATACCAGGTCCTCTAACCACCTCCTGGTTACATTCAGACATACCAGGTCCTCTAACCACCACCTGGTGACATTCAGACATACCAGGTCCTCTAACCACCTCCTGGTTACATTCAGACATACCAGGTCTTCTAACCACCTGGTTACATTCAGACATACCAGGTCCTCTAACCACCACCTGGTTACATTCAGACATACCAGGTCCTCTAACCACCTCCTGGTTACATTCAGACATACCAGGTCCTCTAACTACCTCCTGCTTACATTCAGACATACCAGGTCCTCTAACCACCTCCTGGTTACATTCAGACATACCAGACATACCAGGTCCTCTAACCACCTCCTGGTTACATTCAGACATACCAGGTCCTCTAACCACCTCCTGGTGACATTCAGACATACCAGGTCTTCTAACCACCTGGTTACATTCAGACATACCAGACATACCAGGTCCTCTAACCACCTCCTGGTTACATTCAGACATACCAGGTCCTCTAACCACCTCCTGGTTACATTCAGACATACCAGGTCTTCTAACCACCTGGTTACATTCAGACATACCAAACATATCAGGTCCTCTAACCACCTCCTGGTTACATTCAGACATACCAGGTCCTCTAACCACCTGGTTACATTCAGACATACCAGACATACCAGGTCCTCTAACCACCTCCTGGTTACATTCAGACATACCATGTCCTCTAACCACCTCCTGGTTACATTCAGACATACCAGGTCCTCTAACCACCTCCTGGTGACATTCAGACATACCAGGTCCTCTAACCACCTCCTGGTGACATTCAGACATACCAGGTTCTCTAACCACCTCCTGCTTACATTCAGACATACCAGGTCCTCTAACCACCTCCTGGTGACATTCAGACCTGGTAACCACCTCCTGGTGACATTCAGACATACCAGGTCCTCTAACCACCTCCTGGTTACATTCAGACATACCAGGTCCTCTAACCACCTCCTGGTGACATTCAGACATACCAGGTCCTCTAACCACCTCCTGGTGACATTCAGACATACCAGGCCCTCTAACCACCTCCTGGTTACATTCAGACATACCAGGTCCTCTAACCACCTCCTGGTTACATTCAGACATACCAGGTCCTCTAACCACCACCTGGTGACATTCAGACATACCAGGTCCTCTAACCACCTCCTGGTTACATTCAGACATACCAGGTCTTCTAACCACCTGGTTACATTCAGACATACCAGGTCCTCTAACCACCACCTGGTTACATTCAGACATACCAGGTCCTCTAACCACCTCCTGGTTACATTCAGACATACCAGGTCCTCTAACTACCTCCTGCTTACATTCAGACATACCAGGTCCTCTAACCACCTCCTGGTTACATTCAGACATACCAGACATACCAGGTCCTCTAACCACCTCCTGGTTACATTCAGACAGACCAGGTCCTCTAACCACCTCCTGGTGACATTCAGACATACCAGGCCCTCTAACCACCTCCTGGTTACATTCAGACATACCAGGTCCTCTAACCACCTCCTGGTTACATTCAGACATACCAGGTCCTCTAACCACCACCTGGTGACATTCAGACATACCAGGTCCTCTAACCACCTCCTGGTTACATTCAGACATACCAGGTCTTCTAACCACCTGGTTACATTCAGACAAACCAGGTCCTCTAACCACCACCTGGTTACATTCAGACATACCAGGTCCTCTAACCACCTCCTGGTTACATTCAGACATACCAGACATACCAGGCCCTCTAACCACCTCCTGGTTACATTCAGACATACCAGGTCCTCTAACCACCTCCTGGTTACATTCAGACATACCAGGTCCTCTAACCACCTGGTTACATTCAGACATACCAGGTCCTCTAACTACCTCCTGGTTACATTCAGACATACCAGGTCCTCTAACCACCTCCTGGTTACATTCAGACATACCACGTCCTCTAACCACCACCTGGTGACATTCAGACATACCAGGTCCTCTAACCCTCCTGGTGACATTCAGACATACCAGGTCCTCTAACTACCTCCTGGTTACATTCAGACATACCAGGTCTTCTAACCACCTGGTTACATTCAGACATACCAAACATATCAGGTCCTCTAACCACCTCCTGGTTACATTCAGACATACCAGGTCCTCTAACCACCTCCTGGTGACATTCAGACATACCAGGTCTTCTAACCACCTGGTTACATTCAGACATACCAGACATACCAGGTCCTCTAACCACCTCCTGGTTACATTCAGACATACCAGGTCCTCTAACCACCTCCTGGTTACATTCAGACATACCAGGTCTTCTAACCACCTGGTTACATTCAGACATACCAAACATATCAGGTCCTCTAACCACCTCCTGGTTACATTCAGACATACCAGGTCCTCTAACCACCTGGTTACATTCAGACATACCAGACATACCAGGTCCTCTAACCACCTCCTGGTTACATTCAGACATACCATGTCCTCTAACCACCTCCTGGTTACATTCAGACATACCAGGTCCTCTAACCACCTCCTGGTGACATTCAGACATACCAGGTCCTCTAACCACCTCCTGGTGACATTCAGACATACCAGGTTCTCTAACCACCTCCTGCTTACATTCAGACATACCAGGTCCTCTAACCACCTCCTGGTGACATTCAGACCTGGTAACCACCTCCTGGTGACATTCAGACATACCAGGTCCTCTAACCACCTCCTGGTTACATTCAGACATACCAGGTCCTCTAACCACCTCCTGGTGACATTCAGACATACCAGGTCCTCTAACCACCTCCTGGTGACATTCAGACATACCAGGCCCTCTAACCACCTCCTGGTTACATTCAGACATACCAGGTCCTCTAACCACCTCCTGGTTACATTCAGACATACCAGGTCCTCTAACCACCACCTGGTGACATTCAGACATACCAGGTCCTCTAACCACCTCCTGGTTACATTCAGACATACCAGGTCTTCTAACCACCTGGTTACATTCAGACATACCAGGTCCTCTAACCACCACCTGGTTACATTCAGACATACCAGGTCCTCTAACCACCTCCTGGTTACATTCAGACATACCAGGTCCTCTAACTACCTCCTGCTTACATTCAGACATACCAGGTCCTCTAACCACCTCCTGGTTACATTCAGACATACCAGACATACCAGGTCCTCTAACCACCTCCTGGTTACATTCAGACATACCAGGTCCTCTAACCACCTCCTGGTGACATTCAGACATACCAGGTCTTCTAACCACCTGGTTACATTCAGACATACCAGACATACCAGGTCCTCTAACCACCTCCTGGTTACATTCAGACATACCAGGTCCTCTAACCACCTCCTGGTTACATTCAGACATACCAGGTCTTCTAACCACCTGGTTACATTCAGACATACCAAACATATCAGGTCCTCTAACCACCTCCTGGTTACATTCAGACATACCAGGTCCTCTAACCACCTGGTTACATTCAGACATACCAGACATACCAGGTCCTCTAACCACCTCCTGGTTACATTCAGACATACCATGTCCTCTAACCACCTCCTGGTTACATTCAGACATACCAGGTCCTCTAACCACCTCCTGGTGACATTCAGACATACCAGGTCCTCTAACCACCTCCTGGTGACATTCAGACATACCAGGTTCTCTAACCACCTCCTGCTTACATTCAGACATACCAGGTCCTCTAACCACCTCCTGGTGACATTCAGACCTGGTAACCACCTCCTGGTGACATTCAGACATACCAGGTCCTCTAACCACCTCCTGGTTACATTCAGACATACCAGGTCCTCTAACCACCTCCTGGTGACATTCAGACATACCAGGTCCTCTAACCACCTCCTGGTGACATTCAGACATACCAGGCCCTCTAACCACCTCCTGGTTACATTCAGACATACCAGGTCCTCTAACCACCTCCTGGTTACATTCAGACATACCAGGTCCTCTAACCACCACCTGGTGACATTCAGACATACCAGGTCCTCTAACCACCTCCTGGTTACATTCAGACATACCAGGTCTTCTAACCACCTGGTTACATTCAGACATACCAGGTCCTCTAACCACCACCTGGTTACATTCAGACATACCAGGTCCTCTAACCACCTCCTGGTTACATTCAGACATACCAGGTCCTCTAACTACCTCCTGCTTACATTCAGACATACCAGGTCCTCTAACCACCTCCTGGTTACATTCAGACATACCAGACATACCAGGTCCTCTAACCACCTCCTGGTTACATTCAGACAGACCAGGTCCTCTAACCACCTCCTGGTTACATTCAGACATACCAGGTCCTCTAACCACCTCCTGGTTACATTCAGACATACCAGGTCCTCTAACCACCTCCTGGTTACATTCAGACATACCAGGTCTTCTAACCACCTGGTTACATTCAGACATACCAAACATATCAGGTCCTCTAACCACCTCCTGGTTACATTCAGACATACCAGGTCCTCTAACCACCTGGTTACATTCAGACATACCAGACATACCAGGTCCTCTAACCACCTCCTGGTTACATTCAGACATGTCCTCTAACCACCTCCTGGTTACATTCAGACATTCCAGGTCCTCTAACCACCTCCTGGTGACATTCAGACATACCAGGTCCTCTAACCACCTCCTGGTGACATTCAGACATACCAGGTTCTCTAACCACCTCCTGGTTACATTCAGACATACCAGGTCCTCTAACCACCTCCTGGTGACATTCAGACCTGGTAACCACCTCCTGGTGACATTCAGACATACCAGGTCCTCTAACCACCTCCTGGTTACATTCAGACATACCAGGTCCTCTAACCACCTCCTGGTGACATTCAGACATACCAGGTCTTCTAACCACCTGGTGACATTCAGACATACCAGGTCCTCTAACTACCTCCTGGTTACATTCAGACATACCAGGTCTTCTAACCACCTCCTGGTTACATTCAGACATACCAGACATACCAGGTCCTCTAACTACCTCCTGGTTATATTCAGACATACCAGGTCCTCTAACCACCTCCTGGTTACATTCAGACATACCAGGTCCTCTAACCACCTCCTGGTGACATTCAGACATACCAGGTCCTCTAACCACCTCCTGGTGACATTCAGACATACCAGGCCCTCTAACCACCTCCTGGTTACATTCAGACATACCAGGTCCTCTAACCACCTCCTGGTTACATTCAGACATACCAGGTCCTCTAACCACCTCCTGGTTACATTCAGACATACCAGGTCCTCTAACCACCTCCTGGTTACATTCAGACATACCAGGTCTTCTAACCACCTGGTTACATTCAGACATACCAGGTCCTCTAACCACCTCCTGGTTACATTCAGACATACCAGGCCCTCTAACCACCTCCTGGTTACATTCAGACATACCAGGTCCTCTAACCACCTCCTGGTTACATTCAGACATACCAGGTCCTCTAACCACCTCCTGGTTACATTCAGACATACCAGGTCCTCTAACCACCTCCTGGTTACATTCAGACATACCAGGTCTTCTAACCACCTGGTTACATTCAGACATACCAGGTCCTCTAACCACCTCCTGGTTACATTCAGACATACCAGACATACCAGGTCCTCTAACCACCTCCTGGTTACATTCAGACAGACCAGGTCCTCTAACCACCTCCTGGTTACATTCAGACATACCAGGTCCTCTAACCACCTGGTTACATTCAGACATACCAGGTCCTCTAACCACCTCCTGGTTACATTCAGACATAGCAGACATACCAGGTCCTCTAACCACCTCCTGGTTACATTCAGACAGACCAGGTCCTCTAACCACCTCCTGGTTACATTCAGACATACCAGGTCCTCTAACCACCTGGTTACATTCAGACATACCAGGTCCTCTAACCACCTCCTGGTTACAGTAAATACAATAACACCATTAGACCATGTGGCTCTGTAGAAAATAGTCTGTTACAAACTCTGTATGGACACTAAACATGTTATATACATGTTAAATGCCGTATGTTATATATGAATAAAAACATGTATAAATGACTAAAGTTTCACTAGATTGCCATATATTTTCTGTTAATTACCAAAATGACTGAAGATTACAGTAACTCTGGTAAATCAGCAACCCCAGGATGAGACCAGGCTGGCTCAGCTGTTTGTCTGTGGTCTGTTTACCAGTCGCTGAGTTATTTCCCACGCATACACACACACACACACACGTTCGCAAGCACACACTCACATTCTCACGATCTAACTCTTCATCAACAACAAAGAAGAGTGAACTCATCTTCCTGTAATTTCCTATGATAGAGATGGCTGTTGGTTCTCTGAGATGGCTGTTGGTTCTCTGAGATGGCTGTTGGTTCTCTGAGATGGCTGTTGGTTCTCTGAGATGGCTGTTGGTTCTCTGAGATGGCTGTTGGTTCTCTGAGATGGCTGTTGGTTCTCTGAGATGGCTGTTGGTTCTCTGAGATGGCTGTTGGTTCTCTGACAGATGGCTGTTGGTTCTCTGAGATGGCTGTTGGTTCTCTGACAGATGGCTGTTGGTTCTCTGACAGATTACTTAGACTAATTTATATTACAGTACAGTATGTTGAGGATGCTGAGGTGAACTCTGTTGACGCCCTCTAGACTCTGTCTCTTACGATAAATCTCTGAGCAACATGAAACTATAAACTGAATGTGGTTTGACTTCCTGTTTTTTGGTATTCCCTTCTTAATAGTTGAATAGTCTGGTCTGGTAGTGATTAACCAGGATGCTGTAGTAGGGTTAGATGCAGTCTGTTCACAGGGAAGGTAACAAGGAGTCAGGATACATCCCTAATGGCACCCCTGGGGCTCTGGTCAAAGTAGTGCACTGTGGGGAATATGGTGCCATTTGATTTGGGAGATATTCTCAGAGTCCGAACATCTCTGGGGTTTGTCTAATACAGTCAGTCTGGGTTCAGTTATAGTGTCCTGGGTTACTGACACACAGTCAGTCTGGGTTCAGTTATAGTGTCCTGGGTTACTGACACAGTCAGTCTGGGTTCAGTTATAGTGTACTGGGTTACTGACACACAGTCAGTCTGGGTTCAGTTATAGTGTACTGGGTTACTGACACACAGTCAGTCTGGGTTCAGTTATAGTGTACTGGGTTACTGACAGTCAGTCTGGGTTCAGTTATAGTGTCCTGGGTTACTGACACAGTCAGTCTGGGTTCAGTTATAATGTCCTGGGTTACTGACACACAGTCAGTCTGGGTTCAGTTATAGTGTACTGGGTCACTGACACCTTCACCAGTTGGACGGTGTTTCCTCACACATTGGTGTGGCTGAATTCCGGGTTAAGTGGGCATTGTGTCAAGAAGCAGTGCGGCTCGGCAGGGTTGTGTTTCGGAGGACTCACAGCTCTCGACCTTCGCCTCTCCCGAGCTGGGACGGGAGTTGCTGTGATAGGACAAGACTATAACCAATATGGATATCATGGGGATTAAAAGGGGTAAAATGACAGGCTCTCATTGCAAGGCTGCCATAATGTTTCTTTACATGACTTTTGACTAGGGAATATACTCAATACACATGATGACATCTAGTGGTGACGTTATGAACTGCACGGTACTGCATTTCACTGCAAAGGTGGTGAACTTGTGAACAGTGCAGTTTCAGATATACTTTGAGACGGCTGAATGAATTCAACTCTTTATAGTGTTCTTCAGCACAAACACGTCTGCATTCTTATTCATAAATCAAATCAAATCTGATTGCTCTCTCATGTTTAGCAGATGCTATTGTGGGTGTAGTGAAATGCTTGTGTTCCTAACGAATGGCACAGCGGTCTAACGCACTGCATCTCAGTACTAGAGGTGTCACTACAGACCCTGGTTCGATCCCGGACTGTATCACAACCGGCCGTGATCGGGAGTCCCATAAGGCGGCGGCGCACAATTGTCCGGGGAGGGGTTGTCCGGGTCAGGGGAGGGTTTGGCCGGGGTTGTCCGGGTCAGGGGAGGGTTTGGCCGGGGTTGTCCGGGTCAGGGGAGGGTTTGGCCGGGGTTGTCCGGGTCAGGGGAGGGTTTGGCCGGGGTTGTCCGGGTCAGGGGAGGGTTTGGCCGGGGTTGTCCGGGTCAGGGGAGGGTTTGGCCGGGGTTGTCCGGGTCAGGGGAGGGTTTGGCCGGGGTTGTCTGGGTCAGGGGAGGGTTTGGCCGGGGGTGTCCGGGTTAGGGGAGGGTTTGGCCGGGGTTGTAAAATAACAATTTGTTCATAGACTTGCCTGGTTAAAGGTACATCAAATAATAATATCTATATACAATATACAACAATACACACATCTAAAAGTAAAATAATGGAATTAAGACATTTAGACGAGCAATGTGGAGACGTGTTGGAGACGTGGTGTGTTCTCCTAGTTTATGACGTGTGGTGGGTTCTCCTAGTTTATGACGTGGGGTGGGTTCTCCTAGTTTATGACGTGGGGTGGGTTCTCCTAGTTTATGACGTGTGGTGGGTTCTCCTAGTTTATGACGTGGGGTGGGTTCTCCTAGTTTATGACGTGTGGTGGGTTCTCCTAGTTTATGACGTGTGGTGGGTTCTCCTAGTTTATGACGTGTGGTGTGTTCTGTCTCATAGCTCCGCAGGCGCCGGTGAACTGGCGTCAGGGGAAGCTGCTGGGTCGTGGGGCGTTTGGGGAGGTATACCTCTGTTACGACGCCGACACCGGACGGGAGCTGGCCGCCAAACAGGTGCCCTTTGACCCAGATTGTCAGGAAACCAGCAAGGTGAGTGGGAGGGATCAGATTTACCTGTCCGAACACAGAGCTACCTGAGAACACAGATTTACCTCTCTCCCCCCCTCTCCCTGTTTTTCTCCCCCGTGTAGGAGGTGAATGCTCTGGAGTGTGAGGTCCAGCTGTTGAAGAACCTGCATCATGAGCGGATCGTTCAGTACTACGGGTCTTCCAGGGACCTGGAGAAGAGGAAACTCACCATCTTTGTTGAGTTCATGCCTGGGGTGCGTAGGGGGCAGCTGGGGTGCGTAGGGGGCAGCTGGGGTGCGTAGGGGGCAGCTGGGGTGCGTAGGGGGCAGCTGGGGTGCGTGGGGAAGCAGCTGGGGCGCGTGGGGAAGCAGCTGGGGCGCGTGGGGAAGCAGCTGGGGCGCGTGGGGAAGCAGCTGGGGCGCGTGGGGAAGCAGCTGGGGCGCGTGGGGAAGCAGCTGGGGCGCGTGAGGGGGCAGCTGGGGTGCGTGGGGGACAGGGATGGTGTCTGTTAGATTTGGACTGTTGATGTGGTGCGTGATGTTAGCCTGATGACCAGCAGACTTTAAAACAGACTGGTTTACCATCTGAACATTGACTACAATAGAAGTAGACGAGTTTCCTTCAGACAGAACATTTTATCTGCCAAACCCAAATCAACCCACGGCACACCGCAGTGTCACCAGCGCTCATATCCAGTCATTCCTGTCAGCAGAACACCATGGTTTATGAGGTCATGTTCTCTGGAAACCAGGGAACTAAACGAGTAGCAGTCACCCTCCCTACTCTTTACCCCAGCCCATTCTACCCCCTCCTCTTTACCCCAGTCCATTCTACCCCCTCCTCTTTACCCCAGCCCATTCTACCCCCTCCTCTTTACCCCAGCCCATTCTACCCCCTCCTCTTTACCCCAGGCCATTCTACCCCCTCGTCTTTACCCCAGCCCATTCTACCCCCTCGTCTTTACCCCAGCCCATTCTACCCCCTCGTCTTTACCCCAGCCCATTCTACCCCCTCGTCTTTACCCCAGCCCATTCTACCCCCTCGTCTTTACCCCAGTCCATTCTACCCCCTCCTCTTTACCCCAGTCCATTCTACCCCCTCCTCTTTACCCCAGTCCATTCTGCCCCCTCCTCTTTACCCCAGTCCATTCTACCCCCTCCTCTTTACCCCAGTCCCAGTCCTTCCTACCCCAGTCCTTTCTACCCCTCTTTACCCCAGTCCCAATTCTTTATTTAACCAGTCCTCTCTGCCCTCTCCCCATACTGTCCCAGTCCTCTCTGCCCTAGTGGCCCCTGTTATTAATATCCCAGCTGTAACTGAGGCGGTGTCGAGGTTAAGTGTCTTAGTCACACATTGTCTGGTCGTGGGACATGTTTATACTTCTCTGAGGTTAGCTGGCAGAGAGGAAGAAGGGTGTTGGTCAGTGGCCTGGGGCCAAGTCAGTGTGTCAGGTCTGGCTACGTTGCTGGATCCTATCAGCCTCTGAAAGGAGTGGAGGGGTGGAGGGATGGAGGTGGACTGGCACCAGCCAGGGAGTAATTTATCTGTTTTACCAAAAGTGTGAAGAGGAAAGGGAGAACGGAGCGGAGGGGGGAGAACGGAGCGGAGGGGGGAGAACGGAGCGGAGGGGGGAGAACGGAGCGGAGGGGGGAGAACGGAGCGGAGGGGGGAGAACGGAGCGGAGGGGGGAGAACGGAGCAGAACGGAGCGGAGGGGGCAGAACGGAGCGGAGGGAGCAGAACGGAGCGGAGGGGGCAGAATGGGGCGGAGGGGGCAGAACGGGGCAGAGGGGGAAGAACGGGGCAGAACGTAGCAGAGGGGGCAGAACGGAGCAGAGGGGGAGAACGGGGCAGAACGGAGCAGAGGGGTAGAACGGGGCAGAACGGAGCGGAGGGGGCAGAACGGAGCGGAGGGGGCAAAACGGAGCAGAACGGAGCGGAGGGAGCAGAACGGAGCAGAGGGGGCAGAACGGAGCAGAGGGGGCAGAACGGAGCAGAGGGGGCAGAACGGAGCAGAGGGGGCAGAACGGGGCGGGAACGGAGCAGAGGGGGAGAGGGGGAGAACGGAGCAGAGGGGGGAGAACGGGGCAGAACGGAGCAGAGGAGGGAGAGAGGGAAGGGGCCTGCTCCTAGGTTTCCCTGGTGAGGGTCTGTCTGTTGTGCGTCACAGGTGTGACTGAGCAGATCTCGTTTCCCCTCAGAGGACTGAAAACAGGAAGAGAAGGGAATGCTGCCAGGCGACGGTGTTAAGGAATGCAAGCCCTCTGAGGGCATTCTGTTTTGAAACAATAAACTGCTCAAAATGGGCCCTGATGTCCAAGCAGTGCACAGACAAAATGGCTGACCCTGTAAAACAACACCTATCATACTACTGACCCTGTAAAACAACACCTATCATACTACTGACCCTGTAAAACAACACCTATCATATTACTATGACTGACCCTGTAAAACAACACCTAACATACTACTATGACTGACCCTGTAAAACAACACCTATCATACTACTATGACTGACCCTGTAAAGCAACACCTATCATACTACTGACCCTGTAAAACAACACCTATCATACTACTATGACTGACCCTGTAAAACAACACCTATCATACTACTATGACTGACCCTGTAAAACAACACCTATCATACTACCATGACTGATCCTGTAAAACAACACCTATCATACTACTATGACTGACCCTGTAAAACAACACCTATCATACTACTATGACTGACCCTGTACAACACCTATCATATTACTATGACTGACCCTGTAAAACAACACCTATCATACTACTGACCCTGTAAAACAACACCTATCAAACTACTATGACTGACCCTGTAAAACAACACCTATCAAACTACTATGACTGACCCTGTAAAACAACACCTATCATACTACTATGACTGACCCTGTAAAACAACACCTATCATACTACTATGACTGACCCTGTAAAACAACACCTATCATACTACTATGACTGACCCTGTAAAACAACACCTATCATATTACTATGACTGACCCTGTAAAACAACACCTATCATATTACTATGACTGACCCTGTAAAACAACACCTATCATACTACTATGACTGACCCTGTAAAACGACACCTATCAAACTACTATGACTGACCCTGTAAAACAACACCTATCATACTACTATGACTGACCCTGTAAAACAACACCTATCATACTACTATGACTGACCCTGTAAAACAACACCTATCATACTACTATGGCTGACCCTGCAAAACAACACCTATCATACTACTAGGGTAATGTGTTGTTGTACAGGGTCAGCCGTAGTAGTAGTAGTACACCTATCTGGTGTTTGTGATAATAAAACATGTTTAAGTTAACTGGTCACCTGTCTGGTCCCCCCGTCGGTCGGTTTGGTCCCCCCGTCGATCGGTCCGTCTGGTCTCTGTCAGTCTGATCTCTCTGTCGGTCTGATCTCTCTGTCGGTCTGATCTCTCTGTCGGTCTGATCTCTCTGTCGGTCTGATCTCTCTGTCGGTCTGGCCTCTCTGTCGGTCTGGCCTCTCTGTCGGTCTCGCCTCTCTGTCGGTCTGGCCTCTCTGTCGGTCGGTCGGTCTGGTGTCTTTCTCGTCTCTCGGTGTGTCTGTGGTCGTCTGTCTGTCTATTCGGTATCTCTGTCCCGTCTCTCCGTCTGGTCTGACCAGTTTCTCTGTCTATTTCAGGGTTCCATTAAGGACCAGTTGAAGGCATATGGGGCGCTGACAGAGAAGGTGACGCGGCGCTACACCAGACAGATCCTCCAGGGAGTCTTCTACCTTCACAGCAACATGATCGTACACAGAGATATCAAAGGTCTGGTCATATTGAAACACAGCAACATGATCGTAAACAGAGATATCAAAGGTCTGGTCATATTGAAACACAGCAACATGATCGTAAACAGAGATATCAACGGTCTGGTCATATTGACAGACTTACAGGATGGTGTGTGTATCTGTCAAATCAAATCCCATTTCATTGTTAAACAACCGGTGTAGAGTGAGAGAAATGCTTCCTGAAGGTCTGTCCGGTCTGAGACAACAACATAGGAGAATATACTGAACAAAATCAATGACACGCCAATGGGCCTAAGGATCTCTGTGCAAAGTGGAGCTTTGGCGGCCTCAAAAGCATAGCTACAGTCCAGGGACCGCTTAAATGTTACCTTGGGACTAAGCAGAGTTGAAAGGGGAGCTACTACCGTCGAGAAATTCTTACAGAATGTACGATAGTACCTTACCTTCCCCAGGAATTTGCGCAACTGGCGGCGAGTTGTGTGAGCAGGAAAAGCAACAATTGCTTCTACTTTACCAGTTACAGGGCGCACTGGACCTCGTCCCAACGGTACTGGTATCCATGCAGTACTTGTGTAGCATCGCCTTCAGCGTCTGATGCCAGCGTTCGAGAGCCCCTTGACTCTCTGGATGATACGGGCTGGAGACCTGATGGGAAATACACAATGTCTTTAACACATTTGAGAACAGTTTTGACAAAGTTGGATCCCTGATCAGTTTGGATTACTTTGGGGAGTCCAAACGTAGAGAAGAACTTCACTAGGTGCTTCCACAGGAATCGGGCAGAGCGGCGCTCGAGGAACTGTTTGATTCACTTTCCCAGTGAGTTGACATACGTGACATGTTTTACACAATAGGAGCACGTCAGACTTCAAACCTGGCCGGAAGAAATGACGAAGGACCCGGTTATAAGTCTTTCTAATCCCCAAATGTCCGGACCACGCCTGGTCATGGGCGAGTGACAGCACCTGCTGACGGAACGGTGTAGGAACAACCACTTGACACACTTCACTCCAGTCACCAACGGTGTCATGAGCTGCCCGCATCAAAACTCCTGCTTCCATAAAGTAGGCGGTCTCTCTGGTTTTAGTTTCCTCAATGGAAATTACCGAAGCAAAACATACCGAAGCAAAACCGTTGCGAAGTCGGTCTCCTTTTTGATCACCTTCTCGGGGGTGACATACAAAAGAAAAATGTAATTGGGGTGCGATTTTGCTTTTTTACAAGGGTAAAAAACTGTCGGCCTTGCAGAAGGAATACTCGGTGCATCGTCTTCTACCTCAATATTCTCAAAAATGGAACAAATCCACCACATGTAGTTTTGATTTCTGGGTTGTCTACTACTTCTAACACAGGAGTGATGTTACCACCAGTGATATCATTCCCTAGTAGCAATGGGACTCCTTTTACTGGCAGTGTAGACACTACACCAACACGGAAACGTCCTGATACCAAGTCTGACACTAAGTGGACCCAGTGTAATGGTACAGGTACGGTCTCTATCCCCTGTAATATGACATGCGAGAGCCACAATATGTTTCAGGAGAGCATCAGTAACAATAACTGACTGCTCCGCCTTGGTGTCTCATAAGATTTGTATGGGCTTTTGATTAGCTTGTTCTCCAGTTAAGGAAATACAACCGGTAGAGATAATCGGAGCATAGATAGGATCTGGTTTCCCAAATGAATCAATAACTCGGTTGAATCAACTCGGTCCAACAGACGAGCCAAAGACTTGACTAAACCCAAACTTTTCATTTTGGGGATGGTGACCTCACCTTCAGCCTAGTGGTCCCATCTGAACGACCCAAAGCAGAAGATAAAAGGTCAGGGCAATATAAAGGGGGTACGAGCAACCCCTTCCTCCGCCCTGTCCTCCGACTTGGCATCGGGAGGTCTACCCGTCTCCTCTCCTGAAACTTCCCCCTCATCATCTTTCAATAAGAGAATTCGTTCTCTCACTAAACCCTCCCTGACTAGCACCAAAAGCTCAGCCATTAGGGCTTTCTCAGGGATGAAAAGGTCTACTTTACGCAACCCCACCAACCGATCAACAGAGGGCGCTTCAATGAAGATGGAGATGGCTGAGGCAGCCATCTTGTACACTGCAGTCTACTAAACACGCACATAAACTAAACAAGTCATCCAAACTCACAACCCACCATCACACCTCAATCACCAATCACAGAGAGCTCAGAGCACCAGGGTCCGATGGGCTTAATGATCCCGGATGAGCCCCCATTATGTTACGCCTCTTGGAGGGAACGCAACACCCTGCTACACTCAACTCCCCGTGGAGGTAAAGAGGTATGGGACTGTAGGTGGAGGTAAAGAGGTATGGGACTGTAGGTGGAGGTAAAGAGGTATGGGACTGTAGGTGGAGGTATGGGACTGTAGGTGGAGGTAAAGAGGTATGTGACTGTAGGTAGAGGTATGTGACTGTAGGTAGAGGTATGTGACTGTAGGTGGAGGTAAAGATGTATGTGACTGTAGGTGGTATGGGACTGGAGGTGCAGGTAAAGAGGTATGGGACTGGAGGTGGAGGTAAAGAGGTATGGGACTGTAGGTGGAGGTAAGTGACTGTAGGTGCAGGTAAAGAGGTATGGGACTGGAGGTGCAGGTAAAGAGGTATGGGACTGGAGGTGGAGGTAAAGAGGTATGGGACTGTAGGTGAAGGTAAAGAGGTATGGGACTGTAGGTGGAGGTAAATAGGTATGTGACTGTAGGTGGAGGTAAAGAGGTATGGGACTGTAGGGGGAGGTAAAGAGGTATGGGACTGTCGGTGGAGGTAAAGAGGTATGTAACTGGAGGGGGAGGTAAAGAGGTATGGGACTGTAGGTGGAGGTAAAGAGGTATGTAACTGGAGGGGGAGGTAAAGAGGTATGTGACTAGGTGGAGGTAAAGAGGTATGTGACTAGGTGGAGGTAAAGAGGTATGTAACTGGAGGGGGAGGTAAAGAGGTATGTGACTAGGTGGAGGTAAAGAGGTATGGGATTGGAGGTGCGAGTAAGGATGACTGCCAGGCACGACTCCAACACCATCATTAAGTTTGCTGATGACACAACAGCTGTAGGCCTGATCACCGACAACGATGAGACAGCCTATAGGAAGGAGGTCCGAGACCTGGCCATGTGGTGCCAGGACAACAACCTCTCCCTCAACGTGATCAAGACTAAGGAGATGATTGTGGACTACAGGAAAAGGAGGACCGAACACTGCCCCATTCTCATCGACGGGGCTGTAGTGTAGGGGTTCGAGAGTGAATGTCCACATCACCAACGAACTAACATGGTCCAAACACACCAAGACAGTTGTGAAGAGGGCACGACTACACCTTTTCCCCCTCAGGAGACTGAAAAGATTTGGCATGGGCCCTCAGATCCTCAAAAAGTTATACAGCTGCACCATCGAGAGCACTGGTTGCATCACTGCCTGGTATGGCAACTGCTCGTCATCTAACCGTAAGGCACTACAGAAGGTAGTGTGTACAGCCCAGTACATCACTGGGGCCAAGCTTCCTGCCATCCAGGATCTCTATACCAGGTGGTGGTGTGTACAGCCCAGTACATCACTGGGGCCAAGCTTCCTGCCATCTAGGACCTCTATACCAGGTGGTGTCAGAGGAAGGCCCTAAAAATGGTCAAAGACTCCAGTCACCCAAGTCATAGACTGTTATTTTTGCTAACGCACGGCAAGCGGTACCTGAGCACCAAGTCTAGGACCAAAAGGCTCCTCAACAGCTTTTACCCCTAAACCATAAGACTGCTGAACAACTAATCAGATGACCACTGTACTATTTACATTGACCCCCCCTCCTCCATTTGTTTTGTACACTGCTGCTACTCTCTGTTTATTAACTATGCATAGTCACTACCTACATGTCCAAATTACCTCGACTAACCTATACCCCCGCACACTGACTCGGTACCAGTAACCCCTGTATATAGTCTCGTTATTGTTATTTTATTGTGTTACTCTTTATTTTTTATTTGGTAAATATTTTATCTTTCTTGAACTGCATTGTTGGTTGTAAGTAAGCATTTCACGGTAAGGTCTACGTCTATTGTATTCGGCGCATGTGACCAAGTTTGATTTGTTTTGAGAGATGAGCAAAAGAGAGGCCTCAGGAAGGACCTCTAAGCTCGTGATAGGTCCCTTTGTCTCTGTCTGTGTGTCTGTGTGTCTGTCTGTCTCTGTCTGTGTGTCTGTGTGTCTGTCTGTACCAGTGTCAATGGCAGATCACTTTTTTTTAGCTACTTTCTCTAATTTGTGTGGAAATATTATGGTCCATGTGTGACGAGACTAGTGGTAGTATTATAGTAGTATTATATTATATAGTGGTAGTATTATATAGTGGCAGTATTATAGTAGTATTATATAGTAGTATTATATAGTAGTATTATATAATAGCAGTAGCATATTATATAGTGGTAGTATTATAGTAGTATTATATAGTAGTATTATATAGTAGCAGTAGTATATTATGTAGTGGTAGTATTATAGTAGTATTATATTATATAGTGGTAGTATTATAGTAGTATTATATTATATAGTGGTAGTGTTATAGTAGTATTATATTATGGTGTGATGGTGTGATAGTAGTATAGCAGTATTATATAGTAGTAGTGCTATATGGTGGTTGTATTATAGTAGTATTATATAGTAGTGGTATTATATCATATATATACTATATAGTATTATAGTAGTATTATATAGTATTATATAGTAGTAGTATTGTATTATATAGTGGTAGTATTATAGTAGTATTATATAGTAGTAGTAGTATTATATAGTGGTAGTATTATAGTGGTATATTATATCGTGGTAGTATTATAGTAGTATTATATAGTAGCAGTAGTATATTATGTAGTGGTGGTATTATAGTAGTAATATATTATATAGTGGTAGTATAATAGTAGTATTATATAGTAGTAGTATTACATTATATAGTGGTTGTATTATAGTAGTATTATATAGTAGCAGTAGTATATTATGTAGTGGTGGTATTATAGTAGTAATATATTATATAGTGGTGGTATTATAATAGTATTATATAGTAGTAGTATTACATTATATAGTGGTAGTATTATATAGGGGTAGTATTATAGTACTATTATATTATTTAGTGGTAGTATTATATTATATCTTTGTAGTAGTATTATATAGTAGTAGTATTATATTATATAGTGGTAGTATTATAGTATTATATAGTAGTGGTATTATATAGTGGTAGTATTATATAGTGGTAGCATTATAGTGGTATTATATAGTAGTAGTATTATATTATTTAGTGGTCGTATTATAGGGGTAGTATTATAGTACTATTATATAGTAGTATTATGTCATATAGTGGTAGTATTATAGTATAATTATATAGTGCTAGTATTATAGTACTATTATATAGTAGTAGTAGTAGTATTATAGTATATAGTGCTAGTATTATAGCAGCAGTATATTATGTGGTGGTAGTATTATAGTAGTAGTATATTATATATTGGGAGTATTATAGTAGTATTATATAGTGGTAGTATCATAGTAGTATTATATTATATAGTGGTAGTATTATAGTATTATATAGTAGTGGTATTATATAGTGGTAGTATTATATAGTGGTAGCATTATAGTGGTATTATATAGTAGTAGTATTATATTATTTAGTGGTCGTATTATAGGGGTAGTATTATAGTACTATTATATAGTAGTATTATGTCATATAGTGGTAGTATTATAGTATAATTATATAGTGCTAGTATTATAGTACTATTATATAGTAGTAGTAGTAGTATTATAGTATATAGTGCTAGTATTATAGCAGCAGTATATTATGTGGTGGTAGTATTATAGTAGTAGTATATTATATATTGGGAGTATTATAGTAGTATTATATAGTGGTAGTATCATAGTAGTATTATATTATATAGTGCAAGTATTATAGTATCATTATATTATATAGTGGTATTATAGTAGTAGCATTATATTATATAGTGCTAGTACTATAGAGTGGTAGTATTATTTTGTATTATGAAGTAGTAGTATTATATAGTGGTAGTATTATAGTATCATTATATTATATAGTGGTAGTATTATATTGTATGGTGGTAGTATTATAGTATTATATAGTAGTAGTATTACATGATATAGTGGTAGTATTATAATAGTGTTATAATATATAGTGGTAGTATTACAGTATATAGTGGTAGTATTATAGTATATAGCGGTAGTATTATAGTAGTATTATATAGTGGTAGTATTATAGTAATATTATATAGTAGTAGTATTATAATAGTGTTATAATATATAGTGGTAGTATTATATAGTATTGTATAGTAGTATTATATAGTAGTATTATATAATACAGTGGTGGTATTATATAGTGGTAGTATTATATAGTAGTATTATATAGTAGTATTATAGTAGTATTATATGGTAGTATTATATAGTGGTATTATAGTAGTATTATAGTAGTATTATATAATAGCAGTAGCATATTATATAGTGGTAGTATTATATAGTAGTATTATAGTAGTATTATATAGTAGTATTATATAGCAGCAGTAGTATATTATGTAGTGGTAGTATTATAGTAGTATTATATTATATAGTGGTAGTATTATAGTAGTATTATATTATATAGTGGTAGTGTTATCGTAGTATTATATTATGGTGTGATGGTGTGATAGTAGTATAGCAGTATTATATAGTAGTAGTGTTATATGGTGGTTGTATTATAGTAGTATTATATAGTAGTGGTATTATATCATATATATATACTATATAGTATTATAGTAGTATTATATAGTATTATATAGTAGTAGTATTGTATTATATAGTGGTAGTATTATAGTAGTATTATATAGTGGTAGTATTGTATTATATAGTGGTAGTATTATAGTGGTATATTATATTGTGGTAGTATTATAGTAGTATTGTATAGTAGCAGTAGTATATTATGTAGTGGTGGTATTATAGTAGTAATATATTATATAGTGGTAGTATTATAGTAGTATTATATAGTAGTAGTATTACATTATATAGTGGTTGTATTATAGTAGTATTATATAGTAGCAGTAGTATATTATGTAGTGGTGGTATTATAGTAGTAATATATTATATAGTGGTGGTATTATAATAGTATTATATAGTGGTGGTATTATAATAGTATTATATAGTAGTAGTATTACATTATATAGTGGTAGTATTATATAGGGGTAGTATTATAGTACTATTATATTATATAGCGGTAGTATTATATTATATCTTTGTAGTAGTATTATATAGTAGTAGTATTATATTATATAGTGGTAGTATTATAGTATTATATAGTAGTGGTATTATATAGTGGTAGTATTATATAGTGGTAGCATTATAGTGGTATTATATAGTAGTAGTATTATATTATTTAGTGGTTGTATTATAGGGGTAGTATTATAGTACTATTATATAGTATTATTATATCATATAGTGGTAGTATTAAAGTATCATTATATTATATAGTGCTAGTATTATAGTACTATTATATAGTAGTAGTAGTAGTAGTAGTATTATAGTATATAGTGCTAGTATTATAGCAGCAGTATATTATGTGGTGGTAGTATTATAGTAGTAGTATATTATATAGTGGGAGTATTATAGTAGTATTATATAGTGGTAGTATCATAGTAGTATTATATTATATAGTGCTAGTATTATAGTATCATTATATTATATAGTGGTATTATAGTAGTAGCATTATATTATATAGTGCTAGTATTATAGAGTGGTAGTATTATTTTTGTATTATGAAGTAGTAGTATTATATAGTGGTAGTATTATATTGTATGGTGGTAGTATTATAGTATCATTATATTATATAGTGGTAGTATTATATTGTATGGTGGTAGTATTATAGTATTATATAGTAGTAGTATTACATTATATAGTGGTAGTATTAAAATAGTGTTATAATATATAGTGGTAGTATTATAGTATATAGTGGTAGTATTATAGTATATAGCGGTAGTATTATAGTAGTATTATATAGTGGTAGTATTATAGTAATATTATATAGTAGTAGTATTATAATAGTGTTATAATATAGCGGTAGTATTATAGTAGTATTATATAGTAGTAGTATTACATTATATAGTGGTAGTATTATAATAGTGTTGTAATATATAGTGTTATAATATATAGTGGTAGTATTATAGTAGTATTATATAGTAGTAGTATTACATTATTTAGTGGTGGTATTATAGTGTCATTATATTATATAGTGGTAATATTATATTATATAGAGGTAGTATTATAGTAGTATTATATAGTAGTAGTATTACATTATATAGTGGTCGTATTACATTATATAGTGGTAGTATTATAGTAGTGTTATAATATATAGTGGTTGTATTATATAGTGGTAGTATTTTTCTTCATACTCTCTGTTGTCCTCTAGGTGCCAACATCCTGAGAGACTCCACTGGCAACATAAAGCTGGGGGACTTTGGGGCCAGTAAACGCATCCAGACCATCTGCATGTCAGGAACTGGCATCAAATCCGTCACCGGCACACCTTACTGGATGAGCCCAGAAGTCATCAACGGAGAAGGATACGGACGCAAAGCTGATGTCTGGTAAAAAGCATAGACTCATAATGCAGTCCGTTTTTTTAGTGCCATTCACACTTTTATAAGAACATTTTGCGATATCAAATTGTGAAACAAATTCCTGATTTTCTTGCCTTGTTTAAGAATATACACTAAAGGTGATTTATTTCTCATGTTTGTCTCCTGATGTACTAGATGAAGTGGTTCTGTCTCCATAAAGTGTTTTGTCTGTCAGGTCTGTGGCGTGCACAGTGGTGGAGATGCTTACCCAGAAGCCTCCCTGGGCGGAATACGAGGCCATGGCAGCTATCTTTAAGATAGCCACGCAGCCCACCAAGCCCTTCCTCCCTGAGGGTGTTTCCGAGGCCGCCCGGGACTTTGTGCGCCAGGTGTTCATAGAGGAGAAGTGGCGTCCCACGGCCGAGAACCTCCTCTCACACCCCTTCGTCCAAGGGGGGTTCTGACCCTGACCTCTAACACCCCCAGGGCCACCCTGCCTCCCAGGCCTCTCCACAGCTCCAGTCCTCCAGGCTTCCAGGGCCCAGCACCACTCCACTCCAGGGCCCAGCACCATGATGCCAGACCTGATCATAACCTGAGCCCCAGTCTCTCTCCTTCACCAGCTAACTGACCCCAGACCTGATCATAACCTGAGCCCTAATCTCTCCTATATTTTGTCTGTCTTGTGATCAGTGGTCACCTTCTATATTCTGTTAGGTTAAGAGCAAACTCTGAAAATACATCCCACCTGTCAGGACTGTAAGTTAGTCATCTAGTGTCCCTGTTGTCTTTGAGTAATATTCTGCTTCAAAGGGGATTGTGAACAATGTTTGTAATACATCCTAGATGAACACTTGCAGTTACCTTAACAGTTGATGTCTATACTTTGACCTGAGATATGTACATTTAGTTTTGTCTGAATTGCCAAACGCCTTACAATGACGTGTTGTAAAATAGCATTCATGTACATTTACAGAATGACCCTGTTTCTACAACATTAGCACTCTTTCTAATTCGGAAAGAGACTGTTGCACATTTTATAGCATGTATTCAGTAGGTGCCCCATTGCAGGATAATCAACAGGAAAAAATAGATGCTGTAAATATATTTGACATTTTTATAATTTCATAATGAGAGAAATGTTTCTTTTTATTCCACTGTTTGGAGAAAAATACCAAACATTTGTATTGTTGTGAATGGTTACTCGCCGTGTATAAGCAAGCAATTCTCCTACGCTGACCAGCCTGTTTAAATCCACGTTTGTGCCATGTTTCGTTCTATCCCAGTGTATTGTTCACCAGCACAGAACTGTCCGAAGAGAGTTCAGTAATACTCGTTGTTCTTCCCAGAGTTGGAAACAAAAATAACTCCCCCATCTAGAACATGGATTTCTTAGCCAGTGAATCAGTCCTCAGCCTGAAATCCAGAACATGTTTTGTGATAACTTTCAACTCCATGTACAGTTGAAGTCTGAAGTTTACATACACCTTAGCCAAATACATTTAAACTCAGTTTTTCACAATTCCTGCCATTTAATCCTGGTAAAGATTCCCTGTTTTAGGACAGTTAGGATCAACAATTTATTTTAAGAATGGGAAATGTCAGAATAATAGAATGATTTATTTCAGCTTTTATTCCTTTCTTCACATTCCCAGTGGGTCAGAAGTTTACATACAGTCAGTATTTGGTAGCAGTGCCTTTAAATTGTTTCACTTGGGTCCAATGTTTCGGGTAGCCTTCCACAAGCTTCCCACAATAAATTGGGTGCATTCTGGCCCATTCCTCCTGACAGAGATGGTGTGACTGAGTCAAGTTTGTAGGTTCTGCCCACTAATTCTCTATAGGATTGAGGTCATGGCTTTGTGATGGCCACTCCAATACCTTGACTTTGTTGTCCTTGAGACATTTTTCCACAACTTTGGAAGTATGCTTGGGGTCATTGTCCATTTGGAAGACACATTTGCGACCAAGCTTTAACTTCCTTACTGATGTCTTGAGATGTTGCTTCAATATATCCACATAATTTTCCAGCCTCATGATGCTGTCTATTTTGTGAAGTGCACCAGTCCCTCCTGCATCAAAGCACCCCCACAACATGATGCTGCCACCCCTGTGCTTCATGGTTTGTATGGTTTTCTTCAGCTTGCAAGCCTCCCCCTTTCTCCTCCAAGCATAACGATGGTCATTATGGCCAAACAGTTCTCTTTTTGTTTCATCAGACCAGAGGACATTTCTCCAAAAAGTACGATCTTTGTCCCCATGTGCAGTTGCAAACTGTAGTCTGGCTTTTTTATGGCAGTTTTGGAGCAGTGGCTTCTTCCTTGCGGAGCGGCCTTTCAGGGTATGTAGATATAGGACTCGTTTTACTGTGGATATAGATACTTTTGTACCTGTTTCCTCCAGCATCTTCACAAGGTCCTTTGCTGTAAAGTACGTTCATCTCTAGGAGACAGAATGCATCTCCTTCCTGAGTGGTATGACGGTCCCATGGTGTTTAAACTTCGTACTGTTGTTTGTACAGATGAACGTGGTACCTTCAGACGTTTGGAAATTGCTCCCAAAGATGAACCAGACTTGCAAAGCAAAGAGGCACTGAGTTTGAAAGTAGGCCTTGAAATACATCCACACTCAAATGATGTCAATCAGCCTATCAGAAGCTTCTAAAGCCATGACATCATTTTCTGGAATTTTCCAAGCTGTTTAAAGACACAGTCAACCTAGTGTATGTAACCTTCTGACCCACTGGAATTGTGATACAGCGAATTATAAGTGAAATAGTCTGTCTGTAAACAATTACACAAAGTAGATGTCCTAACTATAGTTTTTTATCAAGAAATTTGTGGAGTGGTTGAAAAACGAGTTTTAATGACTCCAACCTAAGTGGATGTAAACTAGTTTTAATGACTCCAACTTAAGTGGATGTAAACTAGTTTTAATGACTCCAACCTAAGTGGATGTAAACTAGTTTTAATGACTCCATCCTAAGTGGATGTAAACTAGTTTTAATGACTCCAACTTAAGTGGATGTAAACTAGTTTTAATGACTCCAACCTAAGTGTATGTAAACAAGTTTTAATGACTCCATCCTAAGTGGATGTAAACTAGTTTTAATGACTCCATCCTAAGTGGATGTAAACTAGTTTTAATGACTCCAACCTAAGTGGATGTAAACTAGTTTTAATGACTCCAACCTAAGTGGATGTAAACTAGTTTTAATGACTCCAACCTAAGTGGATGTAAACTAGTTTTAATGACTCCAACCTAAGTGGATGTAAACTAGTTTTAATGACTCCAACCTAAGTGGATGTAAACTAGTTTTAATGACTCCAACCTGAGTGGATGTAAACTAGTTTTAATGACTCCAACCTAAGTGGATGTAAACTAGTTTTAATGACTCCAACCTAAGTGGATGTAAACTAGTTTTAATGACTCCAACCTGAGTGTATGTAAACTAGTTTTAATGACTCCATCCTAAGTGGATGTAAACTAGTTTTAATGACTCCAACCTAAGTGGATGTAAACTAGTTTTAATGACTCCATCCTAAGTGGATGTAAACTAGTTTTAATGACTCCAACCTAAGTGGATGTAAACTAGTTTTAATGACTCCAACCTAAGTGGATGTAAACTAGTTTTAATGACTCCAACCTAAGTGGATGTAAACTAGTTTTAATGACTCCAACCTGAGTGGATGTAAACTAGTTTTAATGACTCCAACCTAAGTGGATGTAAACTAGTTTTAATGACTCCAACCTGAGTGGATGTAAACTAGTTTTAATGACTCCAACCTAAGTGGATGTAAACTAGTTTTAATGACTCCAACCTGAGTGGATGTAAACTAGTTTTAATGACTCCAACCTAAGTGGATGTAAACTAGTTTTAATGACTCCAACCTAAGTGGATGTAAACTAGTTTTAATGACTCCAACCTAAGTGGATGTAAACTTCCGTCTCCAACTGTACTCTGTTGTTTGGAATGCCAATGCGTGGAAAGTAAGTGTAACCCGAGTGGATGTGTGATACTTACTCTTCAGCCTGAATTGTCCCCACTTGCACCAGCGATTAGCTAGCTTTTCACATGGCGCCGACTGGTAAGATGCTTCAGGAGTGCGGTCGGTCACGCGTGCTAGCAAGGCAGAGGTCCCGAGTTCAGTCCAGGTATGGGCCAAGTCGGGACGAGGAGGTACTCGCTAAGCAAGCAGCATGACGTCCTTTACATTAGCACAAATAGAACGTGGATTTCTCAGCCACTTTATCACTCCAGGACCTCTACCCCTCTGCTGTAGATGGAAGTCTCCCTGTACCGAGGACCTACCCCTCTGCTGTAGATGGAAGTCTCCCTGTACCGAGGACCTCTACCCCTCTGCTGTAGATGGAAGTCTCCCTATACCGAGGACCTACCCCTCTGCTGTAGATGGAAGTCTCCCTGTACCGAGGACCTCTACCCCTCTGCTGTAGATGGAAGTCTCCCTGTACCGAGGACCTCTACCCCTCTGCTGTAGATGGAAGTCTCCCTGTACCGAGGACCTCTACCCCTCTGCTGTAGATGGAAGTCTCCCTGTACCGAGGACCTACCCCTCTGCTGTAGATGGAAGTCTCCCTGTACCGAGGACCTACCCCTCTGCTGTAGATGGAAGTCTCCCTGTACTGAGGACCTCTACCCCACTGCTGTAGATGGAAGTCTCCCTGTACCGAGGACCTACCCCTCTGCTGTAGATGGAAGTCTCCCTGTACCGAGGACCTACCCCTCTGCTGTAGATGGAAGTCTCCCTGTACTGAGGACCTACCCCTCTGCTGTAGATGGAAGTCTCCCTGTACCGAGGACATCTACCCCTCTGCTGTAGATGGAAGTCTCCCTGTACCGAGGACCTACCCCTCTGCTGTAGATGGAAGTCTCCCTGTACCGAGGACCTAATCCTCTGCTGTAGATGGAAGTCTCCCTGTACCGAGGACCTACCCCTCTGCTGTAGATGGAAGTCTCCCTGTACCGAGGACCTACCCCTCTGCTGTAGATGGAAGTCTCCCTGTACCGAGGACCTCTACCCCTCTGCTGTAGATGGAAGTCTCCCTGTACCGAGGACCTACCCCTCTGCTGTAGATGGAAGTCTCCCTGTACCGAGGACCTACCCCTCTGCTGTAGATGGAAGTCTCCCTGTACCGAGGACATCTACCCCTCTGCTGTAGATGGAAGTCTCCCTGTACCGAGGACCTACCCCTCTGCTGTAGATGGAAGTCTCCCTGTACCGAGGACCTCTACCCCTCTGCTGTAGATGGAAGTCTCCCTGTACCGAGGACCTACCCCTCTGCTGTAGATGGAAGTCTCCCTGTACCGAGGACCTCTACCCCTCTGCTGTAGATGGAAGTCTCCCTGTACCGAGGACCTACCCCTCTGCTGTAGATGGAAGTCTCCCTGTACCGAGGACCTACCCCTCTGCTGTAGATGGAAGTCTCCCTGTACCGAGGACCTCTACCCCTCTGCTGTAGATGGAAGTCTCCCTGTACCGAGGACCTACCCCTCTGCTGTAGATGGAAGTCTCCCTATACCGAGGACCTACCCCTCTGCTGTAGATGGAAGTCTCCCTGTACTGAGGACCTCTACCCCTCTGCTGTAGATGGAAGTCTCCCTGTACTGAGGACCTCTACCCCTCTGCTGTAGATGGAAGTCTCCCTGTACCGAGGACCTCTACCCCTCTGCTGTAGATGGAAGTCTCCCTGTACTGAGGACCTACCCCTCTGCTGTAGATGGAAGTCTCCCTGTACCGAGGACCTCTACCCCTCTGCTGTAGATGGAAGTCTCCCTGTACCGAGGACCTCTACCCCTCTGCTGTAGATGGAAGTCTCCCTGTACCGAGGACCTCTACCCCTCTGCTGTAGATGGAAGTCTCCCTGTACCGAGGACCTACCCCTCTGCTGTAGATGGAAGTCTCCCTGTACCGAGGACCTACCCCTCTGCTGTAGATGGAAGTCTCCCTGTACCGAGGACCTACCCCTCTGCTGTAGATGGAAGTCTCCCTGTACCGAGGACCTACCCCTCTGCTGTAGATGGAAGTCTCCCTGTACCGAGGACATACCCCTTTGCACTCCCACTCGCCAAGTGCCCTTTTGGGTGGTGGCATAATCATTATTTTTATATACAGTTGTTGTTCTGAACCCACTTGCCCTCAAGTTGGTGTACTTTTTTCATTTTGAGCACCTTCCCCCTGGAAGGTCTGGACACGGCCCTGCTGTAGGTTGTCCTCAGATGTTGACTGGCAGCTTGTTGCAAACTGTAGGCTACTGTGCTAGACTTGCTACCGCATGGGACCTAACGGGAATGTGATGTAAAGACTGTTCAGACCAGCTATTAAAACATTCAGATTGAGCAGCAACATCCCACAGGTCCAGGCGTTGCATCATTTCAAACCAAACATTATTCAATACTGTCACCATATTGCCTTGAATTGCATGATTCAGTCGTCAGCATGATTCACTAGACTGCGGCGGGTGCTTCCCTCACTAGACTGCTATATCAGGCAGCATCACCATGTAGCTATAGGACTATCCTCCCTCTCCTTATAACAGTGTTACTAAGTTATGAGCAAACTGAAGGATCAACAGTATTCACCATGCCACTGCCTTGTCTCACACTGCTCTTAGTTCAGGAAACAATCACTTTACCTGACTGTGGAACACATTTAATGAATGACCTGATGGTGGAACACATTTAATGAATGACCTGACTGTGGAACACATTTAATGAATGACCTGACTGTGGAACACGTTTAATGAACGACCTGACTGTGGAACACGTTTAATGAAGGTGGTGAATGTGCATTCTAATGTAATGTAGGGTTAGTGTTAGTGTAGGCCTGTGCTCCCCAATGCCAGAGTCTAGATGCTGTGTTGTAGAGAGACAGACGGCACAATGCCAGAGTCTAGATGCTGTGTTGTAGAGAAACAGACGGCACAATGCCAGAGTCTAGATGCTGTGTTGTAGAGAGACAGACGGCACAATGCCAGAGTCTAGATGCTGTGTTGTAGAGAGACAGACGGCACAATGCCAGAGTCTAGATGCTGTGTTGTACACAGAGCACATTATTGGCTTTGCTGGCGTTCTCCTGTAATAAAGAAATGATTGTACTGTAAATACATATTTTATTGCACTTTTATATTAAATGACATTTCATTATACCTGTTAGATTCCCATGCTATAGAGATTGTCTGATCCAGACAGTGGCTCATGACAAGGAGCAGTATGTATGGACTGTACTATATACACTGCTCAAAAAAATAAAGGGAACACTAAAATAACACATCCTAGATCTGAATGAATGAAATATTCTTATTAAATACTTTTTTCTTTACATAGTTGAATGTGCTGACAACAAAATCACACAAATGATCAATGGAAATCAAATGTATCAACCCATGGAGGTCTGGATTTGGAGTCACACTCAAAATTAAAGTGGAAAACCACACTACAGGCTGATCCAACTTTGATGTAATGTCCTTAAAACAAGTCAAAATGAGGCTCAGAAGTGTGTGTGGCCTCCACGTGCCTGTATGACCTCCCTACAATGCCTGGGCATGCTCCTGATGAGGTGGCGGATGGTCTCCTGAGGGATCTCCTCCCAGACCTGGACTAAAGCATCCGCCAACTCCTGGACAGTCTGTGGTGCAACGTGGCGTTGGTGGATGGAGCGAGACATGATGTACCAGATGTGCTCAATTGGATTCAGGTCTGGGGAACAGGCGGGCCAGTCCATAGCATCAATGCCTTCCTCTTGCAGGAACTGCTGACACACTCCAGCCACATGAGGTCTAGCATTGTCTTGCATTAGGAAGAACCCAGGGCCAACCGCACCAGCATATGGTCTCACAAGGGGTCTGAGGATCTCATCTCGGTACCTAATGGCAGTCAGGCTACCTCTGGCGAGCACATGGAGAGCTGTGCGGCCCCCCAAAGAAATGCTACCCCACACCATGACAGATCCACGCCAAACCGGTCATGCTTGAGGATGTTGCAGGCAGCAGAACGTTCTCCACGGCGTCTCCAGACTCTGTCATGTCTGTCACGTGCTCAGTGTGAACCTGCTTTCATCTGTGAAGAGCACAGGGCGCCAGTGGCGAATTTGCCAATCTTGGTGTTCTCTGGCAAATGCCAAACGTCCTGCACGGTGTTGGGCTGTAAGCACAACCCCCACCTGTGGACGTCGGGCCCTCATACCACCCTCATGGAGTCTGTTTCTGACCGTTTGAGCAGACACATGCACATTTGTGGCCTGCTGGAGGTCATTTTGCAGGGCTCTGGCAGTGCTCCTCCTGCTCCTCCTTGCACAAAGGCGGAGGTAGCGGCACCTGCTGCTGGGTTGTTGCCCTCCTACGGCCTCCTCCACGTCTCCTGATGTACTGGCCTGTCTCCTGGTAGCGCCTCCATACTCTGGACACTACGCTGACAGACACAGCAAACCTTCTTGCCACATCTCGCATTGATGTGCCATCCTGTATGAGCTGCACTACCTGAGCCAACTGTGTGGGTTGTAGACTCCGTCTCACGCTACCACTAGAGTGAAAGCACCGCCAGCATTCAAAAGTGACCAAAACATCAGCCAGGAAGCATAGGAACTGAGAAGTGGTCTGTGGTTATCACCTGCAGAACCACTCCTTTATTGGGGGTGTCTTGCTAAATGCCTATAATTTCCACCTGTTGTCTATTCCATTTGCACAACAGCATGTGAAATTTGTTGTCAATCAGTGTTGCTTCCTAAGTGGACAGTTTGATTTCACAGAAGTGTGATTGACTTGGAGTTACATTGTGTTGTTTAAGTGTTCCCTTTATTTTTTTGAGCAGTGTATATATATGGACTGTACTATATGTCTGTACTGTATATGTGGACTGTACTGTAAGTCTGCAATGAGAGGCTTTTGATTGGGGCTTCTTTAGAATGAATTCCCTTGATGAAGAAGCCTGTAATTAAACGTGTCCTGTTATTGATCTTTTGTACATTTTACATATAAGTTAATAAGTCAAATGTCTAAAACTAAGATGTCTGTCTGACTTACTTTTTTGCTTATTTTTTTTACACATTTACCATTTTGCTTTGTCACTTGACTCCATTCTACATTTTTATAAAATAATTGGTGTTTTTCACTATTTTAAACCTCTAATAGCCTTTGTTTCTTCGGTGGTGTTGTCGTGTCTTTACTATCATTAAATGAAGACTTTTATTTTTCATCAAAGATTCTCTGGAATTAGTTATTACGTGATTAAACTGATTAATCATGTAACTGTAATTAACTAGGACGTCGGGGCACCAAGGAAAATATTCAGATTACAAAGTTATAATTTCCTAATATAACCTTTCAGATATTTTATATCTGATCAATTAGTCTTCTAATTAATGAGTTATTCTTTACCTCACGTTAGTCTCATTCCAAACGTCGTAAATTGTTGGTTATCTGCACGAACCCAGTCTTCACTATGAGTCATCTATACATCAATTGTCTTAAATAATTTATTTACTAACTAAGTAATTCACAGAAATGCATAAACAAACAGTTGATAGTTACAAGGAAATGATAACGCCGTTTCCCTAGTGGGATAAACCGGTATCGCGGCTTGGTGTACAAAAGGGAAGTGGGGGTCGACTGAGATAAGACAATGCTAATTGTGTTGAAATAATAATCCTTTGCACATGAAAGCTCACTCATTCGGGAACAATTGCAATCAATATATATTTAAGCTCAGTGTGTCGTCGAGGGTCTCTGTTGAAAAGTTTGTTTCTGTTGGAGAGTGTCAGTCCTCACTGCCGTGGTTAGAATGGGTAGTTCAGAGTGACATTCATTCATGTTGTTATGGATAGATGTCGGCGGTTGTCGGTTTTGGCGTTCAGCGATACTGAATTCCTAGCTGCAGACTAGTAATTAATATCAAAGACTTGTTCTTATTCTGTCGGTATCGATAGTCTAAGAGTTGAACCACGTGGTATGGTTAAAAGATTCAGCCATCTACTTAAACCTTGGCCCTCTCATTATCGAGGTAAGCTGGTCTGCAACCTTTGTCCTCTCGTGATTGAGAGAAACATGGTCTGTTGAGAACTTCTCAAAGTTGGGGTTTTATTTGGGAGTTGCAGAAAAGGGCCTGTCCCAGGATGCCTGACCATAACTGAAATCATCCTGAAGTCCTCTGATTTAGTTAAACTCAAAAGGTAATTGGAGTTTCCTTCATTAAACAGTCCAAAATTACATTACACAATTTTACAAACAGTATCATCCTCACTCATTCATCTTATACAGCAATTAGATGTAAACCTCATATCGTTATAATGGGAAAGATAACGTTATGATGGGAAAGATAACGTTATGACGGGAAAGATAACGTTATGACAGGAAAGATAACGTTATGATGGGAAAGATAACGTTATGATGGGAAAGATAACGTTATGACGGGAAAGATAACGTTATGATGGGAAAGATAACGTTATGACGGGAAAGATAACGTTATGACAGGAAAGATAACGTTATGATGGGAAAGATAACGTTATGATGGGAAAGATAACGTTATGACGGGAAAGATAACGTTATGATGGGAAAGATAACGTTATGATGGGAAAGATAACGTTATGATGGGAAAGATAACGTTATGACGGGAAAGATAACGTTATGATGGGAAAGATAACGTTATAATGGGAAAGATAACGTTATGACGGGAAAGATAACGTTATGATGGGAAAGATAACGTTATAATGGGAAAGATAACGTTATGACGGGAAAGATAACGTTATGACGGGAAAGATAACGTTATGATGGGAAAGATAACGTTATAATGGGAAAGATAACGTTATGATGGGAAAGATAACGTTATGACGGGAAAGATATCGTTATGATGGGAAAGATATCGTTATGATGGGAAAGATAACGTTATGATGGGAAAGATAACGTTATGATGGGAAAGATAACGTTATAATGGGAAAGATAACGTTATGACGGGAAAGATAACGTTATGATGGGAAAGATATCGTTATGATGGGAAAGATAACGTTATGATGGGAAAGATAACGTTATGATGGGAAAGATAACGTTATAATGGGAAAGATAACGTTATGACGGGAAAGATAACGTTATGACGGGAAAGATAACGTTATGACGGGAAAGATAACGTTATGACGGGAAAGATAACGTTATGACGGGAAAGATAACGTTATGACGGGAAAGATAACGTTATGATGGGAAAGATAACGTTATGACGGGAAAGATAACGTTATGACGGGAAAGATAACGTTATAATGGGAAAGATAACGTTATGACGGGAAAGATAACGTTATGATGGGAAAGATAACGTTATGATGGGAAAGATAACGTTATGACGGGAAAGATAACGTTATGATGGGAAAGATAACGTTATGATGGGAAAGATAACGTTATGATGGGAAAGATAACGTTATGACGGGAAAGATAACGTTATGACGGGAAAGATAACGTTATGACGGGAAAGATAACGTTATGATGGGAAAGATAACGTTATGATGGGAAAGATAACGTTATGATGGGAAAGATAACGTTATGATGGGAAAGATAACGTTATGATGGGAAAGATAACGTTATGATGGGAAAGATAACGTTATGATGGGATAGATAACGTTATGATGGGAAAGATAACGTTATGATGGGAAAGATAACGTTATGATGGGATAGATAACGTTATGATGGGAAAGATAACGTTATGACGGGAAAGATAACGTTATGACGGGAAAGATAACGTTATAATGGGAAAGATAACGTTATAATGGGATAGATAACGTTATGACGGGAAAGATAACGTTATGATGGGAAAGATAACGTTATAACGGGAAAGATAACGTTATGATGGGAAAGATAACGTTATGATGGGAAAGATAACGTTATGACGGTAAAGATAACGTTATGATGGGAAAGATAACGTTATGACGGGAAAGATGACGTTATGACGGGAAAGATAACGTTATGACGGGAAAGATGACGTTATGATGGGAAAGATAACGTTATGACGGGAAAGATAACGTTATGATGGGATAGATAACGTTATGATGGGAAAGATAGCGTTATGACCGGAAAGATAACGTTATAATGGGATAGATAACGTTATGATGGGATAGATAACGTTATGATGGGAAAGATGACGTTATGATGGGAAAGATAACGTTATGATGGGAAAGATAACGTTATGATGGGAAAGATAACGTTATGATGGGAAAGATAACGTTATGACGGGAAAGATAACGTTATGATGGGAAAGATAACGTTATGATGGGAAAGATAACGTTATGATGGGAAAGATAACGTTATGATGGGAAAGATAACGTTATGATGGGAAAGATAACGTTATAATGGGAAAGATAACGTTATGACGGGAAAGATAACGTTATAATGGGAAAGATAACGTTATGATGGGAAAGATAACGTTATGATGGGAAAGATAACGTTATAATGGGAAAGATAACGTTATAATGGGAAAGATAACGTTATGATGGGAAAGATAACGTTATGATGGGAAAGATAACGTTATAATGGGAAAGATAACGTTATAATGGGAAAGATAACGTTATGATGGGAAAGATAACGTTATAATGGGAAAGATAACGTTATGATGGGAAAGATGACGTTATGATGGGAAAGATAACGTTATGATGGGAAAGATAACGTTATGATGGGATAGATAACGTTATGACGGGAAAGATAACGTTATAATGGGATAGATAACGTTATAATGGGATAGATAACGTTATGATGGGAAAGATGACGTTATGATGGGAAAGATAACGTTATGATGGGAAAGATAACGTTATGATGGGATAGATAACGTTATGATGGGAAAGATAACGTTATGACGGGAAAGATAACGTTATGACGGGAAAGATAACGTTATGATGGGATAGATAACGTTATGACGGGAAAGATAACGTTATGACGGGAAAGATAACGTTATGACGGGAAAGATAACGTTATAATGGGAAAGATAACGTTATGACGGGAAAGATAACGTTATGATGGGATAGATAACGTTATGACGGGAAAGATAACGTTATGACGGGAAAGATAACGTTATGACGGGAAAGATAACGTTATGATGGGAAAGATAACGTTATGATGGGAAAGATAACGTTATAATGGGAAAGATAACGTTATAATGGGAAAGATAACGTTATAATGGGAAAGATAACGTTATAATGGGAAAGATAACGTTATAATGGGAAAGATAATGTTATGATGGGAAAGATAATGTTATGATGGGAAAGATAACGTTATGATGGGAAAGATAACGTTATAATGGGAAAGATAACGTTATGATGGGAAAGATAACGTTATGATGGGATAGATAACGTTATGATGGGAAAGATAACGTTATGACGGGAAAGATAACGTTATAATGGGAAAGATAACGTTATAATGGGATAGATAACGTTATGACGGGAAAGATAACGTTATAATGGGAAAGATAACGTTATAATGGGAAAGATAACGTTATGATGGGAAAGATAACGTTATGATGGGAAAGATAACGTTATAATGGGAAAGATAACGTTATGATGGGATAGATAACGTTATAATGGGATAGATAACGTTATGATGGGAAAGATAACGTTATGATGGGAAAGATAACGTTATGATGGGAAAGATGACGTTATGACGGGAAAGATAACGTTATGACGGTAAAGATAACGTTATGACGGGAAAGATAACGTTATGATGGGAAAGATAACGTTATGATGGGAAAGATAACGTTATAATGGGAAAGATAACGTTATAATGGGAAAGATAACGTTATAATGGGAAAGATAACGTTATGATGGGAAAGATAACGTTATGATGGGAAAGATAACGTTATGATGGGAAAGATAACGTTATAATGGGAAAGATAACGTTATAATGGGAAAGATAACGTTATGACGGGAAAGATAACGTTATGACGGGATAGATAACGTTATGATGGGAAAGATAACGTTATGATGGGAAAGATAACGTTATGACGGGAAAGATAACGTTATGATGGGAAAGATAACGTTATGATGGGATAGATAACGTTATGACGGGAAAGATAACGTTATGATGGGAAATATAACGTTATGATGGGAAAGATAACGTTATGACGGGAAAGATAACGTTATAATGGGAAAGATAACGTTATGACGGGAAAGATAACGTTATGATGGGAAAGATAACGTTATGATGGGAAAGATAACGTTATGATGGGAAAGATAACGTTATAATGGGAAAGATAACGTTATAATGGGAAAGATAACGTTATGATGGGAAAGATAACGTTATGATGGGAAAGATAACGTTATAATGGGAAAGATAACGTTATAATGGGAAAGATAACGTTATGATGGGAAAGATAACGTTATAATGGGAAAGATAACGTTATGATGGGAAAGATGACGTTATGATGGGAAAGATAACGTTATGATGGGAAAGATAACATTATGATGGGATAGATAACGTTATGACGGGAAAGATAACGTTATAATGGGATAGATAACGTTATAATGGGATAGATAACGTTATGATGGGAAAGATGACGTTATGATGGGAAAGATAACGTTATAATGGGATAGATAACGTTATAATGGGATAGATAACGTTATGATGGGAAAGATAACGTTATAATGGGAAAGATAACGTTATGACGGGAAAGATAACGTTATGATGGGAAAGATAACGTTATGATGGGAAAGATAACGTTATGACGGGAAAGATAACGTTATGATGGGAAAGATAACGTTATGATGGGAAAGATAACGTTATGATGGGAAAGATAACGTTATGATGGGAAAGATAACGTTATGATGGGAAAGATAACGTTATGACGGGAAAGATAACGTTATGACGGGAAAGATAACGTTATGATGGGAAAGATGACGTTATGATGGGAAAGATAACGTTATGATGGGATAGATAACGTTATGATGGGAAAGATGACGTTATGATGGGAAAGATAACATTATGATGGGAAAGATAACGTTATGATGGGAAAGATAACGTTATGACGGGAAAGATAACGTTATGATGGGAAAGATGACGTTATGATGGGAAAGATAACGTTATGATGGGATAGATAACGTTATGATGGGAAAGATGACGTTATGATGGGAAAGATAACATTATGATGGGAAAGATAACGTTATGATGGGAAAGATAACGTTATGACGGGAAAGATAACGTTATGACGGGAAAGATAACGTTATGATGGGAAAGATAACGTTATAATGGGAAAGATAACGTTATGACGGGAAAGATAACGTTATGACGGGAAAGATGACGTTATGACGGGAAAGATAACGTTATGATGGGAAAGATGACGTTATGATGGGAAAGATAACGTTATGATGGGAAAGATAACGTTATGATGGGAAAGATAACGTTATGATGGGAAAGATAACGTTATGACGGGAAAGATAACGTTATGACGGGAAAGATAACGTTATAATGGGAAATATAACGTTATGATGGGAAAGATAACGTTATGATGGGAAAGATAACGTTATGATGGGAAAGATAACGTTATGATGGGAAAGATAACGTTATGACGGGAAAGATAACGTTATGACGGGAAAGATAACGTTATGATGGGAAAGATAACGTTATGATGGGAAAGATAACGTTATGATGGGAAAGATAACGTTATGATGGGAAAGATAACGTTATAATGGGAAAGATAACGTTATGACGGGAAAGATATCGTTATAATGGGATAGATAACGTTATGATGGGAAAGAGAACGTTATGATGGGAAAGATAACGTTATAATGGGAAAGATAACGTTATAATGGGAAAGATAACGTTATGACGGGATAGATAACGTTATAATGGGAAAGATAACGTTATGATGGGAAAGATAACGTTATGATGGGAAAGATAACGTTATGACGGGAAAGATAACGTTATGATGGGATAGATAACGTTATGATGGGAAAGATAACGTTATGATGGGATAGATAACGTTATAATGGGAAAGATAACGTTATGATGGGAAAGATAACGTTATGATGGGAAAGATAACGTTATGACGGGAAAGATAACGTTATGACGGGAAAGATAACGTTATGACGGGAAAGATAACGTTATGACGGGAAAGATAACGTTATGACGGGAAAGATAACGTTATGACGGGAAAGATAACGTTATGATGGGAAAGATAACGTTATAATGGGAAAGATAACGTTATGATGGGAAAGATAACGTTATGATGGGAAAGATAACGTTATAATGGGAAAGATAACGTTATGACGGGAAAGATAACGTTATAATGGGAAAGATAACGTTATGATGGGAAAGATAACGTTATGATGGGAAAGATAACGTTATGATGGGAAAGATAACGTTATAATGGGAAAGATAACGTTATAATGGGAAAGATAACGTTATGATGGGAAAGATAACGTTATGATGGGAAAGATAACGTTATAATGGGAAAGATAACGTTATAATGGGAAAGATAACGTTATGATGGGAAAGATAACGTTACTATGGGAAAGATAACGTTATGATGGGAAAGATGACGTTATGATGGGAAAGATAACGTTATGATGGGAAAGATAACGTTATGACGGGATAGATAACGTTATGACGGGAAAGATAACGTTATAATGGGAAAGATAACGTTATAATGGGAAAGATAACGTTATGATGGGAAAGATAACGTTATGATGGGAAAGATAACGTTATAATGGGAAAGATAACGTTATAATGGGAAAGATAACGTTATGATGGGAAAGATAACGTTATAATGGGAAAGATAACGTTATGATGGGAAAGATGACGTTATGATGGGAAAGATAACGTTATGATGGGAAAGATAACGTTATAATGGGATAGATAACGTTATGATGGGATAGATAACGTTATGATGGGAAAGATGACGTTATGATGGGAAAGATAACGTTATGATGGGAAAGATAACGTTATGATGGGAAAGATAACGTTATGATGGGAAAGATAACGTTATAACGTTATGGGAAAGATAACGTTATAATGGGAAAGATAACGTTATGATGGGAAAGATAACGTTATGATGGGAAAGATAACGTTATAATGGGAAAGATAACGTTATGATGGGAAAGATAACGTTATAATGGGAAAGATAACGTTATGACGGGAAAGATAACGTTATGATGGGAAAGATAACGTTATGATGGGAAAGATAACGTTATGACGGGAAAGATAACGTTATGACGGGAAAGATAACGTTATGATGGGAAAGATAACGTTATGATGGGAAAGATAACGTTATGATGGGAAAGATAACGTTATGATGGGAAAGATAACGTTATGATGGGAAAGATAACGTTATGACGGGAAAGATAACGTTATGATGGGATAGATAACGTTATGATGGGAAAGATAACGTTATGACGGGAAAGATAACGTTATAATGGGATAGATAACGTTATGATGGGAAAGATAACGTTATAATGGGAAAGATAACGTTATGACGGGAAAGATAACGTTATGATGGGAAAGATAACGTTATGATGGGAAAGATAACGTTATGATGGGAAAGATAACGTTATGATGGGAAAGATAACGTTATGATGGGAAAGATAACGTTATAATGGGAAAGATAACGTTATGATGGGAAAGATAACGTTATGATGGGAAAGATAACGTTATGATGGGAAAGATAACGTTATGATGGGAAAGATAACGTTATGATGGGAAAGATAACGTTATGACGGGAAAGATAACGTTATGATGGGAAAGATGACGTTATGATGGGAAAGATAACGTTATGATGGGATAGATAACGTTATGATGGGAAAGATGACGTTATGATGGGAAAGATAACATTATGATGGGAAAGATAACGTTATGATGGGAAAGATAACGTTATGACGGGAAAGATAACGTTATGACGGGAAAGATAACGTTATGATGGGAAAGATAACGTTATAATGGGAAAGATAACGTTATGACGGGAAAGATAACGTTATGACGGGAAAGATGACGTTATGACGGGAAAGATAACGTTATGATGGGAAAGATGACGTTATGATGGGAAAGATAACGTTATGATGGGAAAGATAACGTTATAATGGGAAAGATAACGTTAGGATGGGAAAGATAACGTTATGACGGGAAAGATAACGTTATGACGGGAAAGATAACGTTATAATGGGAAATATAACGTTATGATGGGAAAGATAACGTTATGATGGGAAAGATAACGTTATGATGGGAAAGATAACGTTATGATGGGAAAGATAACGTTATGACGGGAAAGATAACGTTATGACGGGAAAGATAACGTTATGATGGGATAGATAACGTTATGACGGGAAAGATAACGTTATAATGGGATAGATAACGTTATAATGGGATAGATAACGTTATGATGGGAAAGATGACGTTATGATGGGAAAGATAACGTTATAATGGGATAGATAACGTTATAATGGGATAGATAACGTTATGATGGGAAAGATAACGTTATAATGGGAAAGATAACGTTATGACGGGAAAGATAACGTTATGATGGGAAAGATAACGTTATGATGGGAAAGATAACGTTATGACGGGAAAGATAACGTTATGATGGGAAAGATAACGTTATGATGGGAAAGATAACGTTATGATGGGAAAGATAACGTTATGATGGGACAGATAACGTTATGATGGGAAAGATAACGTTATGATGGGAAAGATAACGTTATGACGGGAAAGATAACGTTATGATGGGATAGATAACGTTATGATGGGAAAGATAACGTTATGACGGGAAAGATAACGTTATAATGGGATAGATAACGTTATGATGGGAAAGATAACGTTATAATGGGAAAGATAACGTTATGACGGGAAAGATAACGTTATGATGGGAAAGATAACGTTATGATGGGAAAGATAACGTTATGATGGGAAAGATAACGTTATGATGGGAAAGATAACGTTATGATGGGAAAGATAACGTTATAATGGGAAAGATAACGTTATGACGGGAAAGATAACGTTATGATGGGAAAGATAACGTTATGATGGGAAAGATAACGTTATGATGGGAAAGATAACGTTATGATGGGAAAGATAACGTTATGATGGGAAAGATAACGTTATAATGGGAAAGATAACGTTATGATGGGAAAGATAACGTTATGATGGGAAAGATAACGTTATGATGGGAAAGATAACGTTATGATGGGAAAGATAACGTTATGATGGGAAAGATAACGTTATGACGGGAAAGATAACGTTATGATGGGAAAGATGACGTTATGATGGGAAAGATAACGTTATGATGGGATAGATAACGTTATGATGGGAAAGATGACGTTATGATGGGAAAGATAACATTATGATGGGAAAGATAACGTTATGATGGGAAAGATAACGTTATGACGGGAAAGATAACGTTATGACGGGAAAGATAACGTTATGATGGGAAAGATAACGTTATAATGGGAAAGATAACGTTATGACGGGAAAGATAACGTTATGACGGGAAAGATGACGTTATGACGGGAAAGATAACGTTATGATGGGAAAGATGACGTTATGATGGGAAAGATAACGTTATGATGGGAAAGATAACGTTATAATGGGAAAGATAACGTTAGGATGGGAAAGATAACGTTATGACGGGAAAGATAACGTTATGACGGGAAAGATAACGTTATAATGGGAAATATAACGTTATGATGGGAAAGATAACGTTATGATGGGAAAGATAACGTTATGATGGGAAAGATAACGTTATGATGGGAAAGATAACGTTATGACGGGAAAGATAACGTTATGACGGGAAAGATAACGTTATGATGGGAAAGATAACGTTATGATGGGAAAGATAACGTTATGATGGGAAAGATAACGTTATGATGGGAAAGATAACGTTATGACGGGAAAGATATCGTTATAATGGGATAGATAACGTTATGATGGGAAAGAGAACGTTATGATGGGAAAGATAACGTTATAATGGGAAAGATAACGTTATAATGGGAAAGATAACGTTATGACGGGATAGATAACGTTATAATGGGAAAGATAACGTTATGATGGGAAAGATAACGTTATGATGGGAAAGATAACGTTATGACGGGAAAGATAACGTTATGATGGGATAGATAACGTTATGATGGGAAAGATAACGTTATGATGGGATAGATAACGTTATAATGGGAAAGATAACGTTATGATGGGAAAGATAACGTTATGATGGGAAAGATAACGTTATGACGGGAAAGATAACGTTATGACGGGAAAGATAACGTTATGACGGGAAAGATAACGTTATGACGGGAAAGATAACGTTATGACGGGAAAGATAACGTTATGACGGGAAAGATAACGTTATAATGGGAAAGATAACGTTATGATGGGAAAGATAACGTTATGATGGGAAAGATAACGTTATAATGGGAAAGATAACGTTATGACGGGAAAGATAACGTTATAATGGGAAAGATAACGTTATGATGGGAAAGATAACGTTATGATGGGAAAGATAACGTTATGATGGGAAAGATAACGTTATAATGGGAAAGATAACGTTATAATGGGAAAGATAACGTTATGATGGGAAAGATAACGTTATGATGGGAAAGATAACGTTATAATGGGAAAGATAACGTTATAATGGGAAAGATAACGTTATGATGGGAAAGATAACGTTATAATGGGAAAGATAACGTTATGATGGGAAAGATGACGTTATGATGGGAAAGATAACGTTATGATGGGAAAGATAACGTTATGATGGGATAGATAACGTTATGACGGGAAAGATAACGTTATAATGGGAAAGATAACGTTATAATGGGAAAGATAACGTTATGATGGGAAAGATAACGTTATGATGGGAAAGATAACGTTATAATGGGAAAGATAACGTTATAATGGGAAAGATAACGTTATGATGGGAAAGATAACGTTATAATGGGAAAGATAACGTTATGATGGGAAAGATGACGTTATGATGGGAAAGATAACGTTATGATGGGAAAGATAACGTTATGATGGGATAGATAACGTTATGACGGGAAAGATAACGTTATAATGGGATAGATAACGTTATAATGGGATAGATAACGTTATGATGGGAAAGATGACGTTATGATGGGAAAGATAACGTTATAATGGGATAGATAACGTTATAATGGGATAGATAACGTTATGATGGGAAAGATAACGTTATAATGGGAAAGATAACGTTATGACGGGAAAGATAACGTTATGATGGGAAAGATAACGTTATGATGGGAAAGATAACGTTATGACGGGAAAGATAACGTTATGATGGGAAAGATAACGTTATGATGGGAAAGATAACGTTATGATGGGAAAGATAACGTTATGATGGGAAAGATAACGTTATGATGGGAAAGATAACGTTATGATGGGAAAGATAACGTTATGACGGGAAAGATAACGTTATGATGGGATAGATAACGTTATGATGGGAAAGATAACGTTATGACGGGAAAGATAACGTTATAATGGGATAGATAACGTTATGATGGGAAAGATAACGTTATAATGGGAAAGATAACGTTATGACGGGAAAGATAACGTTATGATGGGAAAGATAACGTTATGATGGGAAAGATAACGTTATGATGGGAAAGATAACGTTATGATGGGAAAGATAACGTTATGATGGGAAAGATAACGTTATAATGGGAAAGATAACGTTATGATGGGAAAGATAACGTTATAATGGGAAAGATAACGTTATGATGGGAAAGATAACGTTATGATGGGAAAGATAACGTTATGATGGGAAAGATAACGTTATGACGGGAAAGATAACGTTATGATGGGAAAGATGACGTTATGATGGGAAAGATAACGTTATGATGGGATAGATAACGTTATGATGGGAAAGATGACGTTATGATGGGAAAGATAACATTATGATGGGAAAGATAACGTTATGATGGGAAAGATAACGTTATGACGGGAAAGATAACGTTATGACGGGAAAGATAACGTTATGATGGGAAAGATAACGTTATAATGGGAAAGATAACGTTATGACGGGAAAGATAACGTTATGACGGGAAAGATGACGTTATGACGGGAAAGATAACGTTATGATGGGAAAGATGACGTTATGATGGGAAAGATAACGTTATGATGGGAAAGATAACGTTATAATGGGAAAGATAACGTTATGATGGGAAAGATAACGTTATGACGGGAAAGATAACGTTATGACGGGAAAGATAACGTTATAATGGGAAATATAACGTTATGATGGGAAAGATAACGTTATGATGGGAAAGATAACGTTATGATGGGAAAGATAACGTTATGATGGGAAAGATAACGTTATGACGGGAAAGATAACGTTATGACGGGAAAGATAACGTTATGATGGGAAAGATAACGTTATGATGGGAAAGATAACGTTATGATGGGAAAGATAACGTTATGATGGGAAAGATAACGTTATAATGGGAAAGATAACGTTATGACGGGAAAGATATCGTTATAATGGGATAGATAACGTTATGATGGGAAAGATAACGTTATGATGGGAAAGATAACGTTATAATGGGAAAGATAACGTTATAATGGGAAAGATAACGTTATGACGGGATAGATAACGTTATAATGGGAAAGATAACGTTATGATGGGAAAGATAACGTTATGATGGGAAAGATAACGTTATGACGGGAAAGATAACGTTATGATGGGATAGATAACGTTATGATGGGAAAGATAACGTTATGATGGGATAGATAACGTTATAATGGGAAAGATAACGTTATGATGGGAAAGATAACGTTATGATGGGAAAGATAACGTTATGACGGGAAAGATAACGTTATGACGGGAAAGATAACGTTATGACGGGAAAGATAACGTTATGACGGGAAAGATAACGTTGTGACGGGAAAGATGACGTTATGATGGGAAAGATAACGTTATGATGGGAAAGATAACGTTATGATGGGAAAGATAACGTTATGACGGGAAAGATAACGTTATGATGGGATAGATAACGTTATAATGGGAAAGATAACGTTATGACGGGAAAGATAACGTTATGATGGGAAAGATAACGTTATGATGGGAAAGATAACGTTATGACGGGAAAGATAACGTTATGACGGGAAAGATAACGTTATGATGGGAAAGATAACGTTATGACAGGAAAGATAACGTTATGATGGGAAAGATAACGTTATAATGGGAAAGATAACGTTATGACGGGAAAGATAACGTTATGATGGGAAAGATAACGTTATGATGGGAAAGATAACGTTATGATGGGATAGATAACGTTATGACGGGAAAGATAACGTTATGATGGGAAAGATAACGTTATGATGGGAAAGATAACGTTATGATGGGAAAGATAACGTTATGATGGGATAGATAACGTTATGACGGGAAAGATAACGTTATGATGGGATAGATAACGTTATGATGGGAAAGATAACATTATAATGGGAAAGATAACGTTATGATGGGAAAGATAACGTTATGATGGGAAAGATAACGTTATAATGGGAAAGATAACGTTATGATGGGAAAGATAACGTTATGACGGGAAAGATAACGTTATGATGGGAAAGATAACGTTATGATGGGAAAGATAACGTTATGACGGGAAAGATAACGTTATGATGGGAAAGATAACGTTATGACGGGAAAGATAACGTTATAATGGGAAAGATAACGTTATGATGGGAAAGATAACGTTATGATGGGAAAGATAACGTTATGATGGGAAAGATAACGTTATGACGGGAAAGATAACGTTATAATGGGAAAGATAACGTTATAATGGGAAAGATAACGTTATGATGGGAAAGATAACGTTATGACGGGAAAGATAACGTTATGATGGGAAAGATAACGTTATGACGGGAAAGATAACGTTATGATGGGAAAGATAACATTATGATGGGAAAGATAACGTTATGATGGGAAAGATAACGTTATGATGGGAAAGATAACGTTATGACGGGAAAGATAACGTTATGATGGGAAAGATAACGTTATGATGGGAAAGATAACGTTATGATGGGAAAGATAACGTTATAATGGGAAAGATAACGTTATAATGGGAAAGATAACGTTATGATGGGAAAGATAACGTTATGATGGGAAAGATAACGTTATGATGGGATAGATAACGTTATGATGGGAAAGATAACGTTATGACGGGAAAGATAACGTTATGACGGGAAAGATAACGTTATGACGGGAAAGATAACGTTATGATGGGAAAGATAACGTTATGATGGGAAAGATAACGTTATAATGGGAAAGATAACGTTATGATGGGAAAGATAACGTTATGATGGGAAAGATAACGTTATAATGGGAAAGATAACGTTATAATGGGAAAGATAACGTTATAATGGGAAAGATAACGTTATGATGGGAAAGATAACGTTATAATGGGAAAGATAACGTTATAATGGGAAAGATAACGTTATAATGGGAAAGATAACGTTATGATGGGAAAGATAACGTTATGACGGGAAAGATAACGTTATGATGGGAAAGGTAACGTTATGATGGGAAAGATAACGTTATGACAGGAAAGATATCGTTATAATGGGAAAGATAACGTTATAATGGGAAAGATAACGTTATGATGGGAAAGATAACGTTATGATGGGAAAGATAACATTATAATGGGAAAGATAACGTTATGATGGGAAAGATAACGTTATAATGGGAAAGATAACGTTATGATGGGATAGATAACGTTATGACGGGAAAGATAACGTTATGATGGGAAAGATAACGTTATGATGGGAAAGATAACGTTATGACGGGAAAGATAACGTTATGATGGGAAAGATAACGTTATGATGGGAAAGATAACGTTATGACGGGAAAGATAACGTTATGATGGGAAAGATAACATTATGATGGGAAAGATAACGTTATGACGGGAAAGATAACGTTATGATGGGAAAGATGACGTTATGATGGGAAAGATGACGTTATGATGGGAAAGATAACGTTATAATGGGAAAGATAACGTTATGATGGGAAAGATAACGTTATGACGGGAAAGATAACGTTATGATGGGAAAGATAACGTTATGATGGGAAAGATAACGTTATGACGGGAAAGATAACGTTATGATGGGAAAGATAACGTTATGATGGGATAGATAACGTTATGACGAGAAAGATAACGTTATGATGGGAAAGATAACGTTATGATGGGAAAGATAACGTTATGACGGGAAAGATAACGTTATGACGGGAAAGATAACGTTATGATGGGAAAGATAACGTTATGATGGGAAAGATAACGTTATGATGGGAAAGATAACGTTATAATGGGAAAGATAACGTTATGATGGGATAGATAACGTTATGATGGGAAAGATAACGTTATAATGGGAAAGATAACGTTATAATGGGAAAGATAACGTTATGATGGGAAAGATAACGTTATGATGGGAAAGATAACGTTATGATGGGAAAGATAACATTATAATGGGAAAGATAACGTTATGATGGGATAGATAACGTTATGATGGGAAAGATAACGTTATAATGGGAAAGATAACGTTATAATGGGAAAGATAACGTTATGATGGGAAAGATAACGTTATGATGGGAAAGATAACGTTATGATGGGAAAGATAACATTATAATGGGAAAGATAACGTTATGACGGGAAAGATAACGTTATAATGGGAAAGATAACGTTATGACGGGAAAGATAACGTTATGATGGGAAAGATAACGTTATGACGGGAAAGATAACGTTATGATGGGAAAGATAACGTTATGACGGGAAAGATAACGTTATGACGGGAAAGATAACGTTATGACGGGAAAGATAACGTTATGACGGGAAAGATAACGTTATGATGGGAAAGATAACGTTATGACGGGATAGATAACGTTATGATGGGAAAGATAACGTTATGATGGGATAGATAACGTTATAATGGGAAAGATAACGTTATGACGGGAAAGATAACGTTATGATGGGAAATATAACGTTATGATGGGAAAGATAACGTTATGACGGGAAAGATAACGTTATAATGGGAAATATAACGTTATGACGGGAAAGATAACGTTATGATGGGAAAGATAACGTTATGATGGGAAAGATAACGTTATGATGGGAAAGATAACGTTATGATGGGAAAGATAACGTTATAATGGGAAAGATAACGTTATGATGGGAAAGATAACGTTATAATGGGAAAGATAACGTTATAATGGGAAAGATAACGTTATGACGGGAAAGATAACGTTATGATGGGAAATATAACGTTATGATGGGAAAGATAACGTTATGACGGGAAAGATAACGTTATAATGGGAAATATAACGTTATGACGGGAAAGATAACGTTATGATGGGAAAGATAACGTTATGATGGGAAAGATAACGTTATGATGGGAAAGATAACGTTATGATGGGAAAGATAACGTTATGATGGGAAAGATAACGTTATGATGGGAAAGATAACGTTATGACAGGAAAGATATCGTTATAATGGGAAAGATAACGTTATAATGGGAAAGATAACGTTATGATGGGAAAGATAACGTTATGATGGGAAAGATAACGTTATGATGGGAAAGATAACGTTATGATGGGATAGATAACGTTATGACGGGAAAGATAACGTTATGATGGGAAAGATAACGTTATGATGGGAAAGATAACGTTATGACGGGAAAGATAACGTTATGATGGGAAAGATAACGTTATGATGGGAAAGATAACGTTATGACGGGAAAGATAACGTTATGATGGGAAAGATAACATTATGATGGGAAAGATAACGTTATGACGGGAAAGATAACGTTATGATGGGAAAGATGACGTTATGATGGGAAAGATGACGTTATGATGGGAAAGATAACGTTATAATGGGAAAGATAACGTTATGATGGGAAAGATAACGTTATGACGGGAAAGATAACGTTATGATGGGAAAGATAACGTTATGATGGGAAAGATAACGTTATGACGGGAAAGATAACGTTATGATGGGAAAGATAACGTTATGATGGGATAGATAACGTTATGACGGGAAAGATAACGTTATGATGGGAAAGATAACGTTATGATGGGAAAGATAACGTTATGACGGGAAAGATAACGTTATGACGGGAAAGATAACGTTATGACGGGAAAGATAACGTTATGATGGGAAAGATAACGTTATGATGGGAAAGATAACGTTATAATGGGAAAGATAACGTTATGATGGGATAGATAACGTTATGATGGGAAAGATAACGTTATAATGGGAAAGATAACGTTATAATGGGAAAGATAACGTTATGATGGGAAAGATAACGTTATGACGGGAAAGATAACGTTATGATGGGAAAGATAACGTTATGATGGGAAAGATAACGTTATGATGGGAAAGATAACATTATAATGGGAAAGATAACGTTATGACGGGAAAGATAACGTTATAATGGGAAAGATAACGTTATGACGGGAAAGATAACGTTATGATGGGAAAGATAACGTTATGACGGGAAAGATAACGTTATGATGGGAAAGATAACGTTATGACGGGAAAGATAACGTTATGACGGGAAAGATAACGTTATGACGGGAAAGATAACGTTATGACGGGAAAGATAACGTTATGATGGGAAAGATAACGTTATGACGGGATAGATAACGTTATGATGGGAAAGATAACGTTATGATGGGATAGATAACGTTATAATGGGAAAGATAACGTTATGACGGGAAAGATAACGTTATGATGGGAAATATAACGTTATGATGGGAAAGATAACGTTATGACGGGAAAGATAACGTTATAATGGGAAATATAACGTTATGACGGGAAAGATAACGTTATGATGGGAAAGATAACGTTATGATGGGAAAGATAACGTTATGATGGGAAAGATAACGTTATGATGGGAAAGATAACGTTATAATGGGAAAGATAACGTTATGATGGGAAAGATAACGTTATAATGGGAAAGATAACGTTATAATGGGAAAGATAACGTTATGATGGGAAAGATAACGTTATGATGGGAAAGATAACGTTATGACGGGAAAGATAACGTTATGATGGGAAAGATGACGTTATGATGGGAAAGATAACATTATAATGGGAAAGATGACGTTATGACAGGAAAGATAACGTTATGATGGGAAAGATAACGTTATGATGGGAAAGATAACGTTATGATGGGAAAGATAACGTTATAATGGGAAAGATAACGTTATGACGGGAAAGATAACGTTATGATGGGAAAGATAACGTTATGATGGGAAAGATAACGTTATGATGGGAAAGATAACGTTATGATGGGAAAGATAACGTTATGATGGGAAAGATAACGTTATAATGGGAAAGATAACGTTATAATGGGAAAGATAACGTTATGATGGGAAAGATGACGTTATGACGGGATAGATAACGTTTTGATGGGATAGATAACGTTATGATGGGAAAGATAACGTTATGACGGGAAAGATAACGTTATGATGGGAAAGATAACGTTATGACGGGAAAGATAACGTTATGATGGGAAAGATAACGTTATGATGGGAAAGATAACGTTATGATGGGAAAGATAACGTTATAATGGGAAAGATAACGTTATGATGGGAAAGATAACGTTATGACGGGAAAGATAACGTTATGACGGGAAAGATAACGTTATGACGGGAAAGATAACGTTATGATGGGAAAGATAACGTTATGACGGGAAAGATAACGTTATGATGGGATAGATAACGTTATGATGGGAAAGATAACGTTATAATGGGAAAGATAACGTTATGATGGGAAAGATAACGTTATAATGGGAAAGATAACGTTATGACGGGAAAGATAACGTTATGATGGGAAAGATAACGTTATGATGGGAAAGATAACGTTATGATGGGAAAGATAACGTTATAATGGGAAAGATAACGTTATGACGGGAAAGATAACGTTATGATGGGAAAGATAACGTTATGATGGGAAAGATAACGTTATAATGGGAAAGATAACGTTATGACGGGAAAGATAACGTTATGATGGGAAAGATAACGTTATGACGGGAAAGATAACGTTATGATGGGAAAGATAACGTTATGACGGGAAAGATAACGTTATGATGGGAAAGATAACGTTATGATGGGAAAGATAACGTTATAATGGGAAAGATAACATTATAATGGGAAAGATAACGTTATGATGGGAAAGATAACGTTATAATGGGAAAGATAACGTTATGATGGGAAAGATAACGTTATAATGGGAAAGATAACGTTATAATGGGAAAGATAACGTTATGATGGGAAAGATGACGTTATGATGGGAAAGATAACGTTATGATGGGAAAGATAACGTTATGATGGGAAAGATAACGTTATAATGGGAAAGATAACGTTATGATGGGAAAGATAACGTTATGATGGGAAAGATAACGTTATGACAGGAAAGATAACGTTATGATGGGAAAGATAACGTTATGATGGGAAAGATAACGTTATGATGGGAAAGATAACGTTATGATGGGAAAGATAACGTTATGACGGGAAAGATAACGTTATGATGGGATAGATAACGTTATAATGGGAAAGATAACGTTATAATGGGATAGATAACGTTATAATGGGAAAGATAACGTTATGATGGGAAAGATAACGTTATGATGGGATAGATAACGTTATAATGGGAAAGATAACGTTATGATGGGAAAGATAACGTTATGATGGGAAAGATAACGTTATGATGGGAAAGATAACGTTATAATGGGAAAGATAACGTTATAATGGGAAAGATAACGTTATGATGGGAAAGATAACGTTATGATGGGATAGATAACGTTATGATGGGAAAGATAACATTATAATGGGAAAGATAACGTTATGATGGGAAAGATAACATTATAATGGGAAAGATAACGTTATAATGGGAAAGATAACGTTATGATGGGAAAGATAACGTTATAATGGGAAAGATGACGTTATGATGGGAAAGATAACGTTATGACGGGAAAGATAACGTTATGATGGGAAAGATAACGTTATGATGGGAAAGATAACGTTATGATGGGAAAGATAACGTTATGATGGGAAATATAACGTTATGATGGGAAAGATAACGTTATGATGGGAAAGATAACGTTATGACGGGAAAGATAACGTTATGATGGGAAAGATAACGTTATGATGGGATAGATAACGTTATGATGGGAAAGATAACGTTATGATGGGAAAGATAACGTTATGACGGGAAAGATAACGTTATGATGGGATAGATAACGTTATGACGGGAAAGATAACGTTATGATGGGAAAGATAACGTTATGATGGGATAGATAACGTTATGATGGGAAAGATAACGTTATGATGGGAAAGATAACGTTATGACGGGAAAGATAACGTTATGATGGGAAAGATAACGTTATGATGGGAAAGATAACGTTATGATGGGAAAGATAACGTTATGATGGGATAGATAACGTTATAATGGGAAAGATAACGTTATAATGGGAAAGATAACGTTATGATGGGAAAGATAACGTTATGATGGGAAAGATAACGTTATAATGGGAAAGATAACGTTATGATGGGAAAGATAACGTTATGATGGGAAAGATAACGTTATGACAGGAAAGATAACGTTATGATGGGAAAGATAACGTTATGATGGGAAAGATAACGTTATGATGGGAAAGATAACGTTATGATGGGAAAGATAACGTTATGACGGGAAAGATAACGTTATGATGGGATAGATAACGTTATAATGGGAAAGATAACGTTATAATGGGATAGATAACGTTATAATGGGAAAGATAACGTTATGATGGGAAAGATAACGTTATGATGGGATAGATAACGTTATAATGGGAAAGATAACGTTATGATGGGAAAGATAACGTTATGATGGGAAAGATAACGTTATGATGGGAAAGATAACGTTATAATGGGAAAGATAACGTTATAATGGGAATGATAACGTTATGATGGGAAAGATAACGTTATGATGGGATAGATAACGTTATGATGGGAAAGATAACATTATAATGGGAAAGATAACGTTATGATGGGAAAGATAACATTATAATGGGAAAGATAACGATATAATGGGAAAGATAACGTTATGATGGGAAAGATAACGTTATAATGGGAAAGATGACGTTATGATGGGAAAGATAACGTTATGACGGGAAAGATAACGTTATGATGGGAAAGATAACGTTATGATGGGAAAGATAACGTTATGATGGGAAAGATAACGTTATGATGGGAAATATAACGTTATGATGGGAAAGATAACGTTATGATGGGAAAGATAACGTTATGACGGGAAAGATAACGTTATGATGGGAAAGATAACGTTATGATGGGATAGATAACGTTATGATGGGAAAGATAACGTTATGATGGGAAAGATAACGTTATGACGGGAAAGATAACGTTATGATGGGATAGATAACGTTATGACGGGAAAGATAACGTTATGATGGGAAAGATAACGTTATGACGGGAAAGATAACGTTATGATGGGAAAGATAACGTTATGACGGGAAAGATAACGTTATGATGGGAAAGATAACGTTATAATGGGATAGATAACGTTATGATGGGAAAGATAACGTTATGATGGGAAAGATAACGTTATGACGGGAAAGATAACGTTATGATGGGATAGATAACGTTATGATGGGAAAGATAACGTTATGATGGGAAAGATAACGTTATGATGGGAAAGATAACGTTATGACGGGAAAGATAACGTTATGATGGGATAGATAACGTTATGATGGGAAAGATAACGTTATAATGGGAAAGATAACGTTATGATGGGAAAGATAACGTTATAATGGGAAAGATAACGTTATGACGGGAAAGATAACGTTATGATGGGAAAGATAACGTTATGATGGGAAAGATAACGTTATGATGGGAAAGATAACGTTATGATGGGAAAGATAACGTTATAATGGGAAAGATAACGTTATGACGGGAAAGATAACGTTATGATGGGAAAGATAACGTTATGATGGGAAAGATAACGTTATAATGGGAAAGATAACGTTATGACGGGAAAGATAACGTTATGATGGGAAAGATAACGTTATGACGGGAAAGATAACGTTATGATGGGAAAGATAACGTTATGACGGGAAAGATAACGTTATGATGGGAAAGATAACGTTATGATGGGAAAGATAACGTTATAATGGGAAAGATAACATTATAATGGGAAAGATAACGTTATGATGGGAAAGATAACGTTATGATGGGAAAGATAACGTTATAATGGGAAAGATAACGTTATGATGGGAAAGATAACGTTATGATGGGAAAGATAACGTTATGACAGGAAAGATAACGTTATGATGGGAAAGATAACGTTATGATGGGAAAGATAACGTTATGATGGGAAAGATAACGTTATGATGGGAAAGATAGCGTTATGACGGGAAAGATAACGTTATGATGGGATAGATAACGTTATAATGGGAAAGATAACGTTATAATGGGATAGATAACGTTATAATGGGAAAGATAACGTTATGATGGGAAAGATAACGTTATGATGGGATAGATAACGTTATAATGGGAAAGATAACGTTATGATGGGAAAGATAACGTTATGATGGGAAAGATAACGTTATGATGGGAAAGATAACGTTATAATGGGAAAGATAACGTTATAATGGGAAAGATAACGTTATGATGGGAAAGATAACGTTATGATGGGATAGATAACGTTATGATGGGAAAGATAACATTATAATGGGAAAGATAACGTTATGATGGGAAAGATAACATTATAATGGGAAAGATAACGTTATAATGGGAAAGATAACGTTATGATGGGAAAGATAACGTTATAATGGGAAAGATGACGTTATGATGGGAAAGATAACGTTATGACGGGAAAGATAACGTTATGATGGGAAAGATAACGTTATGATGGGAAAGATAACGTTATGATGGGAAAGATAACGTTATGATGGGAAATATAACGTTATGATGGGAAAGATAACGTTATGATGGGAAAGATAACGTTATGACGGGAAAGATAACGTTATGATGGGAAAGACAACGTTATGATGGGATAGATAACGTTATGATGGGAAAGATAACGTTATGATGGGAAAGATAACGTTATGACGGGAAAGATAACGTTATGATGGGATAGATAACGTTATGACGGGAAAGATAACGTTATGATGGGAAAGATAACGTTATGACGGGAAAGATAACGTTATGATGGGAAAGATAACGTTATGACGGGAAAGATAACGTTATGATGGGAAAGATAACGTTATAATGGGAAATATAACGTTATGATGGGAAAGATAACGTTATGATGGGAAAGATAACGTTATGACGGGAAAGATAACGTTATGATGGGAAAGATAACGTTATGATGGGAAAGATAACGTTATGATGGGAAAGATAACGTTATGATGGGATAGATAACGTTATAATGGGAAAGATAACGTTATAATGGGAAAGATAACGTTATGATGGGAAAGATAACGTTATGATGGGAAAGATAACGTTATCATGGGAAAGATAACGTTATGATGGGAAAGATACCGTTATGATGGGAAAGATAACGTTATGACAGGAAAGATAACGTTATGATGGGAAAGATAACGTTATGATGGGAAAGATAACGTTATGATGGGAAAGATAACGTTATGATGGGAAAGATAACGTTATGACGGGAAAGATAACGTTATGATGGGATAGATAACGTTATAATGGGAAAGATAACGTTATAATGGGATAGATAACGTTATAATGGGAAAGATAACGTTATGATGGGAAAGATAACGTTATGATGGGATAGATAACGTTATAATGGGAAAGATAACGTTATGATGGGAAAGATAACGTTATGATGGGAAAGATAACGTTATGATGGGAAAGATAACGTTATAATGGGAAAGATAACGTTATAATGGGAAAGATAACGTTATGATGGGAAAGATAACGTTATGATGGGATAGATAACGTTATGATGGGAAAGATAACATTATAATGGGAAAGATAACGTTATGATGGGAAAGATAACATTATAATGGGAAAGATAACGTTATGATGGGAAAGATAACGTTATAATGGGAAAGATGACGTTATGATGGGAAAGATAACGTTATGACGGGAAAGATAACGTTATGATGGGAAAGATAACGTTATGATGGGAAAGATAACGTTATGATGGGAAAGATAACGTTATGATGGGAAATATAACGTTATGATGGGAAAGATAACGTTATGATGGGAAAGATAACGTTATGACGGGAAAGATAACGTTATGATGGGAAAGATAACGTTATGATGGGATAGATAACGTTATGATGGGAAAGATAACGTTATGATGGGAAAGATAACGTTATGACGGGAAAGATAACGTTATGATGGGATAGATAACGTTATGACGGGAAAGATAACGTTATGATGGGAAAGATAACGTTATGACGGGAAAGATAACGTTATGATGGGAAAGATAACGTTATGACGGGAAAGATAGCGTTATGATGGGAAAGATAACGTTATAATGGGAAATATAACGTTATGATGGGAAAGATAACGTTATGATGGGAAAGATAACGTTATGACGGGAAAGATAACGTTATGATGGGAAAGATAACGTTATGATGGGAAAGATAACGTTATGATGGGAAAGATAACGTTATGATGGGATAGATAACGTTATAATGGGAAAGATAACGTTATAATGGGAAAGATAACGTTATGATGGGAAAGATAACGTTATGACGGGAAAGATAACGTTATGATGGGAAAGATAACGTTATGATGGGAAAGATAACATTATAATGGGAAAGATAACGTTATGATGGGAAAGATAACGTTATAATGGGAAAGATAACGTTATGACGGGAAAGATAACGTTATGACGGGAAAGATAACGTTATAATGGGAAAGATAACGTTATGATGGGAAAGATAACGTTATGATGGGAAAGATAACGTTATGATGGGAAAGATAACGTTATGACGGGAAAGATAACGTTATGATGGGAAAGATAACGTTATGATGGGAAAGATAACGTTATGATGGGAAAGATAACGTTATGATGGGAAAGATAACGTTATGATGGGAAAGATAACGTTATGACGGGAAAGATAACGTTATGATGGGAAAGATAACGTTATAATGGGAAAGATAACGTTATGACGGGAAAGATAACGTTATGATGGGAAAGATAACGTTATGATGGGAAAGATAACGTTATGATGGGAAAGATAACGTTATAATGGGAAAGATAACGTTATGACGGGAAAGATAACGTTATGACGGGAAAGATAACGTTATGATGGGAAAGATAACGTTATAATGGGAAAGATAATGTTATGACGGGAAAGATAACGTTATAATGGGAAAGATAACGTTATGATGGGAAAGATAACGTTATAATGGGAAAGATAACGTTATGATGGGAAAGATAACGTTATAATGGGAAAGATAACGTTATGACGGGAAAGATAACGTTATGATGGGAAAGATAACGTTATGATGGGAAAGATAACGTTATGACGGGAAAGATAACGTTATAATGGGAAAGATAACGTTATAATGGGAAAGATAACGTTATGACGGGATAGATAACGTTATAATGGGAAAGATAACGTTATGATGGGAAAGATAACGTTATGATGGGAAAGATAACGTTATGACGGGAAAGATAACGTTATAATGGGAAAGATAACGTTATGACGGGAAAGATAACGTTATGATGGGAAAGATAACGTTATGATGGGAAAGATAACGTTATAATGGGAAAGATGACGTTATGATGGGAAAGATAACGTTATGATGGGAAAGATAACGTTATAATGGGAAAGATAACGTTATAATGGGAAAGATAACGTTATGACGGGAAAGATAACGTTATGATGGGAAAGATAACGTTATGATGGGAAAGATAACGTTATAATGGGAAAGATAACGTTATAATGGGAAAGATGACGTTATGATGGGAAAGATAACGTTATGATGGGAAAGATAACGTTATAATGGGAAAGATAACGTTATAATGGGAAAGATAACGTTATAATGGGAAAGATAACGTTATGACGGGAAAGATAACGTTATGATGGGATAGATAACGTTATGACGGGAAAGATAACGTTATGATGGGAAAGATAACGTTATGATGGGAAAGATAACGTTATGACGGGAAAGATAACGTTATGATGGGAAAGATAACGTTATAATGGGAAAGATAACGTTATGACGGGAAAGATAACGTTATGATGGGAAAGATAACATTATGACAGGAAAGATATCGTTATAATGGGAAAGATAACGTTATAATGGGAAAGATAACGTTATGACGGGAAAGATAACGTTATGATGGGAAAGATAACATTATGACAGGAAAGATATCGTTATAATGGGAAAGATAACGTTATAATGGGAAAGATAACGTTATGACGGGAAAGATAACGTTATGATGGGAAAGATAACATTATAATGGGAAAGATAACGTTATGATGGGAAAGATAACGTTATGACGGGAAAGATAACGTTATGATGGGAAAGATAACGTTATAATGGGAAAGATAACGTTATGACGGGAAAGATAACGTTATGATGGGAAAGATAACGTTATGATGGGAAAGATAACGTTATGATGGGAAAGATAACGTTATAATGGGAAAGATAACGTTATGACGGGAAAGATAACGTTATGACGGGAAAGATAACGTTATGATGGGAAAGATAACGTTATGACGGGAAAGATAACGTTATAATGGGAAAGATAACGTTATGATGGGAAAGATAACGTTATAATGGGAAAGATAACGTTATGATGGGAAAGATAACGTTATGATGGGAAAGATAACGTTATGACGGGAAAGATAACGTTATGATGGGAAAGATAACGTTATGATGGGAAAGATAACGTTATGACGGGAAAGATAACGTTATAATGGGAAAGATAACGTTATAATGGGAAAGATAACGTTATGACGGGATAGATAACGTTATAATGGGAAAGATAACGTTATGATGGGAAAGATAACGTTATGATGGGAAAGATAACGTTATGACGGGAAAGATAACGTTATAATGGGAAAGATAACGTTATGACGGGAAAGATAACGTTATGATGGGAAAGATAACGTTATGATGGGAAAGATAACGTTATAATGGGAAAGATGACGTTATGATGGGAAAGATAACGTTATGATGGGAAAGATAACGTTATAATGGGAAAGATAACGTTATAATGGGAAAGATAACGTTATGACGGGAAAGATAACGTTATGATGGGAAAGATAACGTTATGATGGGAAAGATAACGTTATAATGGGAAAGATAACGTTATAATGGGAAAGATGACGTTATGATGGGAAAGATAACGTTATGATGGGAAAGATAACGTTATAATGGGAAAGATAACGTTATAATGGGAAAGATAACGTTATAATGGGAAAGATAACGTTATGACGGGAAAGATAACGTTATGATGGGATAGATAACGTTATGACGGGAAAGATAACGTTATGATGGGAAAGATAACGTTATGATGGGAAAGATAACGTTATGACGGGAAAGATAACGTTATGATGGGAAAGATAACGTTATAATGGGAAAGATAACGTTATGACGGGAAAGATAACGTTATGATGGGAAAGATAACATTATGACAGGAAAGATATCGTTATAATGGGAAAGATAACGTTATAATGGGAAAGATGACGTTATGATGGGAAAGATAACGTTATGATGGGAAAGATAACGTTATAATGGGAAAGATAACGTTATAATGGGAAAGATAACGTTATGACGGGAAAGATAACGTTATGATGGGAAAGATAACGTTATGATGGGAAAGATAACGTTATAATGGGAAAGATAACGTTATAATGGGAAAGATGACGTTATGATGGGAAAGATAACGTTATGATGGGAAAGATAACGTTATAATGGGAAAGATAACGTTATAATGGGAAAGATAACGTTATAATGGGAAAGATAACGTTATGACGGGAAAGATAACGTTATGATGGGATAGATAACGTTATGACGGGAAAGATAACGTTATGATGGGAAAGATAACGTTATGATGGGAAAGATAACGTTATGACGGGAAAGATAACGTTATGATGGGAAAGATAACGTTATAATGGGAAAGATAACGTTATGACGGGAAAGATAACGTTATGATGGGAAAGATAACATTATGACAGGAAAGATATCGTTATAATGGGAAAGATAACGTTATAATGGGAAAGATAACGTTATGACGGGAAAGATAACGTTATGATGGGAAAGATAACATTATGACAGGAAAGATATCGTTATAATGGGAAAGATAACGTTATAATGGGAAAGATAACGTTATGACGGGAAAGATAACGTTATGATGGGAAAGATAACATTATAATGGGAAAGATAACGTTATGATGGGAAAGATAACGTTATGATGGGAAAGATAACGTTATGATGGGAAAGATAACGTTATGATGGGAAAGATAACGTTATGATGGGAAAGATAACGTTATGATGGGAAAGATAACGTTATAATGGGAAAGATAACGTTATGACGGGAAAGATAACGTTATGATGGGAAAGATAACGTTATGATGGGAAAGATAACGTTATAATGGGAAAGATAACGTTATGATGGGAAAGATAACGTTATGATGGGATAGATAACGTTATAATGGGAAAGATAACGTTATAATGGGAAAGATAACGTTATGATGGGAAAGATAACGTTATGATGGGAAAGATAACGTTATGATGGGAGAGATAACGTTATGATGGGAAAGATAACGTTATGATGGGAAAGATAACGTTATGATGGGAAAGATAACGTTATAATGGGAAAGATAACGTTATATGGGAAAGATAACGTTATGATGGGAAAGATAACGTTATAATGGGAAAGATAACGTTATGACGGGAAAGATAACGTTATGATGGGAAAGATAACGTTATGATGGGAAAGATAACGTTATGATGGGAAAGATAACGTTATAATGGGAAAGATAACGTTATGATGGGAAAGATAACGTTATGATGGGATAGATAACGTTATAATGGGAAAGATAACGTTATAATGGGAAAGATAACGTTATGATGGGAAAGATAACGTTATGACGGGAAAGATAACGTTATGACGGGAAAGATAACGTTATGACAGGAAAGATAACGTTATGATGGGAAAGATGACGTTATGACGGGAAAGATAACGTTATGACGGGAAAGATAACGTTATGACGGGAAAGATAACGTTATGATGGGAAAGATAACGTTATGACGGGAAAGATAACGTTATGACGGGAAAGATAACGTTATGACGGGAAAGATAACGTTATGACGGGAAAGATAACGTTATGACGGGAAAGATAACGTTATGACGGGATAGATAACGTTATGATGGGATAGATAACGTTACGATGGGAAAGATAACGTTATAATGGGATAGATAACGTTATGACAGGAAAGATATCGTTATAATGGGAAAGATAACGCTATAATGGGAAAGATAACGTTATGACGGGAAAGATAACGTTATGATGGGAAAGATAACATTATAATGGGAAAGATAACGTTATGATGGGAAAGATAACGTTATGATGGGAAAGATAACGTTATGATGGGAAAGATAACGTTATGATGGGAAAGATAACGTTATGATGGGAAAGATAACGTTATGATGGGAAAGATAACGTTATAATGGGAAAGATAACGTTATGACGGGAAAGATAACGTTATGATGGGAAAGATAACGTTATGATGGGAAAGATAACGTTATAATGGGAAAGATAACGTTATGATGGGAAAGATAACGTTATGATGGGATAGATAACGTTATAATGGGAAAGATAACGTTATAATGGGAAAGATAACGTTATGATGGGAAAGATAACGTTATGACGGGAAAGATAACGTTATGACGGGAAAGATAACGTTATGACAGGAAAGATAACGTTATGATGGGAAAGATGACGTTATGACGGGAAAGATAACGTTATGACGGGAAAGATAACGTTATGACGGGAAAGATAACGTTATGATGGGAAAGATAACGTTATGATGGGAAAGATAACGTTATGATGGGAAAGATGACGTTATGACGGGAAAGATAACGTTATGACGGGAAAGATAACGTTATGATGGGAAAGATAACGTTATGATGGGAAAGATAACGTTATGATGGGAAAGATAACGTTATGATGGGAAAGATAACGTTATGACGGGAAAGATAACGTTATGATGGGATAGATAACGTTATAATGGGAAAGATAACGTTATAATGGGATAGATAACGTTATAATGGGAAAGATAACGTTATGATGGGAAAGATAACGTTATGATGGGATAGATAACGTTATAATGGGAAAGATAACGTTATGATGGGAAAGATAACGTTATGATGGGAAAGATAACGTTATGATGGGAAAGATAACGTTATAATGGGAAAGATAACGTTATAATGGGAAAGATAACGTTATGATGGGAAAGATAACGTTATGATGGGATAGATAACGTTATGATGGGAAAGATAACATTATAATGGGAAAGATAACGTTATGATGGGAAAGATAACATTATAATGGGAAAGATAACGTTATGATGGGAAAGATAACGTTATAATGGGAAAGATGACGTTATGATGGGAAAGATAACGTTATGACGGGAAAGATAACGTTATGATGGGAAAGATAACGTTATGATGGGAAAGATAACGTTATGATGGGAAAGATAACGTTATGATGGGAAATATAACGTTATGATGGGAAAGATAACGTTATGATGGGAAAGATAACGTTATGACGGGAAAGATAACGTTATGATGGGAAAGATAACGTTATGATGGGATAGATAACGTTATGATGGGAAAGATAACGTTATGATGGGAAAGATAACGTTATGACGGGAAAGATAACGTTATGATGGGATAGATAACGTTATGACGGGAAAGATAACGTTATGATGGGAAAGATAACGTTATGACGGGAAAGATAACGTTATGATGGGAAAGATAACGTTATGACGGGAAAGATAGCGTTATGATGGGAAAGATAACGTTATAATGGGAAATATAACGTTATGATGGGAAAGATAACGTTATGATGGGAAAGATAACGTTATGACGGGAAAGATAACGTTATGATGGGAAAGATAACGTTATGATGGGAAAGATAACGTTATGATGGGAAAGATAACGTTATGATGGGATAGATAACGTTATAATGGGAAAGATAACGTTATAATGGGAAAGATAACGTTATGATGGGAAAGATAACGTTATGACGGGAAAGATAACGTTATGATGGGAAAGATAACGTTATGATGGGAAAGATAACATTATAATGGGAAAGATAACGTTATGATGGGAAAGATAACGTTATAATGGGAAAGATAACGTTATGACGGGAAAGATAACGTTATGACGGGAAAGATAACGTTATAATGGGAAAGATAACGTTATGATGGGAAAGATAACGTTATGATGGGAAAGATAACGTTATGATGGGAAAGATAACGTTATGACGGGAAAGATAACGTTATGATGGGAAAGATAACGTTATGATGGGAAAGATAACGTTATGATGGGAAAGATAACGTTATGATGGGAAAGATAACGTTATGATGGGAAAGATAACGTTATGACGGGAAAGATAACGTTATGATGGGAAAGATAACGTTATAATGGGAAAGATAACGTTATGACGGGAAAGATAACGTTATGATGGGAAAGATAACGTTATGATGGGAAAGATAACGTTATGATGGGAAAGATAACGTTATAATGGGAAAGATAACGTTATGACGGGAAAGATAACGTTATGACGGGAAAGATAACGTTATGATGGGAAAGATAACGTTATAATGGGAAAGATAATGTTATGACGGGAAAGATAACGTTATAATGGGAAAGATAACGTTATGATGGGAAAGATAACGTTATAATGGGAAAGATAACGTTATGATGGGAAAGATAACGTTATAATGGGAAAGATAACGTTATGACGGGAAAGATAACGTTATGATGGGAAAGATAACGTTATGATGGGAAAGATAACGTTATGACGGGAAAGATAACGTTATAATGGGAAAGATAACGTTATAATGGGAAAGATAACGTTATGACGGGATAGATAACGTTATAATGGGAAAGATAACGTTATGATGGGAAAGATAACGTTATGATGGGAAAGATAACGTTATGACGGGAAAGATAACGTTATAATGGGAAAGATAACGTTATGACGGGAAAGATAACGTTATGATGGGAAAGATAACGTTATGATGGGAAAGATAACGTTATAATGGGAAAGATGACGTTATGATGGGAAAGATAACGTTATGATGGGAAAGATAACGTTATAATGGGAAAGATAACGTTATAATGGGAAAGATAACGTTATGACGGGAAAGATAACGTTATGATGGGAAAGATAACGTTATGATGGGAAAGATAACGTTATAATGGGAAAGATAACGTTATAATGGGAAAGATGACGTTATGATGGGAAAGATAACGTTATGATGGGAAAGATAACGTTATAATGGGAAAGATAACGTTATAATGGGAAAGATAACGTTATAATGGGAAAGATAACGTTATGACGGGAAAGATAACGTTATGATGGGATAGATAACGTTATGACGGGAAAGATAACGTTATGATGGGAAAGATAACGTTATGATGGGAAAGATAACGTTATGACGGGAAAGATAACGTTATGATGGGAAAGATAACGTTATAATGGGAAAGATAACGTTATGACGGGAAAGATAACGTTATGATGGGAAAGATAACATTATGACAGGAAAGATATCGTTATAATGGGAAAGATAACGTTATAATGGGAAAGATAACGTTATGACGGGAAAGATAACGTTATGATGGGAAAGATAACATTATGACAGGAAAGATATCGTTATAATGGGAAAGATAACGTTATAATGGGAAAGATAACGTTATGACGGGAAAGATAACGTTATGATGGGAAAGATAACATTATAATGGGAAAGATAACGTTATGATGGGAAAGATAACGTTATGACGGGAAAGATAACGTTATGATGGGAAAGATAACGTTATAATGGGAAAGATAACGTTATGACGGGAAAGATAACGTTATGATGGGAAAGATAACGTTATGATGGGAAAGATAACGTTATGATGGGAAAGATAACGTTATAATGGGAAAGATAACGTTATGACGGGAAAGATAACGTTATGACGGGAAAGATAACGTTATGATGGGAAAGATAACGTTATGACGGGAAAGATAACGTTATAATGGGAAAGATAACGTTATGATGGGAAAGATAACGTTATAATGGGAAAGATAACGTTATGATGGGAAAGATAACGTTATGATGGGAAAGATAACGTTATGACGGGAAAGATAACGTTATGATGGGAAAGATAACGTTATGATGGGAAAGATAACGTTATGACGGGAAAGATAACGTTATAATGGGAAAGATAACGTTATAATGGGAAAGATAACGTTATGACGGGATAGATAACGTTATAATGGGAAAGATAACGTTATGATGGGAAAGATAACGTTATGATGGGAAAGATAACGTTATGACGGGAAAGATAACGTTATAATGGGAAAGATAACGTTATGACGGGAAAGATAACGTTATGATGGGAAAGATAACGTTATGATGGGAAAGATAACGTTATAATGGGAAAGATGACGTTATGATGGGAAAGATAACGTTATGATGGGAAAGATAACGTTATAATGGGAAAGATAACGTTATAATGGGAAAGATAACGTTATGACGGGAAAGATAACGTTATGATGGGAAAGATAACGTTATGATGGGAAAGATAACGTTATAATGGGAAAGATAACGTTATAATGGGAAAGATGACGTTATGATGGGAAAGATAACGTTATGATGGGAAAGATAACGTTATAATGGGAAAGATAACGTTATAATGGGAAAGATAACGTTATAATGGGAAAGATAACGTTATGACGGGAAAGATAACGTTATGATGGGATAGATAACGTTATGACGGGAAAGATAACGTTATGATGGGAAAGATAACGTTATGATGGGAAAGATAACGTTATGACGGGAAAGATAACGTTATGATGGGAAAGATAACGTTATAATGGGAAAGATAACGTTATGACGGGAAAGATAACGTTATGATGGGAAAGATAACATTATGACAGGAAAGATATCGTTATAATGGGAAAGATAACGTTATAATGGGAAAGATGACGTTATGATGGGAAAGATAACGTTATGATGGGAAAGATAACGTTATAATGGGAAAGATAACGTTATAATGGGAAAGATAACGTTATGACGGGAAAGATAACGTTATGATGGGAAAGATAACGTTATGATGGGAAAGATAACGTTATAATGGGAAAGATAACGTTATAATGGGAAAGATGACGTTATGATGGGAAAGATAACGTTATGATGGGAAAGATAACGTTATAATGGGAAAGATAACGTTATAATGGGAAAGATAACGTTATAATGGGAAAGATAACGTTATGACGGGAAAGATAACGTTATGATGGGATAGATAACGTTATGACGGGAAAGATAACGTTATGATGGGAAAGATAACGTTATGATGGGAAAGATAACGTTATGACGGGAAAGATAACGTTATGATGGGAAAGATAACGTTATAATGGGAAAGATAACGTTATGACGGGAAAGATAACGTTATGATGGGAAAGATAACATTATGACAGGAAAGATATCGTTATAATGGGAAAGATAACGTTATAATGGGAAAGATAACGTTATGACGGGAAAGATAACGTTATGATGGGAAAGATAACATTATGACAGGAAAGATATCGTTATAATGGGAAAGATAACGTTATAATGGGAAAGATAACGTTATGACGGGAAAGATAACGTTATGATGGGAAAGATAACATTATAATGGGAAAGATAACGTTATGATGGGAAAGATAACGTTATGATGGGAAAGATAACGTTATGATGGGAAAGATAACGTTATGATGGGAAAGATAACGTTATGATGGGAAAGATAACGTTATGATGGGAAAGATAACGTTATAATGGGAAAGATAACGTTATGACGGGAAAGATAACGTTATGATGGGAAAGATAACGTTATGATGGGAAAGATAACGTTATAATGGGAAAGATAACGTTATGATGGGAAAGATAACGTTATGATGGGATAGATAACGTTATAATGGGAAAGATAACGTTATAATGGGAAAGATAACGTTATGATGGGAAAGATAACGTTATGATGGGAAAGATAACGTTATGATGGGAAAGATAACGTTATGATGGGAAAGATAACGTTATGATGGGAAAGATAACGTTATGATGGGAAAGATAACGTTATAATGGGAAAGATAACGTTATGACGGGAAAGATAACGTTATGATGGGAAAGATAACGTTATGATGGGAAAGATAACGTTATAATGGGAAAGATAACGTTATGATGGGAAAGATAACGTTATGATGGGATAGATAACGTTATAATGGGAAAGATAACGTTATAATGGGAAAGATAACGTTATGATGGGAAAGATAACGTTATGACGGGAAAGATAACGTTATGACGGGAAAGATAACGTTATGACGGGAAAGATAACGTTATGATGGGAAAGATGACGTTATGACGGGAAAGATAACGTTATGACGGGAAAGATAACGTTATGACGGGAAAGATAACGTTATGATGGGAAAGATAACGTTATGACGGGAAAGATAACGTTATGACGGGAAAGATAACGTTATGACGGGAAAGATAACGTTATGACGGGAAAGATAACGTTATGACGGGATAGATAACGTTATGATGGGATAGATAACGTTACGATGGGAAAGATAACGTTATAATGGGATAGATAACGTTATGACAGGAAAGATATCGTTATAATGGGAAAGATAACGTTATAATGGGAAAGATAACGTTATGACGGGAAAGATAACGTTATGATGGGAAAGATAACATTATAATGGGAAAGATAACGTTATGATGGGAAAGATAACGTTATGATGGGAAAGATAACGTTATGATGGGAAAGATAACGTTATGATGGGAAAGATAACGTTATGATGGGAAAGATAACGTTATGATGGGAAAGATAACGTTATAATGGGAAAGATAACGTTATGACGGGAAAGATAACGTTATGATGGGAAAGATAACGTTATGATGGGAAAGATAACGTTATAATGGGAAAGATAACGTTATGATGGGAAAGATAACGTTATGATGGGATAGATAACGTTATAATGGGAAAGATAACGTTATAATGGGAAAGATAACGTTATGATGGGAAAGATAACGTTATGACGGGAAAGATAACGTTATGACGGGAAAGATAACGTTATGACAGGAAAGATAACGTTATGATGGGAAAGATGACGTTATGACGGGAAAGATAACGTTATGACGGGAAAGATAACGTTATGACGGGAAAGATAACGTTATGATGGGAAAGATAACGTTATGACGGGAAAGATAACGTTATGACGGGAAAGATAACGTTATGACGGGAAAGATAACGTTATGACGGGAAAGATAACGTTATGACGGGATAGATAACGTTATGATGGGATAGATAACGTTACGATGGGAAAGATAACGTTATAATGGGATAGATAACGTTATGACGGGAAAGATAACGTTATGACGGGAAAGATAACGTTATGACAGGAAAGATAACGTTATGACGGGAAAGATAACGTTATGACGGGAAAGATAACGTTATGATGGGAAAGATAACGTTATGATGGGAAAGATAACGTTATGATGGGAAAGATAACGTTATGATGGGATAGATAACGTTATGATGGGAAAGATAACGTTATGACGGGAAAGATAACGTTATGATGGGAAAGATAACGTTATGATGGGAAAGATAACGTTATGATGGGAAAGATAACGTTATGACGGGAAAGATAACGTTATGATGGGAAAGATAACGTTATGATGGGAAAGATAACGTTATGACGGGAAAGATAACGTTATGACGGGAAAGATAACGTTATGATGGGATAGATAACGTTATAATGGGAAAGATAACGTTATGATGGGAAAGATAACGTTATAATGGGAAAGATAACGTTATAATGGGAAAGATAACGTTATGACGGGAAAGATAACGTTATGACGGGAAAGATGACGTTATGATGGGAAAGATAACGTTATGATGGGAAAGATAACGTTATAATGGGAAAGATAACGTTATGATGGGAAAGATAACGTTATGATGGGATAGATAACGTTATAATGGGATAGATAACGTTATGATGGGAAAGATAACGTTATGACGGGATAGATAACGTTATAATGGGATAGATAACGTTATGATGGGAAAGATAACGTTATGACGGGATAGATAACGTTATAACGGGAAAGATAACGTTATGATGGGAAAGATAACGTTATGATGGGTTATAAAAGATAACGTTATGTTATAATGGAAAGATAACGTTATGATGGGAAAGATGACGTTATGATGGGAAAGATAACGTTATGATGGGAAAGATAACGTTATGATGGGAAAGATAACGTTATAATGGGAAAGATAACGTTATGACGGGAAATATAACGTTATGATGGGAAAGATAACGTTATGACGGGAAAGATAACGTTATAATGGGAAAGATAACGTTATAATGGGATAGATAACGTTATGATGGGAAAGATAACGTTATAATGGGATAGATAACGTTATGATGGGAAAGATAACGTTATGATGGGATAGATAACGTTATGACGGGAAAGATAACGTTATGATGGGAAAGATAACGTTATGATGGGAAAGATAACGTTATGATGGGATAGATAACGTTATAATGGGAAAGATAACGTTATGATGGGAAAGATAACGTTATGATGGGAAAGATAACGTTATGATGGGAAAGATAACGTTATGATGGGAAAGATAACGTTATGATGGGATAGATAACGTTATAATGGGAAAGATAACGTTATAATGGGAAAGATAACGTTATAATGGGAAAGATAACGTTATGATGGGAAAGATAACATTATAATGGGATAGATAACGTTATGATGGGAAAGATAACGTTATGATGGGAAAGATAACGTTATGACGGGAAAGATAACGTTATGATGGGAAAGATAACGTTATAATGGGAAAGATAACGTTATGATGGGAAAGATAACGTTATGATGGGAAAGATAACGTTATGATGGGAAAGATAACGTTATGATGGGAAAGATAACGTTATGATGGGAAAGATAACGTTATGACGGGAAAGATAACGTTATAATGGGAAAGATAACGTTATGATGGGAAAGATAACGTTATGACGGGAAAGATAACGTTATAATGGGATAGATAACGTTATGATGGGAAAGATAACGTTATAATGGGAAAGATAACGTTATGACGGGAAAGATAACGTTATGATGGGAAAGATAACGTTATAATGGGAAAGATAACGTTATGATGGGAAAGATAACGTTATGATGGGAAAGATAACGTTATGATGGGAAAGATAACGTTATAATGGGAAAGATAACGTTATGATGGGAAAGATAACGTTATGATGGGAAAGATAACGTTATGATGGGAAAGATAACGTTATAATGGGAAAGATAACGTTATGATGGGAAAGATAACATTATAATGGGAAAGATAACGTTATGATGGGAAAGATAACGTTATGATGGGAAAGATAACGTTATGATGGGAAAGATAACGTTATGATGGGAAAGATAACGTTATAATGGGAAAGATAACGTTATAATGGGAAAGATAACGTTATGACGGGAAAGATAACGTTATGACGGGAAATATAACGTTATGATGGGAAAGATAACGTTATGACGGGAAAGATAACGTTATGATGGGAAAGATAACGTTATAATGGGAAAGATAACGTTATGATGGGAAAGATAACGTTATGACGGGAAAGATAACGTTATAATGGGAAAGATAACGTTATGACGGGAAAGATAACGTTATGATGGGAAATATAACGTTATGATGGGAAAGATAACGTTATGACGGGAAAGATAACGTTATAATGGGAAAGATAACGTTATGATGGGAAAGATAACGTTATGACGGGAAAGATAACGTTATAATGGGAAAGATAACGTTATGACGGGAAAGATAACGTTATGACGGGAAATATAACGTTATGATGGGAAAGATAACGTTATGACGGGAAAGATAACGTTATGATGGGAAAGATAACGTTATAATGGGAAAGATAACGTTATGATGGGAAAGATAACGTTATGACGGGAAATATAACGTTATGATGGGAAAGATAACGTTATGACGGGAAAGATAACGTTATGATGGGAAAGATAACGTTATAATGGGAAAGATAACGTTATGACGGGAAAGATAACGTTATGATGGGAAAGATGACGTTATGATGGGATAGATAACGTTATAATGGGAAAGATAACGTTATGATGGGAAAGATAACGTTATGATGGGAAAGATAACGTTATAATGGGAAAGATAACGTTATAATGGGAAAGATAACGTTATGATGGGAAAGATAACGTTATGATGGGAAAGATAACGTTATGATGGGAAAGATAACGTTATGATGGGAAAGATAACGTTATGATGGGAAAGATAACGTTATGACGGGAAAGATAACGTTATGATGGGAAAGATAACGTTATGATGGGAAAGATAACGTTATGATGGGAAAGATAACGTTATGATGGGATAGATAACGTTATGATGGGATAGATAACGTTATGATGGGAAAGATAACATTATAATGGGAAAGATAACGTTATGATGGGAAAGATAACGTTATGATGGGAAAGATAACGTTATGATGGGATAGATAACGTTATGATGGGAAAGATAACGTTATGATGGGAAAGATAACGTTATGACGGGAAAGATAACGTTATAATGGGAAAGATAACGTTATGATGGGAAAGATAACGTTATGATGGGAAAGATAACGTTATGACGGGAAAGATAACGTTATGATGGGAAAGATGACGTTATGATGGGAAAGATAACGTTATGACGGGAAAGATAACGTTATGATGGGAAAGATAACGTTATGATGGGAAAGATAACGTTATGATGGGAAAGATAACGTTATGATGGGAAAGATAACGTTATAATGGGAAAGATAACGTTATGATGGGAAAGATAACGTTATGATGGGAAAGATAACGTTATAATGGGAAAGATAACGTTATGATGGGAAAGATAACGTTATGATGGGAAAGATAACGTTATGATGGGAAAGATAACGTTATGACGGGAAAGATAACGTTATGACGGGAAAGATAACGTTATGATGGGATAGATAACGTTATGACGGGAAAGATAACGTTATGATGGGATAGATAACGTTATGATGGGAAAGATAACGTTATGACGGGAAAGATAACGTTATGACGGGAAAGATAACGTTATAATGGGAAAGATAACGTTATGACGGGAAAGATGACGTTATGACGGGAAAGATAACGTTATGATGGGATAGATAACGTTATGATGGGAAAGATAACGTTATGATGGGAAAGATGACGTTATGATGGGAAAGATAACGTTATGACGGGAAAGATAACGTTATGACGGGAAAGATAACGTTATGATGGGAAAGATAACGTTATGATGGGAAAGATAACGTTATGATGGGAAAGATAACGTTATGATGGGAAAGATAACGTTATGACGGGAAAGATAACGTTATGATGGGAAAGATAACGTTATAATGGGAAAGATAACGTTATGACGGGAAAGATAACGTTATGATGGGATAGATAATGTTATGATGGGAAAGATAACGTTATGACGGGAAAGATAACATTATAATGGGAAAGATAACGTTATGATGGGAAAGATAACGTTATGATGGGAAAGATAACGTTATGATGGGAAAGATAACGTTATAATGGGAAAGATAACGTTATGATGGGAAAGATAACGTTATGATGGGATAGATAACGTTATAATGGGAAAGATAACGTTATGATGGGAAAGATAACGTTATGATGGGAAAGATAACGTTATGATGGGAAAGATAACGTTATGACGGGAAAGATAACGTTATGATGGGAAAGATAACGTTATGATGGGAAAGATAACGTTATGATGGGAAAGATAACGTTATAATGGGAAAGATAACGTTATGATGGGAAAGATAACGTTATGATGGGAAAGATAACGTTATGATGGGAAAGATAACGTTATGATGGGAAAGATAACGTTATGATGGGAAAGATAACGTTATAATGGGAAAGATAACGTTATGATGGGATAGATAACGTTATGATGGGAAAGATAACGTTATGATGGGAAAGATAACGTTATAATGGGAAAGATAACGTTATGATGGGATAGATAACGTTATGATGGGAAAGATAACGTTATGATGGGAAAGATAACGTTATAATGGGAAAGATAACGTTATGATGGGAAAGATAACGTTATGATGGGAAAGATAACGTTATGATGGGATAGATAACGTTATGATGGGATAGATAACATTATGACGGGAAAGATGACGTTATGACGGGAAAGATAACGTTATGACGGGAAAGATAACGTTATGATGGGAAAGATAACGTTATGATGGGAAAGATAACGTTATGATGGGATAGATAACGTTATGATGGGAAAGATAACGTTATGATGGGATAGATAACGTTATGATGGGATAGATAACGTTATGATGGGAAAGATAACGTTATAATGGGAAAGATAACGTTATGATGGGAAAGATAACGTTATAATGGGAAAGATAACGTTATGACGGGAAAGATAACGTTATGATGGGAAAGATGACGTTATGATGGGAAAGATAACGTTATGATGGGAAAGATAACGTTATAATGGGAAAGATAACGTTATGACGGGAAAGATAACGTTATGATGGGATAGATAACGTTATGATGGGATAGATAACGTTATGATGGGAAAGATAACGTTATAATGGGAAAGATAACGTTATGATGGGAAAGATAACGTTATGACGGGAAAGATAACGTTATGATGGGAAAGATGACGTTATGATGGGAAAGATAACGTTATGATGGGAAAGATAACGTTATAATGGGAAAGATAACGTTATGATGGGAAAGATAACGTTATGATGGGAAAGATAACGTTATGATGGGAAAGATAACGTTATAATGGGAAAGATAACGTTATGATGGGAAAGATAACGTTATGACGGGAAAGATAACGTTATGATGGGAAAGATAACGTTATGATGGGAAAGATAACGTTATGACGGGAAAGATAACGTTATGATGGGAAAGATAACGTTATAATGGGAAAGATAACGTTATGATGGGAAAGATAACGTTATAATGGGAAAGATAACGTTATGACAGGAAAGATAACGTTATAATGGGAAAGATAACGTTATGATGGGAAAGATAACGTTATGATGGGATAGATAACATTATAATGGGAAAGATAACGTTATGACGGGAAAGATAACGTTATGATGGGAAAGATAACGTTATAATGGGAAAGATAACGTTATGATGGGAAAGATAACGTTATGACAGGAAAGATAACGTTATAATGGGAAAGATAACGTTATGATGGGATAGATAACATTATAATGGGAAAGATAACGTTATGACGGGAAAGATAACGTTATGATGGGAAAGATAACGTTATAATGGGAAAGATAACGTTATGATGGGAAAGATAACGTTATGACGGGAAAGATAACGTTATGATGGGAAAGATAACGTTATGACGGGAAAGATAACGTTATCATGGGATAGATAACATTATGATGGGAAAGATGACGTTATGATGGGAAAGATAACGTTATAATGGGAAAGATAACGTTATGATGGGAAAGATGACGTTATGATGGGAAAGATAACGTTATGATGGGAAAGATAACGTTATGATGGGAAAGATAACGTTATGACGGGAAAGATAACGTTATGATGGGAAAGATAACGTTATGATGGGAAAGATAACGTTATGATGGGATAGATAACGTTATGATGGGAAAGATAACGTTATGACGGGAAAGATAACGTTATGACGGGAAAGATAACGTTATGACGGGAAAGATAACGTTATGACGGGAAAGATAACGTTATGATGGGATAGATAACGTTATGATGGGAAAGATAACGTTATGATGGGAAAGATAACGTTATGATGGGATAGATAACGTTATGATGGGAAAGATAACATTATAATGGGAAAGATAACGTTATAATGGGATAGATAACGTTATGATGGGAAAGATAACATTATAATGGGAAAGATAACGTTATGATGGGAAAGATAACATTATAATGGGAAAGATAACGTTATGATGGGAAAGATAACGTTATAATGGGAAAGATAACGTTATGATGGGAAAGATAACGTTATGATGGGAAAGATAACGTTATGATGGGAAAGATAACGTTATGATGGGATAGATAACGTTATGATGGGAAAGATAACGTTATAATGGGAAAGATAACGTTATGACGGGATAGATAACGTTATGATGGGAAATATAACGTTATGATGGGAAAGATAACGTTATGACGGGAAAGATAACGTTATGATGGGAAAGATAACGTTATGATGGGAAAGATAACGTTATGATGGGAAAGATAACGTTATGATGGGAAAGATAACGTTATGATGGGAAAGATAACGTTATAATGGGAAAGATAACGTTATGATGGGAAAGATAACGTTATGACGGGAAAGATAACGTTATAATGGGAAAGATAACGTTATGATGGGAAAGATAACGTTATAATGGGAAAGATAACGTTATGATGGGATAGATAACGTTATGATGGGATAGATAACGTTATGACGGGAAAGATAACGTTATGATGGGAAAGATAACGTTATAATGGGAAAGATAACGTTATGATGGGATAGATAACGTTATAATGGGAAAGATAACGTTATAATGGGAAAGATAACGTTATGATGGGATAGATAACGTTATGATGGGAAAGATAACGTTATGATGGGAAAGATAACGTTATAATGGGAAAGATAACGTTATGACGGGAAAGATAACATTATAATGGGAAAGATAACGTTATGATGGGAAAGATAACGTTATGATGGGAAAGATAACGTTATGATGGGAAAGATAACGTTATGATGGGAAAGATAACGTTATGATGGGAAAGATAACGTTATAATGGGAAAGATAACGTTATGATGGGATAGATAACGTTATAATGGGAAAGATAACGTTATAATGGGAAAGATAACGTTATGATGGGATAGATAACGTTATGATGGGAAAGATAACGTTATGATGGGAAAGATAACGTTATAATGGGAAAGATAACGTTATGATGGGAAAGATAACGTTATAATGGGAAAGATAACGTTATGATGGGAAAGATAACGTTATGATGGGAAAGATAACGTTATGATGGGAAAGATAACGTTATAATGGGAAAGATAACGTTATGACGGGAAAGATAACGTTATGATGGGATAGATAACGTTATAATGGGAAAGATAACGTTATAATGGGAAAGATAACGTTATGATGGGAAAGATAACGTTATGACGGGAAAGATAACGTTATGATGGGAAAGATAACGTTATGATGGGAAAGATAACGTTATGACGGGAAAGATAACGTTATGATGGGAAAGATAACGTTATAATGGGAAAGATAACGTTATGATGGGAAAGATAACGTTATGATGGGAAAGATAACGTTATGACGGGAAAGATAACGTTATAATGGGAAAGATAACGTTATAATGGGAAAGATAACGTTATAATGGGAAAGATAACGTTATAATGGGAAAGATAACGTTATAATGGGAAAGATAACGTTATGATGGGAAAGATAACGTTATGACGGGAAAGATAACGTTATGATGGGAAAGATAACGTTATGATGGGAAAGATAACGTTATGACGGGAAAGATAACGTTATGACGGGAAAGATAACGTTATGATGGGAAAGATGACGTTATGATGGGAAAGATAACGTTATGATGGGAAAGATAACGTTATAATGGGAAAGATAACGTTATGATGGGAAAGATAACGTTATGATGGGAAAGATAACGTTATGATGGGAAAGATAACATTATAATGGGAAAGATAACGTTATGATGGGAAAGATAACGTTATGATGGGAAAGATAACGTTATGATGGGAAAGATAACGTTATGATGGGAAAGATAACGTTATGACGGGAAAGATAACGTTATGATGGGAAAGATAACGTTATGATGGGATAGATAACGTTATGATGGGAAAGATAACGTTATGATGGGAAAGATAACGTTATGATGGGAAAGATATCGTTATGATGGGAAAGATAACGTTATGATGGGATAGATAACGTTATGATGGGAAAGATAACGTTATGACGGGAAAGATAACGTTATGATGGGAAAGATAACGTTATGATGGGAAAGATAACGTTATAATGGGAAAGATAACGTTATGACGGGAAAGATAACGTTATAATGGGAAAGATAACGTTATAATGGGAAAGATAACGTTATGACGGGAAAGATAACGTTATGACGGGAAAGATAACGTTATGATGGGAAAGATAACGTTATGACGGGAAAGATAACGTTATGATGGGAAAGATAACGTTATGATGGGAAAGATAACGTTATGATGGGAAAGATAACGTTATAATGGGAAAGATAACGTTATAATGGGAAAGATAACGTTATGATGGGAAAGATAACGTTATGATGGGAAAGATAACGTTATGACGGGAAAGATAACGTTATGACGGGAAAGATAACGTTATAACGGGAAAGATAACGTTATGATGGGAAAGATAACGTTATGATGGGAAAGATAACGTTATGACGGGAAAGATAACGTTATGATGGGAAAGATAACGTTATAATGGGAAAGATAACGTTATGATGGGAAAGATAACGTTATGATGGGAAAGATAACGTTATGACGGGAAAGATAACGTTATAATGGGAAAGATAACGTTATAATGGGAAAGATAACGTTATAATGGGAAAGATAACGTTATAATGGGAAAGATAACGTTATAATGGGAAAGATAACGTTATGATGGGAAAGATAACGTTATGACGGGAAAGATAACGTTATGATGGGAAAGATAACGTTATGATGGGAAAGATAACGTTATGACGGGAAAGATAACGTTATGACGGGAAAGATAACGTTATGATGGGAAAGATGACGTTATGATGGGAAAGATAACGTTATGATGGGAAAGATAACGTTATAATGGGAAAGATAACGTTATGATGGGAAAGATAACGTTATGATGGGAAAGATAACATTATAATGGGAAAGATAACGTTATGATGGGAAAGATAACGTTATGATGGGAAAGATAACGTTATGATGGGAAAGATAACGTTATGATGGGAAAGATAACGTTATGACGGGAAAGATAACGTTATGATGGGAAAGATAACGTTATGATGGGATAGATAACGTTATGATGGGAAAGATAACGTTATGATGGGAAAGATAACGTTATGATGGGAAAGATATCGTTATGATGGGAAAGATAACGTTATGATGGGATAGATAACGTTATGATGGGAAAGATAACGTTATGACGGGAAAGATAACGTTATGATGGGAAAGATAACGTTATGATGGGAAAGATAACGTTATAATGGGAAAGATAACGTTATGACGGGAAAGATAACGTTATAATGGGAAAGATAACGTTATAATGGGAAAGATAACGTTATGACGGGAAAGATAACGTTATGACGGGAAAGATAACGTTATGATGGGAAAGATAACGTTATGACGGGAAAGATAACGTTATGATGGGAAAGATAACGTTATGATGGGAAAGATAACGTTATGATGGGAAAGATAACGTTATAATGGGAAAGATAACGTTATAATGGGAAAGATAACGTTATGATGGGAAAGATAACGTTATGATGGGAAAGATAACGTTATGACGGGAAAGATAACGTTATGACGGGAAAGATAACGTTATAACGGGAAAGATAACGTTATGATGGGAAAGATAACGTTATGATGGGAAAGATAACGTTATAATGGGAAAGATAACGTTATGACGGGAAAGATGACGTTATGACGGGAAAGATAACGTTATGACGGGAAAGATAACGTTATGACGGGAAAGATAACGTTATGATGGGAAAGATAACGTTATGATGGGAAAGATAACGTTATGATGGGAAAGATAACGTTATGATGGGAAAGATAACGTTATGACGGGAAAGATAACGTTATGACGGGAAAGATAACGTTATAATGGGAAAGATAACGTTATGATGGGAAAGATAACGTTATGATGGGAAAGATAACGTTATAATGGGAAAGATAACGTTATGATGGGAAAGATAACGTTATGACGGGAAAGATAACGTTATGACGGGAAAGATAACGTTATGACGGGAAAGATAACGTTATGATGGGAAAGATAACGTTATGATGGGAAAGATAACGTTATGATGGGAAAGATAACGTTATGATGGGAAAGATAACGTTATAATGGGAAAGATAACGTTATGATGGGAAAGATAACGTTATGACGGGAAAGATAACGTTATGATGGGAAAGATAACGTTATAATGGGAAAGATAACGTTATGATGGGAAAGATAACGTTATGATGGGAAAGATAACGTTATGATGGGAAAGATAACGTTATGATGGGAAAGATAACGTTATGATGGGAAAGATAACGTTATGATGGGAAAGATAACGTTATGATGGGAAAGATAACGTTATGATGGGAAAGATAACGTTATGATGGGAAAGATAACGTTATGATGGGAAAGATAACGTTATAATGGGAAAGATAACGTTATGACGGGAAAGATAACGTTATGATGGGATAGATAACGTTATAATGGGAAAGATAACGTTATAATGGGAAAGATAACGTTATGATGGGAAAGATAACGTTATGACGGGAAAGATAACGTTATGATGGGAAAGATAACGTTATGATGGGAAAGATAACGTTATGACGGGAAAGATAACGTTATGATGGGAAAGATAACGTTATAATGGGAAAGATAACGTTATGATGGGAAAGATAACGTTATGATGGGAAAGATAACGTTATGACGGGAAAGATAACGTTATAATGGGAAAGATAACGTTATAATGGGAAAGATAACGTTATAATGGGAAAGATAACGTTATGATGGGAAAGATAACGTTATGACGGGAAAGATAACGTTATGATGGGAAAGATAACGTTATGATGGGAAAGATAACGTTATGACGGGAAAGATAACGTTATGACGGGAAAGATAACGTTATGATGGGAAAGATGACGTTATGATGGGAAAGATAACGTTATGATGGGAAAGATAACGTTATAATGGGAAAGATAACGTTATGATGGGAAAGATAACGTTATGATGGGAAAGATAACGTTATGATGGGAAAGATAACATTATAATGGGAAAGATAACGTTATGATGGGAAAGATAACGTTATGATGGGAAAGATAACGTTATGATGGGAAAGATAACGTTATGATGGGAAAGATAACGTTATGACGGGAAAGATAACGTTATGATGGGAAAGATAACGTTATGATGGGATAGATAACGTTATGATGGGAAAGATAACGTTATGATGGGAAAGATAACGTTATGATGGGAAAGATATCGTTATGATGGGAAAGATAACGTTATGATGGGATAGATAACGTTATGATGGGAAAGATAACGTTATGACGGGAAAGATAACGTTATGATGGGAAAGATAACGTTATGATGGGAAAGATAACGTTATAATGGGAAAGATAACGTTATGACGGGAAAGATAACGTTATAATGGGAAAGATAACGTTATAATGGGAAAGATAACGTTATGACGGGAAAGATAACGTTATGATGGGAAAGATAACGTTATGATGGGAAAGATAACGTTATGACGGGAAAGATAACGTTATGATGGGAAAGATAACGTTATGATGGGAAAGATAACGTTATGATGGGAAAGATAACGTTATAATGGGAAAGATAACGTTATAATGGGAAAGATAACGTTATGATGGGAAAGATAACGTTATGATGGGAAAGATAACGTTATGACGGGAAAGATAACGTTATGACGGGAAAGATAACGTTATAATGGGAAAGATAACGTTATGATGGGAAAGATAACGTTATGATGGGAAAGATAACGTTATAATGGGAAAGATAACGTTATGACGGGAAAGATGACGTTATGACGGGAAAGATAACGTTATGACGGGAAAGATAACGTTATGACGGGAAAGATAACGTTATGATGGGAAAGATAACGTTATGATGGGAAAGATAACGTTATGATGGGAAAGATAACGTTATGATGGGAAAGATAACGTTATGACGGGAAAGATAACGTTATGACGGGAAAGATAACGTTATAATGGGAAAGATAACGTTATGATGGGAAAGATAACGTTATGATGGGAAAGATAACGTTATGATGGGAAAGATAACGTTATGATGGGAAAGATAACGTTATGACGGGAAAGATAACGTTATGACGGGAAAGATAACGTTATGACGGGAAAGATAACGTTATGATGGGAAAGATAACGTTATGATGGGAAAGATAACGTTATGATGGGAAAGATAACGTTATGATGGGAAAGATAACGTTATAATGGGAAAGATAACGTTATGATGGGAAAGATAACGTTATGACGGGAAAGATAACGTTATAATGGGAAAGATAACGTTATGATGGGAAAGATAACGTTATGACGGGAAAGATAACGTTATGATGGGAAAGATAACGTTATGATGGGAAAGATAACGTTATGATGGGAAAGATAACGTTATGATGGGAAAGATAACGTTATAATGGGAAAGATAACGTTATGATGGGAAAGATAACGTTATGACGGGAAAGATAACGTTATAATGGGAAAGATAACGTTATGATGGGAAAGATAACGTTATGACGGGAAAGATAACGTTATGATGGGAAAGATAACGTTATGATGGGAAAGATAACGTTATGATGGGAAAGATAACGTTATGATGGGAAAGATAACGTTATGATGGGAAAGATAACGTTATAATGGGAAAGATAACGTTATGATGGGAAAGATAACGTTATAATGGGAAATATAACGTTATGATGGGAAAGATAACGTTATGATGGGAAAGATAACGTTATAATGGGAAAGATAACGTTATAATGGGATAGATAACGTTATGACGGGAAAGATAACGTTATAATGGGATAGATAACGTTATGACGGGAAAGATAACGTTATGATGGGAAAGATAACGTTATGATGGGATAGATAACATTATAATGGGAAAGATAACGTTATGATGGGAAAGATAACGTTATGACGGGAAAGATAACGTTATGATGGGAAAGATAACGTTCTGATGGGAAAGATAACGTTATGATGGGAAAGATAACGTTATGATGGGAAAGATAACGTTATAATGGGAAAGATAACGTTATGATGGGAAAGATAACGTTATGACGGGAAAGATAACGTTATAATGGGAAAGATAACGTTATGATGGGAAAGATAACGTTATGACGGGAAAGATAACGTTATGATGGGAAAGATAACGTTATGATGGGAAAGATAACGTTATGATGGGAAAGATAACGTTATGATGGGAAAGATAACGTTATGATGGGAAAGATAACGTTATAATGGGAAAGATAACGTTATGATGGGAAAGATAACGTTATAATGGGAAATATAACGTTATGATGGGAAAGATAACGTTATGATGGGAAAGATAACGTTATAATGGGAAAGATAACGTTATAATGGGATAGATAACGTTATGACGGGAAAGATAACGTTATAATGGGATAGATAACGTTATGACGGGAAAGATAACGTTATGATGGGATAGATAACGTTATGACGGGAAAGATAACGTTATGATGGGAAAGATAACGTTATGATGGGAAAGATAACGTTATAATGGGAAAGATAACGTTATGATGGGAAAGATAACGTTATGATGGGAAAGATAACGTTATGATGGGAAAGATAACGTTATGATGGGAAAGATAACGTTATAATGGGATAGATAACGTTATGATGGGATAGATAACGTTATGACGGGAAAGATAACGTTATGACGGGAAAGATAACGTTATAATGGGATAGATAACGTTATGATGGGAAAGATAACGTTATAATGGGAAAGATAACGTTATGATGGGAAAGATAACGTTATGATGGGATAGATAACGTTATGATGGGAAAGATAACGTTATGACGGGAAAGATAACGTTATGATGGGAAAGATAACGTTATGATGGGAAAGATAACGTTATGATGGGAAAGATAACGTTATGATGGGAAAGATAACGTTATAATGGGATAGATAATGTCCGGAAATGGCGCAGCCCTGGCCTTAGTTATCTTTGTTTTCTTTATTATTTTGGTTAGGCCAGGGTGTGACATGGGTGATGTATGGTTTTTGTCTCATCTAGGGTGTTTGTACTGTCTAGGGGTTTTTGTAGATTTATGGGGTTGTGTTCATTCTAGGTGTTTATGTAAGTCTATGGTTGCCTGGATTGGTTCTCAATCAGAGGCAGGTGTTTATCGTTGTCTCTGATTGGGAACCATATTTAGGTAGCCATATTCTGTGGGTACTTTGGTGGGTGATTGTTTCCTTTGTCAGTGTTTGTGCCACACGGGACTGTTTCGTTGCCAGTTCACTTTATTATTTTTGTATTTCTTATTAAAAGCCATGGACACCTACCACGCTGCATATTGGTCCGATCCTTGTTTCACCTCTTCACAGGTAGAGGAGGAAATCTGCCGTGACAAAAATATAGATTTCTACATTTATTTTGCAATGCTCGCACACGCGATGCGTGTGGTGTGGTCAGCCTGTTAGAGAGTTTAGTTGATACTAGAAGGGGGAACTGGAAACACTAAGGCCTTGTCTGAGGGTCAACTTCCCAAAACGCATTGCCTTTTAGATAACTGGTTATTTATTGGCATGTTTTTTGTTTCTACATGTTCATTTTGGTTTTGAGAAGGTACTACTGAATGTGTTGACCATGTTCTGCTGAATGTGTTGACCATGTACTGCTGAATGTGTTGACCATGTACTGCTGAATGTGTTGACCATGTACTGCTGAATGTGTTGACCATGTACTGATGAATGTGTTGACCATGTACTGTTTGTGTTGACCATATCCTGATGAATGTGTTGACCATGTACTGTTTGTGTTGACCATATCCTGATGAATGTGTTGACCATGTACTGTTTGTGTTGACCATATCCTGATGAATGTGTTGACCATGTACTGCTGAATGTGTTGACCATGTACTGCTGAATGTGTTGACCATGTACTGTTTGTGTTGACCATATCCTGATGAATGTGTTGACCATATCCTGATGAATGTGTTGACCATATACTGATGAATGTGTTGACCATATCCTGATGAATGTGTTGACCATGTACTGCTGAATGTGTTGACCATATCCTGATGAATGTGTTGACCATATCCTGATGAATGTGTTGACCATATACTGCTGAATGTGTTGACCATGTACTGATGAATGTGTTGACCATATACTGATGAATGTGTTGACCATGTACTGATGAATGTGTTGACCATGTACTGATGAATGTGTTGACCATTTCCGATGAATGTGTTGACCATATCCTGATGAATGTGTTGACCATATCCTGATGAATGTGTTGACCACGTACTGATGAATGTGTTGACCACGTACTGATGAATGTGTTGACCATGTACTGCTGAATGTGTTGACCATGTACTGATGAATGTGTTGACCACGTACTGATGAATGTGTTGACCATATACTGCTGAATGTGTTGACCATATACTGATGAATGTGTTGACCACGTACTGATGAATGTGTTGACCATATACTGCTGAATGTGTTGACCATGTACTGTTTGTGTTGACCATGTACTGCTGAATGTGCTGACCATATACTGATGAATGTGTTGACCATATACTGCTGAATGTGTTGACCATATATCGCTGAATGTGTTGACCATATCCTGATGAATGTGTTGACCATGTACTGCTGAATGTGTTGACCATATCCTGATGAATGTGTTGACCATGTACTGCTGAATGTGTTGACCATATCCTGATGAATGTGTTGACCATGTACTGATGAATGTGTTGACCATGTACTGATGAATGTGTTGACCATATCCTGATGAATGTGTTGACCATATCCTGATGAATGTGTTGACCATATACTGATGAATGTGTTGACCATATCCTGATGAATGTGTTGACCATATCCTGATGAATGTGTTGACCATATCCTGATGAATGTGTTGACCATATACTGATAAATGTGTTGACCATATCCTGATGAATGTGTTGACCATGTACTGTTTGTGTTGACCACGTACTGATGAATGTGTTGACCATGTACTGATGAATGTGTTGACCATATCCTGATGAATGTGTTGACCATGTACTGATGAATGTGTTGACCATGTACTGATGAATGTGTTGACCACGTCCTGATGAATGTGTTGACCATATCCTGATGAATGTGTTGACCATATACTGATGAATGTGTTGACCATGTACTGATGAATGTGTTGACCATATCCTGATGAATGTGTTGACCATATCCTGATGAATGTGTTGACCATATACTGATGAATGTGTTGACCATATCCTGATGAATGTGTTGACCATGTACTGTTTGTGTTGACCACGTACTGATGAATGTGTTGACCATATCCTGATGAATGTGTTGACCATATCCTGATGAATGTGTTGACCATATCCTGATGAATGTGTTGACCATGTACTGTTTGTGTTGACCATATCCTGATGAATGTGTTGACCATGTACTGCTGAATGTGTTGACCATGTACTGTTTGTGTTGACCATATCCTGATGAATGTGTTGACCATGTACTGCTGAATGTGTTGACCATGTACTGTTTGTGTTGACCACGTACTGATGAATGTGTTGACCATATCCTGATGAATGTGTTGACCATATCCTGATGAATGTGTTGACCATATCCTGATGAATGTGTTGACCATGTACTGATGAATGTGTTGACCATGTACTGTTTGTGTTGACCATGTACTGTTTGTGTTGACCATGTACTGATGAATGTGTTGACCATATCCTGATGAATGTGTTGACCATGTACTGCTGAATGTATCATGTGGTAATATAGACATGTCTGAATGATCAGCCTTCACGCCAAGATACTCACAAGACTATTTTGTAGTTGGTGTTTTGTCATGTCTGATACGTCAAGAAGAACTGCAAAACCAATCGAGGTAGTAGCTGTATTTGGTGTTTTCACTCTCTACAAAAGCAGCCATATCATTATCATGGTTCATAAGTAACGTGTTCTAAGGTGTCTTGATGTTTCCTATCAGGGAGGAAGGAAGTGAAGGATAACAGCTGGCCCACTGCCAGCTCTGTATTTCAGGGCTGTTTATCAGAATAGGGAAGCGAAACCTTTCTACTGAAATACTGTTTAAACACCCCATGCTCAGACTAAATGCAACAGGGAACACAGAGGATTTTCCCACTGCTGCCACCAATGTAGCGACTGAGGGGATTATCCCACTGCTGCCACCAATGTAGCGACTGAGGGGATTATCCCACTGCTGCCACCAATGTAGCGACTGAGAGGATTATCCCACTGCTGCCACCAATGTAGCGACTGAGAGGATTATCCCACTGCTGCCACCAATGTAGCGACTGAGAGGATTATCCCACTGCTGCCACCAATGTAGCGACTGAGGGGATTATCCCACTGCTGCCACCAATGTAGCGACTGAGGGAAGGGGGAATAGCTGTAACAGGGCCTGTGGTGCGAGCACATTACCTGTGCTGAAATGTCCAGACACTGACAGATGCCATTTATATATATCACCAGCCCCCATTAATTATATTGTATAACTTGTATATAACTATATCATACACAACAATATTTCCATAATTCAGGGAAAAAAATATTTTTTCTAATCTGGGTAAATAAACCATGTATCTTCCGTGTGTGACGCAAGCAGGTCTTGATAAAGCGTTTCCTCATTCTCTGTCAATGGGAAGTTCGTTTTGCGTGGCCCGGTACCCCAGATACAGATTTAGTTCATTTTAAAACATTCCATTGGTCCATAAGTGAAATCTCCACTCACCCGGGGCACCGGGCCAGCCAGTCCCTCCCCTGGTCCTTCCCCCTGGTCAGGCCTCTACAGAAGCCTCAGTCATTTCTAGTACATGCAATCAATAACTTTCACAACCACCGAAGCCCTCAGAAACGGAACAATTCTTCTAGTTTGGACACATCTGTTTCTTTCGGATTAAATGACAAATCAAATGTCTTAATTTGACTCGTATAAGGAGCGGTTTCCGTTTGTATAAATTTACGCCTTCAGAAGAACCAGAAACGACAACTTCCTTGAATATGTCAGCTAGTTTAGACCTGTGGAATATTCCACTGAGAGCGCTGAATATCAACGTGAGAAAAAGATTGGGACTGTTTTTAAACCCGAGAAACACTGTGGCATCAGACTGGATGTCTGTCGCAGAAAACATGGGTTTCTCTTATTTAGAGATCAAGAATTACGAGGATTGCCAGGACCCAACACGGAAGATTCTAGAGGACTGGCAAGCACGTTGTCCCGGAGCCAAAGTTGGAAAGTTAGTTTCAATTCTGGATAACGTGGACAGAAAGGACGTTGTGGAGGATCTCCGAGTTCTCATTGGTAAACCAACCGCTTTTTATTTCTAAATAATATGACATGTAATCATCTATAAAGGATGACTGAAACCTGTATGTGTGTGTGTGTGTTCTGAAATGTGTTACAGCCATGTTATGCATTAATTACAAAATAACCTTTAGTTGAAGTGTCATGAATTATGATGACGTAATATTGAAATAATTGCTGAGTAACTTGACGTGTGTGTGTGTGTGTGTGTGTGTGTGTGCGCGCGCGCGCGCGCTTGTGTGTGTATTTCTGGGTATGTCTGGGTGTGTCTCTGTGTGTGTACAGAGGAGGACTGTAGGAGGTACATAGAGAGACAGAATGAGCCCCCAGTCCAGGTTCCTGAGGTGGACAGCTGTGTTCCCAGAACCCCGGAGAGACAAGGCATCACCCTGGAGGATGACCCAGAAGGTAATAATATAAATACGTCTGTAGGACATTACTATCCAATCATAAACACTAGTGTTACACACTAGTGGTCTGTAGTACATTACTATCCAATCATAAACACTAGTGTTACACACTATTGGTCTGTAGTACATTACTATCCAATCATAAACATTAGTGTTACACACTATTGGTCTGTAGTACATTACTATCCAATCATAAACATTAGTGTTACACACTATTGGTCTGTAGGACATTACTATCCAATCATAAACACTAGTGTTACATACTATTGGTCTGTAGTACATTACTATCCAATCATAAACACTAGTGTTACACACTATTGGTCTGTAGGACATTACTATCCAATCATAAACACTAGTGTTACACACTATTGGTCTGTAGGACATTACTATCCAATCATAAACACTAGTGTTACACACTATTGGTCTGTAGTACATTACTATCCAATCATAAACACTAGTGTTACACACTATTGGTCTGTAGTACATTACTATCCAATCATAAACACTAGTGTTACACACTATTGGTCTGTAGGACATTACTATCCAATCATAAACACTAGTGTTACACACTATTGGTCTGTAGTACATTACTATCCAATCATAAACACTAGTGTTACACACTATTGGTCTGTAGGACATTACTATCCAATCATAAACACTAGTGTTACACACTATTGGTCTGTAGTACATTACTATCCAATCATAAACACTAGTGTTACACACTATTGGTCTGTAGTACATTACTATCCAATCATAAACACTAGTGTTACACACTATTGGTCTGTAGGACATTACTATCCAATCATAAACATTAGTGTTACACACTATTGGTCTGTAGGACATTACTATCCAATCATAAACACTAGTGTTACACACTATTGGTCTGTAGTACATTACTATCCAATCATAAACACTAGTGTTACACACTATTGGTCTGTAGTACATTACTATCCAATCATAAACATTAGTGTTACACACTATTGGTCTGTAGTACATTACTATCCAATCATAAACATTAGTGTTACACACTATTGGTCTGTAGTACATTACTATCCAATCATAAACACTAGTGTTACACACTATTGGTCTGTAGGACATTACTATCCAATCATAAACACTAGTGTTACACACTATTGGTCTGTAGTTGAGATTACTTTATTTGTCAAATAAGATCCAATCAAAATTCGACTTCCACTTTATGCCAACCCCGTCTGAATGACAGGTATACTGTACAGAGGTTGGAGACACACTGGGCACCCGTGGAGCGGTAGTTGTGTGGAGATTTAGTGCCTTGCTCAATGGCACGATGGCAGGCAATGGCATTTAGCATTTGATACCATCAATCCTATGGTTGCTAGCTCACTGCCCGACAGATTCTTCCTGTCAGACCCAGGATTTGAACTGGCAATCCTCTGGTTGCTGGCCTTCCTCTTTTACCTCTAGGCTACCTGCCGCTCCACACAACTAAATGATAAAAACACTAGTATCACATTCACTGGTCAGTAGCATGGTGACTATATCAACTCTGCTTATCACAACATTACGAAGTAGATAGACTATAGTCATATGGAATATTCTTCCCTGAACATGCAAACAGCCTTCTGTATACAATGGTGGCAGCTTGTCTCTGGCCATCATGCACCAATGTTAATATTTATGACAGTTTTTTACCTATTGAGTCCTCTCTCTCCTCTGTCTCCTGATGTTGAGTCCTCTCTCTCCTCTGTCTCCTGATGTTCTCTCCACTGTCTCCTGATGTTCTCTCCTCTGTCTCCTGATGTTCTCTCCTCTGTCTCCTGATGTTCTCTCCACTGTCTCCTGATGTTGAGTCCTCTCTCTCCTCTGTCTCCTGATGTTGTTCTCTCCTCTGTCTCCTGATGTTCTCTCCACTGTCTCCTGATGTTCTCTCCTCTGTCTCCTGATGTTCTCTCCACTGTCTCCTGATGTTCTCTCCTCTGTCTCCTGATGTTCTCTCCACTGTCTCCTGATGTTCTCTCCTCTGTCTCCTGATGTTGAGTCCTCTCTCCTCTGTATCCTGATGTTGAGTCCTCTCCTCCTCTGTCTCCTGATGTTGAGTCATCTCTCCTCTGTCTCCTGATGTTGAGTCCTCTCCTCCTCTGTCTCCTGATGTTCTCTCCACTCTCTCCTGATGTTGAGTCCTCTCTGTCTCCTGATGTTGAGTCATCTCTCCTCTGTCTCCTGATGTTGAGTCCTCTCCTCCTCTGTCTCCTGATGTTGAGTCCTCTCTCTTCTGTCTCCTGATGTTGAGTCCTCTCCTCCTCTGTCTCCTGATGTTGAGTCCTCTCCTCCTCTGTCTCCTGATGTTGAGTCCTCTCCTCCTCTGTCTCCTGATGTTGAGTCCTCTCCTCCTCTGTCTCCTGATGTTGAGTCCTCTCTCCTCTGTCTCCTGATGTTGAGTCATCTCTCCACTCTCTCCTGATGTTGAGTCCTCTCTCCCCTCTGTCTCCTGATGTTGAGTCCTCTCTCTCCTCTGTCTCCTGATGTTGAGTCCTCTCTCTTTTTTGTCTCCTGATGTTGAGTCCCCTCTCCCCTCTGTCTCCTGATGTTGAGTCCTCTCCTCCTCTGTCTCCTGATGTTGAGTCGTCTCTCCTCTGTCTCCTGATGTTGAGTCCTCTCCTCCTCTGTCTCCTGATGTTGAGTCATCTCTCCTCTGTCTCCTGATGTTGAGTCCTTTCCTCCTCTGTCTCCTGATGTTCTCTCCACTCTCTCCTGATGTTGAGTCCTCTCTGTCTCCTGATGTTGAGTCCTCTCTCCTCTGTCTCCTGATGTTGAGTCCTCTCCTCCTCTGTCTCCTGATGTTGAGTCCTCTCTCTTCTGTCTCCTGATGTTGAGTCCTCTCCTCCTCTGTCTCCTGATGTTGAGTCCTCTCCTCCTCTGTCTCCTGATGTTGAGTCCTCTCCTCCTCTGTCTCCTGATGTTGAGTCCTCTCCTCCTCTGTCTCCTGATGTTGAGTCCTCTCTCCTCTGTCTCCTGATGTTGAGTCATCTCTCCACTCTCTCCTGATGTTGAGTCCTCTCTCCCCTCTGTCTCCTGATGTTGAGTCCTCTCTCTCCTCTGTCTCCTGATGTTGAGTCCTCTCTCTTTTTTGTCTCCTGATGTTGAGTCCCCTCTCCCCTCTGTCTCCTGATGTTGAGTCCTCTCCTCCTCTGTCTCCTGATGTTGAGTCGTCTCTCCTCTGTCTCCTGATGTTGAGTCCTCTCCTCCTCTGTCTCCTGATGTTGAGTCCTCTCTCCTCTGTCTCCTGATGTTGAGTCATCTCTCCACTCTCTCCTGATGTTGAGTCCTCTCTCCCCTCTGTCTCCTGATGTTGAGTCCTCTCTCTCCTGTCTCCTGATGTTGAGTCCTCTCTTTTTTGTCTCCTGATGTTGAGTCCCCTCTCCCCTCTGTCTCCTGATGTTGAGTCCTCTCCTCCTCTGTCTCCTGATGTTGAGTCCTCTCTCCTGTCTCCTGATGTTGAGTCCTCTCTCTCCTCTGTCTCCTGGTGTTGAGTCCTCTCTCTCCTCTGTCTCCTGATGTTGAGTCCTCTCTCCTCTGTCTCCTGATGTTCTCTCCTCTCTCTCCTCTCTCTTCTCTCTCTTCTCTCTCCTCTCTCTCTTCTCTCTCCTCTCTCTCTCCTTTCCTCTCTCTCCTCTGTCTCCTGGTGTTGAGTCCTCTCTCTCCACTCTCTACTGATGTTGAGTCCTCTCTTTCCTCTGTCTTCTGATGTTGAGTCCGCTCTCCCCTCTGTCTCCCGAGGTTGAGTCCTCTCTCCTCTGTCTCCTGATGTTGAGTCCTCTCCCCTCTGTCTCCTGATGTTGAGTCCTCTCTCCTCTGTCTCCTGATGTTGAGTCCTCTCTCCTCTGTCTCCTGATGTTGAGTCATCTCTCCACTCTCTCCTGATGTTGAGTCCTCTCTCCCCTCTGTCTCCTGATGTTGAGTCCTCTCTCTCCTGTCTCCTGATGTTGAGTCCTCTCTCTTTTTTGTCTCCTGATGTTGAGTCCCCTCTCCCCTCTGTCTCCTGATGTTGAGTCCTCTCCTCCTCTGTCTCCTGATGTTGAGTCCTCTCTCCTGTCTCCTGATGTTGAGTCCTCTCTCTCCTCTGTCTCCTGGTGTTGAGTCCTCTCTCTCCTCTGTCTCCTGATGTTGAGTCCTCTCTCCTCTGTCTCCTGATGTTCTCTCCTCTCTCTCCTCTCTCTTCTCTCTCTTCTCTCTCCTCTCTCTCTTCTCTCTCCTCTCTCTCTCCTTTCCTCTCTCTCCTCTGTCTCCTGGTGTTGAGTCCTCTCTCTCCACTCTCTACTGATGTTGAGTCCTCTCTTTCCTCTGTCTTCTGATGTTGAGTCCGCTCTCCCCTCTGTCTCCCGAGGTTGAGTCCTCTCTCCTCTGTCTCCTGATGTTGAGTCCTCTCCCCTCTGTCTCCTGATGTTGAGTCCTCTCTCCTCTGTCTCCTGATGTTGAGTCCTCTCTCCTCTGTCTCCTGATGTTCTCTCCTCTCTCTCCTCTCTCTTCTCTCTCTTCTCTCTCCTCTCTCTCTCTCTCCTCTCTCTCTCCTCTCCTCTCTCTCCTCTGTCTCCTGGTGTTGAGTCCTCTCTCTCCACTCTCTACTGATGTTGAGTCCTCTCTCTCCTCTGTCTCCTGATGTTGAGTCCTCTCTCTCCTCTGTCTCCTGATGTTGAGTCCTCTCTCTCCTCTGTCTCCTGGTGTTGAGTCCTCTCTCCACTCTCTCCTGGTGTTGAGTCCTCTCTCTCCTCTGTCTCCTGATGTTGAGTCCTCTCTCTCCTGTCTCCTGATGTTGAGTCCTCTCTCTCCTCTGTCTCCTGATGTTGAGTCCTCTCTCTCCTCTGTCTCCTGATGTTGAGTCCTCTCTCTCCTCTGTCTCCTGGTGTTGAGTCCTCTCTCTCCACTCTCTCCTGGTGTTGAGTCCTCTCTCTCCTCTGTCTCCTGATGTTGAGTCCTCTCTCTCCTCTGTCTCCTGATGTTGAGTCCTCTCTCTCCTCTGTCTCCTGATGTTGAGTCCTCTCTCTCCTCTGTCTCCTGATGTTGAGACCTCTCTCCTCTGTCTCCTGATGTTGAGACCTCTCTCCTCTGTCTCCTGATGTTGAGACCTCTCTCCTCTGTCTCCTGAGGTTGAGTCCTCTCTCCTCTGTCTCCTGATGTTGAGTCCTCTCTCCTCTGTCTCCTGATGTTGAGTCCTCTCTCCTCTGTCTCCTGATGTTGAGTCCTCTCCCCTCTGTCTCCTGAGGTTGAGTCCTCTCTCCTCTGTCTCCTAATGTTCTCTCCTCTCTCCCTCTCCTCTCTCTCCTCTCTCTCTCCTCTCCTCTCTCCTCTCTCTCTCCTCTCCTCTCGCTCCTCTCTCTCTTCTCTCTCCTCTCCCTCCTCTCTCCTCTCTCTTCTCTCTCCTCTCCTCTCTCTCCTCTCTCTCCTCTCCTCTCTCTCCTCTCTCTCCTCTCTTCTCTCTCCTCTCTTCTCTCTCCTCTCTCTCCTCTCTCCAGGGGGTATACCAGAGCTGTTTGATGCCTTCATCTGCTACTGTCAGAGTGACTTTGACTTTGTCCATGAGATGATCCAGCAGTTGGAGCAGACGGACCACAAGTTGAAGCTGTGTGTGTTTGACCGGGATGTCCTGCCTGGATCATGTGTCTGGACCATCACCAGCGAACTCATCGAGATGAGGCAGGTTCAGGCCTCCTTTAGGCAACGCCATAGTGGCGTCTTGGAGATCCACGGCCACTTATTGGCTGTGTTCTGTTTCTGTTTAATGGCTGATCCTCGTGTTTTCAGAATTGTATTAGCTCAAGAGACGGGTTTTGCTATGCAAGAGCATGTTACAGCTAAGAGAGTGGTGGTTATGGCTGGATAATACTGTATGTTGTTGATCTGTAGGTGGTTATGGCTGGATAATACTGTATGTTGTTGATCTGTAGGTGGTTATAGCTGGATAATACTGTACATTGTTGATCTGTAGGTGGTTATGGCTGGATAATACTGTATGTTGTTGATCTGTAGGTGGTTATGGCTGGATAATACTGTATGTTGTTGATCTGTAGGTGGTTATGGCTGGATAATACTGTACATTGTTGATCTGTAGGTGGTTATGGCTGGATAATACTGTATGTTGTTGATCTGTAGGTGGTTATGGCTGGATAATACTGTATGTTGTTGATCTGTAGGTGGTTATGGCTGGATAATACTGTATGTTGTTGATCTGTAGGTGGTTATGGCTGGTTAATACTGTATGTTGTTGATCTGTAGGTGGTTATAGCTGGATAATACTGTATGTTGTTGATCTGTAGGTGGTTATGGCTGGATAATACTGTACATTGTTGATCTGTAGGTGGTTATGGCTGGATAATACTGTATGTTGTTGATCTGTAGGTGGTTATGGCTGGATAATACTGTATGTTGTTGATCTGTAGGTGGTTATGGCTGGATAATACTGTATGTTGTTGATCTGTAGGTGGTTATGGCTGGTTAATACTGTATGTTGTTGATCTGTAGGTGGTTATAGCTGGATAATACTGTATGTTGTTGATCTGTAGGTGGTTATAGCTGGATAATACTGTATGCTGTTGATCTGTATGTGGTTATGGCTGGATAATACTGTATGTTGTTGATCTGTAGGTGGTTATGGCTGGATAATACTGTATGTTGTTGATCTGTAGGTGGTTATAGCTGGATAATACTGTATGTTGTTGATCTGTATGTGGTTATGGCTGGATAATACTGTATGTTGTTGATCTGTAGGTGGTTATGGCTGGATAATACTGTATGTTGTTGATCTGTAGGTGGTTATAGCTGGATAATACTGTATGTTGTTGATCTGTAGGTGGTTATGGCTGGATAATACTGTATGTTGTTGATCTGTAGGTGGTTATGGCTGGATAATACTGTATGTTGTTGATCTGTAGGTGGTTATGGCTGGATAATACTGTATGTTGTTGATCTGTAGGTGGTTATAGCTGGATAATACTGTATGTTGTTGATCTGTAGGTGGTTATGGCTGGATAATACTGTACATTGTTGATCTGTAGGTGGTTATGGCTGGATAATACTGTACATTGTTGATCTGTAGGTGGTTATAGCTGGATAATACTGTACATTGTTGATCTGTATGTGGTTATGGCTGGATAATACTGTATGTTGTTGATCTGTAGGTGGTTATAGCTGGATAATACTGTATGTTGTTGATCTGTAGGTGGTTATAGCTGGATAATACTGTATGTTGTTGATCTGTAGGTGGTTATAGCTGGATAATACTGTATGTTGTTGATCTGTAGGTGGTTATAGCTGGATAATACTGTATGTTGTTGATCTGTAGGTGTAAAAGGATGGTCGTGGTGATATCTGATGAGTACCTGGACAGTGATGCCTGTGACTTCCAGACAAAGTTTGCCCTCAGTCTCTGTCCTGGTAAGTCTATCACTCAGTAACATTTTTTTAACCTTTATTTAACTAGGCAAGTCAGTTAAGAACAAATTCTTATTTTCAATGACGGCCCAGGAACAGTGGGTTAACTGCCTTGTTCAGGGGCAGAATGAAGGCCCAGGAACAGTGGGTTAACTGCCTTGTTCAGGGGCAGAATGAAGGCCCAGGAACAGTGGGTTAACTGCCTTGTTCAGGGGCAGAATGAAGGCCCAGGAACAGTGGGTTAACTGCCTTGTTCAGGGGCAGAATGAAGGCCCAGGAACAGTGGGTTAACTGCCTTGTTCAGGGGCAGAATGAAGGCCCAGGAACAGTGGGTTAACTGCCTTGTTCAGGGGCAGAATGACGGCCCAGGAACAGTGGGTTAACTGACTGTTCAAGGGCAGAATGAAGGCCTGGGAACAGTGGGTTAACTGCCTTGTTCAGGGGCAGAACGACAGCCTGGGAACAGTGGGTTAACTGGTCTAGGAACAGTGGGTTAACTGGTCTAGGAACAGTGGGTTAACTGGTCTAGGAACAGTGGGTTAACTGGTCTAGGAACAGTGGGTTAACTGGTCTAGGAACATTGGGTTAACTGGTCTAGGAACAGTGGGTTAACTGCCTTGTTCAGGGGCAGAACTTCACTTTGTCGTCTCTGTGATTTGAACTACCTTTTGGTTACTAGTCCAACACTCTAACTACTAGGCTACGCTGCCACCCCAACATGTTGTTGCTCTGTAGGTATTTTAAGATCTGGTGGTAGATCATGTCTGCGTCTGTGACCTCTTTCCATTTCCTGTTTTTCTCCATATTAATATCATGGTAGGTTGTTGTGTCATATTAATGTCATGGTAGGTTGTTGTGTCATATTAATGTCATGGTAGGTTGTTGTAGTGTCATATTAATGTCATGGTAGGTTGGAGTGTCATATTAATGTCATGGTAGGTTGTATTGTCATATTAATGTCATGGTAGGTTGTAGTGTCATATTAATGTCATGGTAGGTTGTAGTGTCATATTAATGTCATGGTAGGTTGTATTGTCATATTAATGTCATGGTAGGTTGTAGTGTCATATTAATGTCATGGTAGGTTGTTGTAGTGTCATATTAATGTCATGGTAGGTTGTAGTGTCATATTAATGTCATGGTAGGTTGTAGTCATATTCACGTCATGGTAGGTTGTAGTGTCATATTAATGTCATGGTAGGTTGTAGTGTCATATTAATGTCATGGTAGGTTGTAGTGTCATATTAATGTCATGGTAGGTTGTAGTCATATTCACGTCATGGTAGGTTGTAGTGTCATATTAATGTCATGGTAGGTTGTAGTGTCATATTAATGTCATGGTAGGTTGTTGTCATATTAATGTAATGGTAGGTTGGAGTGTCATATTAATGTCATGGTAGGTTGTAGTGTCATATTAATGTCATGGTAGGTTGTATTGTCATATTAATGTCATGGTAGGTTGTAGTGTCATATTAATGTCATGGTAGGTTGTTGTAGTGTCATATTAATGTCATGGTAGGTTGTAGTGTCATATTAATGTCATGGTAGGTTGTAGTCATATTCACGTCATGGTAGGTTGTAGTGTCATATTAATGTCATGGTAGGTTGTAGTGTCTCATTAATGTCATGGTAGGTTGTAGTGTCTCATTAATGTCATGGTAGGTTGTAGTGTCATATTAATGTCATGGTAGGTTGTATTGTCATATTAATGTCATGGTAGGTTGTAGTGTCATATTAATGTCATGGTAGGTTGTTGTAGTGTCATATTAATGTCATGGTAGGTTGTAGTGTCATATTAATGTCATGGTAGGTTGTAGTGTCATATTAATGTCATGGTAGGTTGTTGTGTCATATTAATGTCATGGTAGGTTGTAGTGTCATATTAATGTCATGGTAGGTTGTAGTGTCTCATTAATGTCATGGTAGGTTGTAGTGTCATATTAACTGCATCTATCTCCTCCCTGAAACCTCTCCCAGGTGCCCGGAGCAAGCGACTGATCCCTGTGAAGTATAGGTCTATGAAAAAACCTTTCCCCAGTATCCTGAGGTTCCTGACGGTGTGTGACTACACACGACCCTGTACACAGTCCTGGTTCTGGGTCCGGCTGGCCAAGGCCCTCTCCCTGCCCTGAATGGATCGTACAGACTTACAGCAACCAATCAGCACAGGGGGCCTGCCCCTCTCCAGCGGGAACAGAAAGAGTACATGTCAGCTCGGTGGTACTGTTACTTTACTGGGGACCATTGATCGCCACAGTCTGGTTTTTATATTACATTTGTTCACCTGTTAAGAATATTGTATAGATCAGATGTCTGCATGGTTGGCAACACATTTTACAATTATTTAGCTGTTTGTTTATCTGATTGGCCGGCTCTTTAGTTTCCACATCCTCCTTCCTCCTGTCATGGCGGCCATGTTGTCTCCTCAGATGAGAGATATCAATCAGCATGTGACTTCCTCCTGTCATGGCGGCCATATTGTCTCCTCAGATGAGAGATATCAGCCTGTGACTTCCTCCTGTCATGGCGGCCATATTGTCTCCTCAGATGAGAGATATCAGCATGTCTTCCTCCTGTCTTGACACCCTGTTTCAGTACAGAGCGGAGAGACTGACACCTGGCACATTCACCACACTTTATAAAGCTGTATAAATCCACCAATACCAAAATCTACCAAAACTGTAAAAAAATGTAAAGAAATGGGAGAAGGACAGGAAGTGATAAGGGACTTTGTCAGTGATGTAACTGTCCATTTCCTAATGGACTCATAGTGGGTTACTCATGCGCCCTTCTCTGGTAACTACTGGATGTATATTTTGTGTTTCTTCATTTCATCTGCACTGTTTTTCTATTAAAAAACATCTTTATTAAGCTTCCTAATGTCTACCAGCGTACTTACTTCTATATGGCATGACAGTTACTTTCAGTAGTGCCTGGTCCGGCAGTACCACAGGAGGGCCTGGTCCAGCATTACCACAGGAGGGCCTGGTCCAGCAGTACCACAGTAGGGCCTGGTCCAGCAGTACCACAGGAGGGCCTGGTCCGGCAGTTACTTTCAGTAGTGCCTGGTCCAGCAGTACCACAGGAGGGCCTGGTCCAGCAGTACCACAGGAGGGCCTGGTCCAGCAGTACCACAGTAGGGCCTGGTCCAGCAGTACCACAGGAGGGCCTGGTCCAGCAGTACCACAGGAGGGCCTGGTCCAGCAGTACCATAGTGGGGCCTGGTCCAGCAGTACCACAGTAGGGCCTGGTCCAGCAGTACCAGCAGTATCTCAAGACATCAATCAGGAAGTTAAAGCTTGGTCGCAAATGGTTCTTCCAAATGAACAATGACCCCAAGCATACTTACAAAGTTGTGGCAAAATGGCTTAAGGACAACAAAGTCAAGGTATTGGAGTGGCCATCACAAAGCCCCAATCTCAATCTTACAGAAAATTTTTGGGCAGAACTGAAAAAGCATTTGCGAGCAAGGAGGCCTACAAACCTGACTCAGTTACACCAGCTCTGTCAGGAGGAATGGGCCAAAATTCACCCAACTTATTGTGGGAAGCTTGTGGAAGGCTACCCAAAACATTTGGCCCAACTTAAACTATTCAAAGGCACTGCTACCAAATACTAATTGAGTGTATGTAAACTTCTGACCCACTGGGAATGTGATGAAAGAATTAAAAGCTGAAATAAATAATTATCTCTACTATTATTCTGACATTTCACATTCTTAAAATAAAGTGGTGATCCTAACTGACCTAAGACAGGGAATTTTTACTAAAATCAAATGTCAGGAATTGTGAAAAACTGAGTTTAAATGTGTTTGGCTAAGGTGTATGTAAACTTCAGACTTCAACTGTATATTTAGGTTGCCCAAGTTTCATACAGTTTTTCACCACATAGAGGAGAGTGATTGAATTACACTTTGAAAATATGATGTACTTCCGACTTCAACTGTATTTTAATGTGTTTAATAATGTTTTGGTTACTACATGATTCCATGTTCAATACTATTGGTCCATTATCATGTCAATCAAGGCTTGAATAGAAATGTAGTTCACACCCTGGATTTTGATGCCGACACAGTCACTACAGTCCCATTAGTTTTCATTGCAGCCTCATTTGAGTGCTGCGGTTGTGCAAATTTGTACGGAATGGGGTTAGTCAACAGTACACATTTCTAATTTTGACAGAAAGTGGTTTCATTTCAAGCTAAAGTGTACTGTTAGCTAGCTAGCTAACGATACGTGTATGATGTTATTATTCGTATCCCAGAACCGTTTGCTTTGCTAGTTAGAGCCTAATGTTAGCTAGCTACCATTGAAGCTAGTTGGTTAGCTCCCAGCAGATTCAAGCAAGGTAACTCGCCCCAATCCGTACAAATGTGCGTAACCGCGACATTCAAACGAGGCTACAAAGAAAACTAATGGGACTGTAGCGACTGTGTTGACTTCAAAATCGGGGGCGTGAACTAGGTTTCTATACAAGCGTTGATCGACATGGTAACGGCTCTATAGTATTGGAGAAAAGATGAGAAAACTGACCCTCCATTACATCGTGACGTGTCATGTCGTAACGTACAGCACACACAAAGCAACTATTTCTGTCTTACAATCTCTCTCCACCAGGTGGAGCACTTCTCTCATCCTTTAAAAACAAGACATGGACAGTGACGGGCGTAAGGGGGGATACCTAGTCATTTTTTGCATCATCACTGCAAGCGATCATCATTCTCAAAGCCGCTGTTTACTTCTGAAGATCACTTTAGCACTGCCCTAAAAACACGATTCAAATTCGACACAAACCTTCAAATAGCTATATAATGACACGTTATATAAACTCTTTTTATAGTGTTTTATTTACATTTTAGAGGCGATAAGGTGATAAGTTGGACAGATCGAGTGAAAAAAAGCTATTTTCCCCCACATCTCCTCTCCTTCTCACTATCACACATTAGTTTCGCTTCCCCACCCTCCATTTTTTAAAAGACCCGACGGGGCTCATTGCCTTGTTGAATTATGCAGAAACGGGCAGCGTTTAGGTCATGTCATTTATTTTGTTGGAAAGGGGAGAAATTGGCTATTACAATGACATTGACATTACAGTTGATCTGGAAGTAGAAATTTGGCAGAAATTTGACAAACTGACTTGTTTGAAAGGTGGCATCCTATGACGGTGCCAAGTTGAATGTCACTGAGCTCTTCAGTAAGGCCATCCTACTGCCACTGTTTGTCTATGGAGATTGCATGGGTGTGTGCTTGGTTTTATTCAGCAATGGGTGTGGCTGAAATAACTGAATACACTCATTTGAAGGGGTGTACTATGGTGTAGATATACTACAGGAACAATAAAGATAATAGATTGTTATTCAGATCTCAAACTTCATAATTTGAGAGACATTTTTGAAGAAAAATAATATGAATTGAATTATGAAATGATGCATTATTTACATCACAAAAAAACATTTTGATATCGGTGAACATTTCTAAATAAAAAGAGAAATAAAAGTTACAACACCAGCATGTTGTTTTCATAAATCACCGCTTCATTTCCAATCCAACTCCAAAATCAATAAAGAATGATGGGGAAAAAATTGTCAATGAAATTATGGGCAGAAAGACAAATTCAACTTTCATCAAATCAGATGGCTTATTCATCACAACACCATTTGATGTTGCCAATTGTTTTAATGATTACTTCATTGGCAAAGTGGTCAAACTTAGGCAGGAAATTCCAACAACGAACAGTGATCCATCATATTCATGCATAAAAATTAAAAAAATGAAAGAAAACCTTTGCAAGTTTGTATTTTGTAAAGTTAGTGTGGGAGAGGTGGAAAAATGATTGTTAACGATCAATAACGGAAAACCTCCTGGCATTGACAACTTCGATGGAAAGCTACTGGGGATGGTAGTTAACTCTATAGCCACTCCTGTCTGTCATATTTTTTATCTAATCTGAGATGAGAGGAAAGTCTTTGTCCTCAGGCCTGGAGGGAAGCCAAAGTTATTGGTTACTGGTTCTAACAGTAGGCCTATAAGCTCTTATCAAACTATTGGAACAAATGGTCTTACAGCAAATACAATGCTATTTCTCTGTAAAGAAATTAACAGCAGACTTTCAGCTTATAGAGAAGGGGACTCAACATGTACTGCACTGACGCTAATGACTGATGATTGGTTGAAAGAAGTTGGGAGCTGTACTCTTAGATTTCAGTACAGCCATTTGACATTATTGACTAAAACCTGTTGTTGAGAAAAAAGTATGTGTTATGGCTTTTCAACCTCTGCCATATTGTGGTCTCAGAGCTATCTATTTAATAGAACTCAGGTGGTTTTCTTTAATGGTTCTCTAATGTCAAACATAAAAAGAGTGGTGTACCACAGGGCAGCTTTCTAGGACCTCTACTCTTTTAAATTTTTACCAATGACCTGCCACTGGCATTAAACAAAGCATGTGTGTCCACGTGTGCTAATGATTCAACCATATGCGCATCAGCAACCACAGCTAATGAAGTCACTGAAATCCTTAACAGAGAGTTGCAGTCTGTTCCTGAACTGAACATCTCTAAAACTAAGAGCATTGTATTTGGTACAAATCATTCCTTAAGTTCTAGACCTCAGCTGAATCTGGTAATGAATGGTGTGGCTGTTGAACAAGTAGAGGAGACTAAATCACTTAGTGTTACCTTAGAATGTAAACTGTCATGGTCAAAACACATAGATTCAATGGGGAGAGGTCTGTCTGTAATAAAGATATGCTCTGCTTTTTTGACAGCGTGCTCCACAAAACAAGTCCTGCAGGCTCTAGTTTCATCTTATCTTGATTATTGTCCAGTCGTGTGGTCCAGTGTGGCTAAGAAAGACCTAGTTAAGCTGCAGCTGGCCCAGAACAGAGAGGCACATACTGCTCTTCATTGTAATCAGAGGGCTGATGTACATACTATGCATGCCAGTCAGATAAACAGATAAAGCAACTCCTCTCCTCTATTTGACCCAGTTAGTTTGGTACAACGCCTCTCCTCTAATGGACCCAGATAGTTTGGTACAACGCCTCTCCTCTAATGGACCCAGATAGTTTGTGTATGTATTGATATGGAGGCCACGTGTCAAATGTTTTAATTGATGTAGTTCTGTTCTTGAGCTGTTCTTGTCTATTAATGTTCTGTATTATGTGTCATGTTTTGTGTGGACTCCAGGAAGAGTAGCTGCTGCTTTTGCAACAGCTAACGGGGGATCCTACTAAGATACCAAAATTCCCAATATTTTGCTGATATGGAAAAGATGAAATCAGAATCATTTTGCTAAAATAGAAAAAATGAAATCAGAATCATTTTGCTAAAATAGAAAAAATGAAATCAGAATCAGGAGAGATCTTGTCTCAGAAATAAAACATCATATAATTGATCTGTAATTGTGTCCATAAAGTGGACTCTGGTGCTGATTACTGTCAAGCGACTCAGTGTATACAGTGTGTACATGGAGTACATAACCCAGGTGACTCCAACGATGCTGTGATTCAGTGTTGTCATGGTCACCGCGTCAGCTGAGAACACACAAAACATCACACTTTTACCAGTTATCCTCTCCATAAAAATGGAACTGTCCCACACTTTATACCGTTACTACCTTACATTCATTAAATGATAGATAAACACCTTGTACTGTGTTTGTGTGGTTATTAAACTGTCTGTGTGGTCACTAAATTGTCTGCGTGGTCACTAAACTGTCTGCGTGGTCACTAAACTGTCTGTGTGGTCACTAAATTGTCTGCGTGGTCACTAAACTGTCTGTGTGGTCACTAAACTGTCTGTGTGGTTATTAAACTGTCTGCGTGGTCACTAAACTGTCTGCGTGGTCACTAAATTGTCTGCGTGGTCACTAAACTGTCTGCGTGGTCACTAAACTGTCTGTGTGGTCACTAAACTGTCTGTGTGGTCACTAAACTGTCTGTGTGGTCACTAAACTGTCTGCGTGGTCTCTAAACTGTCTGCGTGGACACTAAACTGTCTGCGTGGACACTAAACTGTCTGCGTGGACACTAAACTGTCTGCGTGGTCACTAAACTGTCTGCGTGTTCACTAAACTGTCTGCATGGTCACTAAACTGTCTGCGTGGACACTAAACTGTCTGCGTGGACACTAAACTGTCTGCATGGTCACTAAACTGTCTGCATGGACACTAAACTGTCTGCATGGTCACTAAACTGTCTGCGTGGACACTAAACTGTCTGCGTGGACACTAAACTGTCTGCGTGGACACTAAACTGTCTGCGTGGACACTAAACTGTCTGCGTGGTCACTAAACTGTCTGCGTGGACACTAAACTGTCTGCGTGGTCACTAAACTGTCTGCGTGGTCACTAAACTGTCTGCATGGTCACTAAACTGTCTGCGTGGACACTAAACTGTCTGCGTGGACACTAAACTCTGCGTGGACACTAAACTGTCTGTGTGGACACTAAACTCACCAATCAGGGAGCTCTATATGACATCAGCGCTATTAGACCCCGGCGTCTCATTGGTTCTCTGCAGCCAGAGGTCTTTGTGTTGGGTGTGGCCAAAGCCCTCGTCATAGTTCCCTTTCCTCCTGAACAGCTGCTGGTAGTGGAACACACAGTAGAACTCCCCGTACAGCGGAGCATAGCTGTGCATGCTACACACACACACACACACACACACTGTGGGTGATGAATTCATATTCACTGAGGGTTGGGTGAATAATCAAGGTGTATGATATATGTTTGATTCGTTTCCAATGTTGATCTGATCTCATTGTCTCACCTGAGCTTCTTCTGACAGTGTTTACAGCAGAAACAGTTCTTGTGAAATATGAATTTATCAGCGGTCATTTTCTCCATAGGATAGACTGGCTTCAGACAGGATGAACACACGTCCTGTTTACATGGCAGGAACTGGAGGGACAGGGATGGCTGTTATAACACTAATATGAGTAGGGGAGCAAAATTCCGGTAACCTTACTAAAATTCCCAGGTTTTTGTGAAATACTGGTTGGAAGATTCCCGGAGTCGTAAGGGAATAAGCAGAGAAATCTGTAATCCTCCAACCAGGAGTTCTGGAAACCAATATAATTTTGGGAAAGTTAGTGTCATTTTACAACTCTAGATATGAGCTATTACATGGCAAACAGCTGTCATGCCAAGTTGAACTAGAGAGACGCTAACTGTTTAATGATGAAGTCAAAGACTGAAAACAATGAATATTTTCTTAGACTAGAGATCTGACTCCTGTTGCAACATGATAGAGATCTGACTCCTGTTGCAACATGATAGAGATCTGACTCCTGTTGCAACATGATAGAGATCTGACTCCTGTTGCAACATGATAGAGATCTGACTCCTGTTGCAACATGATAAGGCCAAAGACGATCCAGCTTGTTGTTGATAATGACAGAAATTGACCAACAGCATCTTATTACAATTCTTTCCAAAAAAAGAAGAAGACAAATGTTTAATTAAATCACACACTTCAAATAATCAAAATGAAACACATAAAAGTTATTTTTTTAAATTGTGATGATATTGAAATGCATTTCAATTAAACAAATCAAAGACAAGTTCTCTGTTTTTTTAATTGAACCTTTATTTAACTGAGCAAGTCAGTTAAGAACACTTTCTTATTTACAATGACAATGACTGATTCAATACCATCACAACACTACTGACTGATTCAATACCATCACAACACTACTGACTGATTCAATACCATCACAACACTACTGACTGATTCAATACCATCACAACACTACAGACTGATTCAATACCATCACAACACTACTGACTGATTATAAATATTCTAGGGTATTTTCTGATACAATGAAACACTTGATAAGATATTTTTATTCATTATGGAACCCCATTAGTTCCTGCCAAGGCAGCAGCTACTCTTCCTGGGGTTTATTATGGATCCCCATTAGTTCCTGCCAAGGCAGTAGCTACTCTTCCTAGGGTTTATTGTGGATCCCCATTAGTTCCTGCCAAGACAGCAGCTACTCTTCCTGGGGTTTATTATGGATCCCCATTAGTTCCTGCCAAGGCAGCAACTACTCTTCATGGGGTTTATTATGGATCCCCATTAGTTCCTGCCAAGACAGCAGCTACTCTTCCTGGGGTTTATTGTGGATCCCCATTAGTTCCTGCCAAGGCAGCAGCTACTCTTCCTGGGGTTTATTATGGATCCCCATTAGTTCCTGCCAAGGAAGCAGCTACTCTTCCTGGGGTTTATTATGGATCCCCATTAGTTCCTGCCAAGGCAGCAACTACTCTTCATGGGGTTTATTATGGATCCCCATTAGTTCCTGCCAAGGCAGCAGCTACTCTTCATGGGTTTCAGCAAAATTAACGCAGTTATGCAATTTTTTGAACATTCAAATAGATGTTCTGATTTCACAACACACTGTGTGCCCTCAGGCCCCAACTCCACCACTACAGAACAAAATCCATGTGTATGTGTGTATAGTGCACGTTATCGTGTGTGTGTATGCATGTGTCTGTCCTATGTTTGTCTCTTCACAGTCCCCGCTGCTCCATAAGGTGTATTTTTATCTGTTTTTTTTATCTGATTCTCCTGCTGCATCAGTCACCTGATGTGGAATAGAGTTCCATGTAGTCATGGCTCTATGTAGTACTGTGGAATAGAGTTCCATGTAGTCATGGCTCTATGTAGTACTGTGGAATAGAGTTCCATGTAGTCATGGCTCTATGTAGTACTGTGGAATAGAGTTCCATGTAGTCATGGCTCTATGTAGTACTGTGGAATAGAGTTCCATGTAGTCATGTCTCTATGTAGTACTGTGGAATAGAGTTCCATGTAGTCATGACTCTATGTAGTACTGTGGAATAGAGTTCCATGTAGTCATGTCTCTATGTAGTACTGTGGAATAGAGTTCCATGTAGTCATGGCTCTATGTAGTACTGTGGAATAGAGTTCCATGTAGTCATGACTCTATGTAGTACTGTGGAATAGAGTTCCATGTAGTCATGGCTCTATGTAGTACTGTGGAATAGAGTTCCATGTAGTCATGGCTCTATGTAGTACTGTGCGCCTCACATAGTCAGTTCTGGTCTTGGGGACTGTGAAGACACCTCTGGTAGCATGTCTGTCTCTCGTTGAATGTGAAAAGCGAGAGAGAAGCGCAGGGGGGTGGGTGATGGTGGGTCATTTGTCAGTGGCAGGTCGCCGGCTGTTCCTTGCTATGCACCGGCTGCGTGGTAGCGTTTGGTGTAGCCTCTCAGAGCCGTCGGGCATGTCCCCAGTGTCACAAATCTGACTTGTAGTGAGTTTTTTGTTATAGATAAGGCAGAGCAAAAATATATGTAAATGATTTCCTCAATCGAAATGAAGTGCCACCTGTTGAACAGCTTTGACCTGTTTCTCTGGTACTGCCTGTTGAACAGCTTTGACCTGTTTCTCTGGTACTGCCTGTTGAACAGCTTTGACCTGTTTCTCTGGTACTGCCTGTTGAACAGCTTTGACCTGTTTCTCTAGTACTGCCGGTTGAACAGCTTTGACCTGTTTCTCTGGTACTGCCTGTTGAACAGCTTTGACCTGTTTCTCTAGTACTGCCTGTTGAACAGCTTTGACCTGTTTATCTGGTACTACCTGTTGAACAGCTTTGACCTGTTTCTCTAGTACTGCCTGTTGAACAGCTTTGACCTGTTTCTCTGGTACTGCCTGTTGAACAGCTTTGACCTGTTTCTCTGGTACTGCCTGTTGAACAGCTTTGACCTGTTTCTCTGGTACTGCCTGTTGAACAGCTTTGTCCTGTTTCTCTGGTACTGCCTGTTGAACAGCTTTGACCTGTTTCTCTAGTACTGCCGGTTGAACAGCTTTGACCTGTTTCTCTGGTACTGCCTGTTGAACAGCTTTGACCTGCTTCTCTAGTACTGCCTGTTGAACAGCTTTGACCTGTTTCTCTGGTACTGCTTGTTGAACAGCTTTGACCTGTTTCTCTGGTACTGCCTGTTGAACAGCTTTGACCTGTTTCTCTGGTACTGCCTGTTGAACAGCTTTGACCTGTTTCTCTAGTACTGCCGGTTGAACAGCTTTGACCTGTTTCTCTAGTACTGCCTGTTGAACAGCTTTGACCTGTTTCTCTGGTACTGCCTGTTGAACAGCTTTGACCTGTTTCTCTAGTACTGCCTGTTGAACAGCTTTGACCTGTTTCTCTGGTACTACCTGTTGAACAGCTTTGACCTGTTTCTCTAGTACTGCCTGTTGAACAGCTTTGACCTGTTTCTCTGGTACTGCTTGTTGAACAGCTTTGACCTGTTTCTCTGGTACTGCCTGTTGAACAGCTTTTACCTGTTTCTCTAACTACTGCCTGTTGAAGGGCCTTGGCCTTCATGGTGGCTTGTTGGTGGGTGTAGATGGCAGCCTGGAGGTTTGAGATTCTGTCTTCCTCATCCAGCACTACGATCCACAACGATCTCTTCCTTCTGTTTCTCGAGGTGGACAGGTGTCTTCTGGGACGCTACATTAAAGGTCATGTATTTAACCTGAGGCTTCAGCATCACGCCTTAGCATCTCCCTCAAAGAGGTCTAATGGGTTTGCACTCAAAAATATGTTGCATAAAGCTTACTTTATTATTTAATGTTTTAAATGTTTTAGTGCATCTGGGATAGGGTACACAGACGTTTCGGCATTACTGCCTTCTTCAGTGTGTAGGTACAATTTTCTTTGAATTCAAAACAGCACTGATTCTTCACCGGCTCAGGTGAGTGTCTCAAGCTTTGATTCTTCACCGGCTCAGGTGAGTGTCTCAAGCTTTGATTCTTCACCGGCCCAGGTGAGTGTCTCAAGCTTTGATTCTTCACCGGCCCAGGTGAGTGTCTCAAGCTTTGATTCTTCACCGGCCCAGGTGAGTGTCTAGGTGCGTTGATGTCGCATCCTGGAAAACCATTCCTCTCTGCAGGTATGGTACTTTGGCCTGCCGGTCCTTGGCAAAGTGGATGCTTCTTTTGTTGGACACAGCTCTGGTTGGCTGAGAACATGCTCTTCAGTTTCTTCACATCAACCGGGACTCCGGATCATTCTGCTCCATAGGGTCCTCTGGTTGTTGTTGAAGATAATGTGTCTTTGGCTCTGTGTAGACACCCGTTACAATGTCTGTCTGGTTCTGGAGTTCCTCCTCCTCCTCTGGCTGGACGTGCAGGTTCTTGAAATACTCCAGATCACCCTTCTCAATGCAGCTCCTAAATAACTGTGACATTCCCCTTGACCTCATGTCTGTAATAGGCTGGGTTTGAGAGGTTCTGACTGGTGGCCAAGACAAGGCTGACGGTTGACTTCACATCGCCTCTCCTTACATCACTAGTCTCTGTTTTATTCTTGTCTCCTCCTGCAGCTACGTCTAGGACGTTTGTCTCCATCCTCTGTTCCTGCGGGTGGGAGTTACCTCTCCACCTCTCCTTCAGAGTAGTTGTACAAGGAGTTAACTGTGACCTCAGCCCATTCCTGACCATCCTCCTGTATAACTACTACTTTCCTCAGAGAGCTGTCCTGTTGACCTCAATGAGTTGGAGAATGTTAGTTGTTCTGAACTCTTTATCTTTAAAACCAGATGTACCTGATAGACAGGTATTGTCACCATGGTGACCTCCACATTCCCCAGCTACCTGACGCTTAAGGGTTGCCCGGGGCAACAGCTGGAGGATAAAGTTCTTAACCCTGCCCTCAGCCACCTCATCCTGTTCTATCTCTGGTCTCGGGACGGAGGTCAGCCCATACCTAGCCTTCTGACCACTTCTTGTCTCACTAGCCTCTATGATGGATCCGTGGGAGTGGAGGACGTTGAAGTGATGGAGAGAGTTCATTGTGTTGTTGATGCTCTCTGCCACTGTCTCTATCTCCACTCTGTTCTGGTGCTTGATCAGGTTAAACAGCATAGAGTCAAACAGCTGAGCACTGTTCCTAACAGTAACCTCTAACACCAACGTCTCCTCCTGAACCCATCTGTCTGGAGCTAAGTCTCCTTGAGGTGAAGGGTTATTCTGGGGCTTTGGTTCCTACAGATGTGATAGACATCCTGTTATGTTCATTTCTCTGAAAGGACTGTTTTCAAATAGAGTGCACTGACACTTTGACTTGTTAGACTAGTTTCAATGTCAACGTCTGCTGTTGAAGCGTACTGTGACTCTCTCAAAGACGTGTTTGACTGTGGAGACCCCTTCATGGACCTCACTAAGTGTGTGCATTGTTATATCCGGCATCCAGAGCTTCTCCCCCGGATTGAGAACTCACATCAAGATTTGTAAAACAAATGTGCTTTTGATCACTCTCTGAACTGTCTTACTCTTCTCAAACACTTGTTTTCTCTTAGGAACTGCTCCTCACTTGTCCTCCGACACGAGCACCTTGTTCAGGGCTACAAGTTAATCTCGGCTGGCCAAAAGGGTGTCGTGCTGCTGGCTCTCAAACACCCTCTTAGCAGATTGGACGTCCAATGTGACCAACTCCTCCTCCTCACACTCACTAAGTTCCCCATGAGCAGCATCAGCCCTCTCCACCTTGTCCGTGGCCCCGTTAACCCTCTCCTCTTGAATGTTCTGGCTATCCAATGGCTGCTCAAACAAAGCTGATGTTCTCTTCACATTTGCCCAAACTCCAGCCCCAACTCCAACCCCAGCTCCAACCAAGTCACTAAGATACTTCTTTGCAAACAGCCTCTACAAACCAAGTCATATTATGTTAGCTAAACTCCAGACATTCTGTTAGTTGAACTCCAAACATTCTGTTAGCTGAGCTCCAAACATTCTGTTAGCTGAACTCCAAACATTCTGTTAGCTGAACTCCAAACATTCTGTTAGCTGAACTCCAAACATTCTGTTAGCTGAACTCCAAACATTCTGTTAGCTGAACTCCAAACATTCTGTTAGCTGAACTCCAAACATTCTGTTAGGTGAACTCCAAACATTATGTTAGCTGAACTCCAAACATTCTGTTAGGTGAACTCCAAACATTATGTTAGCTGAACTCCAAAACAATCGGTGCCGTAAGTTACATTCCTCAGTGAAAGCAGGCTTATTCATATTTTTCAGTGTTTGTATGGTTATGGTTTGACAAAATACCATTATATTACAACAAAATCAACAGCAAAACAACATTACCTGCAAGCCAAACAAACAATCCTTCTAAAATACACCTTGCACCTTGTGACAACAGGACAACAGGACTCCTCTGCCTACCTTGGATGGTTTCACTCCTCTCTTGGTTGGAGAGGGTGGATCTTGAGCCTGCAGGGAAACATCATAATATCAATATGACAAACTAATATAATAATAATTATTTGTAAGGATAATCACTATAATTACATAACAGTTATAGTACTGTATATTTTTCGACTGGCTTCTCAGTGATCTGACTTCATGTTTTCTGTGTGTTGTGGACACCAAAGGCCTTCATGTTTTCTGTGTGTTGTGGACACCAGAGGCCTTCATGTTTTCTGTGTGTTGTGGACACCAGAGGCCTTCATGTTTTCTGTGTGTTGTGGACACCAGAGGCCTTCATGCTTTCTGTGTGTTGTGGACACCAGAGGCCTTCATGTTTTCTGTGTGTTGTGGACACCAGAGGCCTTCATGTTTTCTGTGTGTTGTGGACACCAGAGGCCTTCATGTTTTCTGTGTGTTGTGGACACCAGATGCCTTGATGTCTTCTGTGTGTTGTGGAGACCAGATGCCTTGATGTCTTCTGTGTGTTGTGGATACCAGATGCCTTGATGTTGTCTGTGTGTTGTGGAGACCAGAGGCCTTCATGTTTTCTGTGTGTTGTGGACACCAGAGGCCTTCATGTTTTCTGTGTGTTGTGGACACCAGAGGCCTTCATGTTTTCTGTGTGTTGTGGACACCAGAGGCCTTCATGTTTTCTGTGTGTTGTGGACACCAGAGGCCCTCATGTTTTCTGTGTGTTGTGGAGACCAGATGCCTTGATGTCTTCTGTGTGTTGTGGAGACCAGATGCCTATATATATAGATCCTACAGAAGACAGACATGGAGCTATAGCAGGACTCTCCAACCCTGTTCCTGGAGATTCACCCTCCTGTAGGTTTTAACTCACCATGTTCCTGGACATCTACCCTCCTGTAGGTTTTAACTCCAACCCTGTTCCTGGAGAGTTACCCTCCTGTAGGTTTGAACTCCAACCCTGTTCCTGGAGATCACACTCCACCTCACCTACAGGACAATATATCTCCAGGAACATGGTTGGAGTTAAAACCTACAGGAAGATAGATCTCCAGGAACATGGTTGGAGTTAAAACCTACAGGAAGGTAGATCTCCAGGGACATGGTTGGAGTTAAAACCTACAGGACGATAGATCTCCAGGAACATGGTTGGAGTTAAAACCTACAGGAAGGTAGATCTCCAGGAACATGGTTGGAGTTAAAACCTACAGGAAGGTAGATCTCCAGGAACATGGTTGGAGTTAAAACCTACAGGAAGTTAGATCTCCAGGAACATGGTTGGAGAGTCCTGATCTATAGATCCTTGAGATAAGATGGACATAGTTCTATAGCTCATAGATAAAATACTGTAACACCTCTAACCCCAGGGCCAATGAGACACATCTCAGAGGAACGAGGGAAGGAGTACTGACCGTTGACTCTGCAGCTGCTACCTTGGACAGATAGAGAGCAGATATGGCTCTGACAGAGACAGAAGCGGCCGGTTTCTCCGTCTCTGGGCTGAAGGAGGAGGAACCGGCGTCACTGAGGTCTGAGATCGACTTCCTCTTGTCATCTACGGAAATATCAGAGGGACAAACAGTTTTTTTTGCACACACTTTCCCATTGATATCTTACAAGACATTCTTAGCTGTGATGCACAGCAAATTTATACCATTTCACAGTTTTACCCCACTTCATTGTGATGATAGCGTATCTTAATGTACTGTGTGTAACCCTAACCTATTACGTCTCCGTCCACTCACAGCGTTTCTAAACCCAGAGGAGCAACATGGTGAGTCTTCCGGGAACGCTTGTGAAGCAGACCAAGCAGACCAGGCCGCGGTTTGGGGTTTGAGAAGTCAATGAGTGAAGAATTCTTCCTTAGACCAAGCCGCGGTTTGGGGTTTGAGAAGTCAATGAGAGAAGTGAAGAATTCTTCCTTAGACCAAGCAGACCAGGCAGCGGTTTGGTGTTTGAGAAGTCAATGAGAGAAGTGAAGAATTCTTCCTTAGACCAAGCAGACCAGGCAGCAGTTTGGTGTTTGAGAAGTCAATGAGAGAAGTGAAGAATTCTTCTTTAGACCAAGCAGACCAGGCCGCGGTTTGGGAAGTCAATGAGAGAAGTGAAGAATTCTTCCTTAGACCAAGCAGACCAGGTCGCGGGTTGGGGTTTGAGAAGTCAATGAGAGAAGTGAAGAATTCTTCCTTAGACCAAGCAGACCAGGCAGCAGTTTGGTGTTTGAGAAGTCAATGAGAGAAGTGAAGAATTCTTCTTTAGACCAAGCAGACCAGGCCGCGGTTTGGGAAGTCAATGAGAGAAGTGAAGAATTCTTCCTTAGACCAAGCAGACCAGGTCGCGGGTTGGGGTTTGAGAAGTCAATGAGAGAAGTGAAGAATTCTTCCTTAGACCAAGCAGACCAGGCAGCGGTTTGGGGTTTGAGAAGTCAATGAGAGAAGTGAAGAATTCTTCCTTAGACCAAGCAGACCAGGCAGCGGTTTGGGGTTTGAGAAGTCAATGAGAGAAGTGAAGAATTCTTCCTTAGACCAAGCAGACCAGGCAGCGGTTTGGTGTTTGAGAAGTCAATGAGAGAAGTGAAGAATTCTTCCTTAGACCAAGCAGACCAGGCCGCGCAATGAGAGAAGTGAAGAATTCTTCCTTAGTTGTTTATTTTCTCCAAATCTAAAGGCACAGCCCTGATTGGAGCCCATGTCTTCAGTAGTTGAACGTGTTATTACTCCAACGTTTTCATCTTCGTCAAAAACAGCTTTATATCGACGGACTGCCTTTGATTTGATGGCCTGCAGGAACGCGAGACGACCGTTAGACCCGATGACCTGTTTCTACGCACGAGCTTAGCTAGCCAACGCTGCAATGACATCACCTACAAGTGTGATCGGGGATTTCTATTGGACAAGCAGTTTCTTCATCTGTAGTGTCTTTACTTCTGCCAAATGTGTCTCTTGTGATTGTGAGGATCAAGTCTGTATCAGCTGTAGTGGAAATTTCAGTACTGAGAGAAACTTGGACAATTATTCAAACAATCATCTTTATTCAGCATCGATTAATTATTATTAGAGCCAACAGCCTGCTCCACCTACTCATTCACTGCTGCAGGCCCTTTATAGAACCAACAGCCTGCTCCACCTACTCATTCACTGCTGCAGCTGTCTGGCCTGCCTTAGCTCCCCAGTCCCCAATCATGTGGTACACAAGTTAACAAACTTGAATAATGCAACATAGCATTTAGAACTGTTAATTACTGTTCACAAAACAATGTCCCTACAGGCTAGAACACTTTCCAATGCAAGACAAAACCGGAAGCTTCCAACTTTAATTGTAGTCTAACTTTCTGTGTTAGCTTACAGCTGACTTCAGTAATGTAGTACAGCCACAAAGTCAGATTCCATAGCCACAAAGTCAGATTCCACAGCCACAAAGTCAGATTCCACAGCCACAAAGTCAGATTCCACAGCCACAAAGTCAGATTCCACAGCCACAAAGTCAGATTCCACAGCCACAGAGTCAGATTCCACAGCCACAAAGTCAGATTCCACAGCCACATTCTGCCTCAAGAATGAAGTCATTAATTTCTTAAAGACACAGCACACACTTTTCGAAAAGAAGAGATTGCTTCTTCTATGCAAATGTTGTAGAGCCTATAGAAGAATCAGGGCCTTCTGATTCACACAGTAGAGTCTATAGAAGAATCCGGGCCTTGTGATTCACACAGTATAGCCTATAGAAGAATCAGGGCCTTCTGATTCACACAGTAGAGTCTATAGAAGAATCCGGGCCTTGTGATTCACACAGTATAGTCTATAGAAGAATCCGGGCCTTGTGATTCACACAGTAGAGTCTATAGAAGAATCAGGGCCTTGTGATTCACACAGTATAGTCTATAGAAGAATCAGGGCCTTGTGATTCACACAGTAGAGGCTATAGAAGAATCAGGGTCTTGTGATTCACACAGTAGAGTCTATAGAAGAATCAGGGCCTTGTGATTCACACAGTAGAATCTATAGAAGAATCAGGGCCTTGTGATTCACACAGTATAGTCTATAGAAGAATCAGGGCCTTGTGATTCACACAGAATAGTCTATAGAAGAATCAGGGCCTTGTGATTCACACAGTAGAGTCTATAGAAGAATCAGGGCCTTGTGATTCACACAGTATAGTCTATAGATGAATCAAGGACCTGTGATTCACACAGTATAGTCTATAGAATAATCAGGGCCTTGTGATTCACACAGTATAGTCTATAAAAGAATCAGGGCCTTGTGATTCACACAGTAGAGTCTATAGAACAATCAGGGCCTTGTGATTCACACAGTATAGTCTATAGAAGAATCAGGGCCTTGTGATTCACACAGTAGAGTCTATAGAAGAATCAGGGCCTTGTGATTCACACACTATAGTCTAAAGAAGAATCAGGGCCTTATGATTCACACAGTAGAGTCTATAGAAGAACCTCACCTCACTTCAGCCCTAGATCTATTGGCTTATAAAAACCCAAAGACAACATAGACAACTACTGTAATACACTTCCTAGCATATTACTCGCCAATGTCCAATCTCTAGACAACAAGGTACACGAAATTAGGGCACGAGTTGCCTTCCAGAGAGACATCAGAGATTATAATGTTCTCTATTTCATGGAAACATGGCTCACTCTGGATATGTTGTCAGAGTCGGTACAGCCACCTGGTTTCTTTACGCATCGCGCCAACAGAAACAAACATCTCTCCGGTAAGAAGAAGGGCGGGGTTGTATGCCTTATGATTAACGGCTCATGGTGTAATCACAACAACATACAGGAACTCAAGTTCTTTTGTTCACTTGACCTATAATTCCTTACGATCAAATACCGACCGCATTATCTTCCAAGAGATATCTCTTTGATTATAGTCACAGCCGTGTATATCCCCACCCCCAGCAGATACCTCGTTGGCCCTGAAAGAACTTCACTGGACTTTATGTACACTGGAAACCACACATTCTGAGGCTGCATTTACTGTAGCTGGGGATTTTAACTTCTTATGGCTGGGGGGCAGTATTGAGTAGCTTGGATGAATAAGGTGCCCAAAGTAAACGGCCTGCTCCTCAGTCTCAGTTGCTAATATAAGCATATTATTATTAGTATTGGATAGAACTCTAAAGTTTCTAAAACGGTTTGAATGACGTCTGTGAGTATAACAGAAGTCATATGGCAGGCAAAAACCTGAGGAGAAATCAAAAAAGGAAGTGAGAAATTTGAGGCTGGTATGCAATTCAACACAGTTCTCATTGAAATCCACTTGAGATATTAATGAAGTTGCACTTCCTAGGGCTTCCACTAGATGTCAACCATCTATAGAAATTTTAATGAGGCTTCTACTGTGTTGTGGGACTGAATAACAGCAGAATGAATCAGGTGTCTGGCAGTCAGCCATTTTCTGGTCACTTTTCTGATATATGTTAGAAACATCCTAATGATTGATTCTGTACTTAGTTTGAAATGTTTCTTCGACCTGTAATTTAACTTTTAGAAGTTTTGGTCCGACGTAGCGCTGACCAGAACGAGCGTTTGGATATGTAAACCAAACACGCTAACAAAAGGAGGTATTTGGACATAAATAACGGACATTATCGAACAAAACAAACATTTATGGACCTGGGATTCCTGAGAGTGCTTTCTGATGAAGATCATCAAAGGTAAGGGAATATTTATCATGTAATTTCTTGTTTATGTTGACGCCAACATGGCGGCTAATTTGACTATTTCCGTCTCAGATAATTGCATGGTTTGCTTTTTCAGTAAAGTTTTTTTGAAATCTGACACAGCGGTTGCATTAAGGAGAGGTATATCTATAATCCCATGTGTATAACTTGTATTATCATCTACATTTATTATGAGTATTTCTGTTGAATGATGTGGCTATGCAAAATCACTGGATGTTTTTGGATGTTTTTGGAACTAGTGAATGTACACGCCAATGTAAACTCAGATTTTGATATAAATATTAACTTTATTAAACAAAACATACATGTATTGTGTAACATGAAGTCCTATGAGTGTCATCTGATGAAGATCATCAAAGGTTAGTGATTAATTTGATCTATATTTGTGCTTTTTGTGATCGCTATCTTTGGCTTGAAAAATGGCTGTGTTTCTGTGGCTTGGTGGTGACCTAACATAGTCATTTGTGGTGCTTTTGCTGTAAAGCATATTTGAAATCAGACACTATGGATTAATGGCAGCATTCGCGCAAAACTGAAAGCACGAACCACCGCTTTTAATTATGGCAAGGCGAACGGAAACATGACAGAATACAAACAGTGTAGTTATTCCCTCCACAAGGCAATCAAACAAGCAAAGCATCAGTATAGAGACAAAGTAGAGTCGCAATTCAACGGCTCAAACATTAGACGTACTTGGCAGGGACTACAGTTAATCACAGATTACAAAAAGAAATCCAGCCAAGTCGTGGACATCGACGTCTTGCTCCCAGACAAATTAAACAACTTCTTTGCTCGCTTTGAGGACAATATAGTGCCACTGACACAGCCCGCTACCAAAACCTGTGGGCTCTCCTTCGCCGCAGTCAACCCTCGCAAGGCTGTCGGCCCAAACTAGCCACGTCCTCAGACCATCTGGCTGGTGTATTTACGGACATATTCAATCTCTCCTTATCCCAGTCTGTTTTCCCCACATGCTTCAAGATGGCCACCATTGTTCCTGTTCCCAGGAAAGATAATGTATCTGAAATAAATGACCATCGCCCCATTGCACTCACTTCTGTCATCATAAAGTGCTATGAGATACTAATCAAGGATCATATCACCTCCACCTTTCCTGATACCCTTGACCCACTCCAATTTGCTTACCGCCCCAATTTGTCCACTGACGATGCAATCACCATCACACTGCACACTGCCCTATCCCATCTGAACAAGAGGAATACCTACAGTTGAAGTTGGAAGTTTACATACACTTAGGTTGGAGTCATTAAAACTAGTTTTTCAACCACTCCACAAATGTCTTGTTTTAACAAACTATAGTTTTGGCAAGTTGGTTAGGACATCTACTTTGTGCATGATACAAACAATTGTTTACAGACAGCTTATTTCACGTATAATTCACTGTATCACAATTCCAGAGGGTCAGAAGTTTACATACACTAAGTTGACTGTGCCTTTTAACAGCTTGTAAAATTCCAGAAAATTATGTCATGGCTTTAGAAGATTCTGATAGGCTAATTGACATCATTTGAGTCAATTGGAGGTGTACCTGTGGATGTATTTCAAGGCCTACCTTCAAACTCAGTGTCTCTTTGCTTGACATCATGGGAAAATCAAAAGAAATCAACCAAGTACTTATTTTCCACCATAATTTGCAAATAAATTCATTAAAAATCCTACAATGCGATTTTCTGGATGTTTTTTCTCATTTTGTCTGTCATAGTTGAAGTGTACATATGAGGAAAATTACAGGCCTCTCTCATCTTTTTAAGTGGGAGAACTTGCACAATTGGTGGCTGACTAAATACATTTTTTTGCCCCACTGTATATACTGTACTCTATTTAATCTACTGCATCTTGCCTATGCCGCACGGCCATCGCTCATCCATATATTTATATGTACATATTCTATTCATTCCTTTACATTTGTGGGTATTTGTGTGTATAAGGTAGTTGTTGTGAAATTGTTAGATTACTTGTTAGATATTACTGCACGGTCGGAACTAGAAGCACAAGCATTTCCCTACAGTCTCATTAACATCTGCTAACCATGTGTATGTGACCAGTAACATCTGCTAACCATGTGTATGTGACCAATAACATCTGCTAACCATGTGTATGTGACCAATAACATCTGCTAACCATGTGTATGTGACCAATAACATGAGATTTGATGCTATAGTATCTTGAAGTTAGAGTTACAGCCTGCATCATTAACATGGAATAAAGACCAATAGGATAACAGAGGAGAAGAGAGAGTGTCACGTTCTGACCATCGTTTGTGTGTGTTTTCCTTGTTTTAGTGTTGGTCAGGACGTGAGCTGGGTGGGCATTCTATGTTGTGTGTCTGGTTTGTCTATTTCTATGTCTGGCCTGATATGGTTCTCAATCAGAGGCAGGTGTTAGTCATTGTCTCTGATTGGGAACCATATTTAGGTAGCCTGGGTTTCACTGTGTGTTTGTGGGTGATTGTTCCTGTCTCTGTGTTTTCACAATTCATTATTTTGTAGTTTATTCATGTATAGTTTTTCCTTTATTAAACAAACATGAATCATCACAACGCTGCATTTTGGTCCGACTCTCCTTCACCTACAGAAAGCCGTTACAGAGAGAGGGAGGCCTCTCAGACACGGGCCTTTCTAGGCAGTGTTTACCCTTTGGTTCAGCCAGTATCACATAGGTTTCTAGGCAGTGTTTACCCTTTTGTTCAGACAGTATTACATAGGTTTCTAGGCAGTGTTTACCCTTTGGTTCAGCCAGTATCACATAGGTTTCTAGGCAGTGTTTACCCTTTGGTTCAGCCAGTATCACATAGGTTTCTAGGCAGTGTTTACCCTTTGGTTCAGCCAGTATCACATAGGTTTCTAGGCAGTGTTTACCCTTTGGTTCAGCCAGTATCACATAGGTTTCTAGGCAGTGTTTACCCTTTGGTTCAGCCAGTATCACATAGGTTTCTAGGCAGTGTTTACCCTTTGGTTCAGCCAGTATCACATAGGTTTCTAGGCAGTGTTTACCCTTTGGTTCAGCCAGTATCACATAGGTTTCTAGGCAGTGTTTACCCTTTGGTTCAGCCAGTATCACATAGGTTTCTAGGCAGTGTTTACCCTTTGGTTCAGCCAGTATCACATAGGTTTCTAGGCAGTGTTTACCCTTTGGTTCAGCCAGTATCACATAGGTTTCTAGGCAGTGTTTACCCTTTGGTTCAGCCAGTATCACATAGGTTTCTAGGTAGTGTTTACCCTTTGGTTCATCCAGTATCACATAGGTTTCTAGGCAGTGTTTACCCTTTGGTTCATTCAGTATCACATAGGTTTCTAGGCAGTGTTTACCCTTTGGTTCAGCCAGTATCACATAGGTTTCTAGGCAGTGTTTACCCTTTGGTTCAGCCAGTATCACATAGGTTTCTAGGCAGTGTTTACCCTTTGGTTCAGCCAGTATCACATAGGTTTCTAGGCAGTGTTTACCCTTTGGTTCAGCCAGTATCACATAGGTTTCTAGGCAGTGTTTACCCTTTGGTTCAGCCAGTATCACATAGGTTTCTAGGCAGTGTTTACCCTTTTGTTCAGCCAGTATCACATAGGTTTCTAGGCAGTGTTTACCCTTTGGTTCAGCCAGTATCACATAGGTTTCTAGGCAGTGTTTACCCTTTGGTTCAGCCAGTATCACATAGGTTTCTAGGCAGTGTTTACCCTTTGGTTCAGCCAGTATCACATAGGTTTCTAGGTAGTGTTTACCCTTTGGTTCAGCCAGTATCACATAGGTTTCTAGGCAGTGTTTACCCTTTGGTTCAGCCAGTATCACATAGGTTTCTAGGCAGTGTTTACCCTTTGGTTCAGCCAGTATCACATAGGTTTCTGAAATACATGAAGTGCCTTCAGAAAGTATTCACACCTCTTGATTTATTCCACATTGTGTTACAGACTGAATTCAAAAATAGATTTGATTTATTTTCCCTCACACATCTACACACAATACCCCTCAATGACAAGTTGAAAACATGTTTTTAGATATTCTTGCAAATGTATCTAAAATGAAGCTCCCGACGAAGAGTTAATGTGTTGAAGTTGCATCCAGAAGCAGTTTGGAACTCTGTAGTGAGTGTTGCAACCGAGGATTTTTATGCGCTATGCGCTTCAGTACTCGGCGGTCCCACTCTGTGTGTTTGTGTGGCCTACCACTTCGCGGCTGAGCTGTTTTTGCACATAGACTTTTCCACTTCACAATAATAACAGCAATAACAGCACATACAGTTGACTGGGGCAGCTCTGGGGCAGAAATTTGACGAACTGACTTGTTGAAAGTCTGAGCTCTTCAGTAAGTCCATTCTCCTGCCAGTGTTTTCCTATGGAGATTGCATGTCTGTGTGCTCAATGTTATACACCTGTCAGCAACGGGTGTGGCTGATAAAGACGAATACAGTAATTTGAAGGGGTGTCCACATACTTTTGTGTATATATAGTGTAGATACAGTAGGTTGACTGTTGTGGGGGTCTGTATGACATGAGTGAGATATATACATTGCTGTACATTGCTGATGAAATGTAATCACGTGATGTGATGACTAGGACAGTTCTGTAGTTACTCACCATCCTGAGATGCTGTAGATATCTTTTCCAGGTTGATACCACTGATGGTCTTTCTCCTCTCTGAGCGCGTCATTCTCCCAACCTCGGGGGACAGACATGACAAAGTTTGTATGATGTCACTGCTAACCACCAGACATGATACGGTATATTAGCAGTAGAACAGTACCATGGTTACTGGAATAATATCATGATAACTGGAATAATACCATGATAACTGGAATAATACCATGATTACTGGAATAATACCATGATTACTGGAATAATAACATGATTACTAGAATAATACCATGATTACTGGAATAATAACATGATTACTGGAATAATAACATGATTACTAGAATAATAACATGATTACTAGAATAATACCATGATTACTAGAATAATAACATGAAGGGCTGTGTCCAGGCACTCCACGATGCGTCGTGCATAAGAAGCCGCGGTATATTGGCCATACACCACACCCCCTCGTGTCTTATTGATTAATTATATGTGGGAGAATGTCAGATATATGCCAGCTTAATCTCTGGCATGTTGTAATCATTTACAGTTTTTACAGTCAAGGGGTGTTGCCTTTGTTTCGCTCTAGTGGTTGCTTCACTCACTCTCACTCTCACACTAACCTGCCTAGTCAGTGAGTCAGTTGAACGAGAGCCAACTGCATTTTAAACCTCATCATCCCGGTGAGCGAATTATAAAGCAGAGGATAGGAGACACCAAGTTAAGTGGAGTGTAATGATATAATCGTTTTTTTTTTTTATGACGTGTTAATGTAAAAGTCTGTTAGCATAGAAGCTAACATCAGCTAAAGTTCCAGTCAAGCTAGCATGTTGTAGTCATGGCGACAGGACCAAGGAACGTCCCACACGGTGTAAACATTATAACTAACTGTTTTAGGGATAATATGTTGAGAATTTACATGATGAAAATGTATCTATGAGATCAGATGATAATGAATACCTTTTTACTCATTGTGTTTTGGTATGTTGGTTATTTACAATTGTAAATGAGTAGCCAAGTCAGTTGATTTAGAGAGAGACAACTGAAAACTGTATTGAAGAGAGAAGCACCTGATAAACGTTTTTTAAATCTTCAAGGTTTCAGACTCCCTTCATTCTTCTCACCATACCCTATCCAGGTCCCAAGGTTTAATAGGGTACACTACACTACTAGACCATGTCTGTTGTGGTTTTACACTAAGAGTTAAAGGTGTTTGAGAGGGTACGAGGCCTACGCTTTTCCATTGCAGAGCTAGTAGTCCATGTTGCATTTTGTGAGTACCATAAAGTACTATGTTTTTGGTCACTTTACCTGACAAACGGTGGGACACAGACATGGTCTAGTAGTGTAGTGTACCCTATTAACTCATAGTTAAAGGTGGGACACAGACATGGTCTAGTAGTGTAGTGTACCCTATTAACTCATAGTTAAAGGTGGGACACAGACATGGTCTAGTAGTGTAGTGTACCCTATTAACTCATAGTTAAAGGTGGGACACAGACATGGTCTAGTAGTGTAGTGTACCCTATTAACTCATAGTTAAAGGTGGGACACAGACATGGTCTAGTAGTGTACCTTATTAACTCATAGTTAAAGGTGGGACACAGACATGGTCTAGTAGTGTACCTTATTAACTCATAGTTAAAGGTGGGACACAGACATGGTCTAGTAGTGTAGTGTACCCTATTAACTCATAGTTAAAGGTGGGACACAGACATGGTCTAGTAGTGTACCCTATTAACTCATAGTTAAAGGTGGGACACAGACATGGTCTAGTAGTGTACCTTATTAACTCATAGTTAAAGGTGGGACACAGACATGGTCTAGTAGTGTACCTTATTAACTCATAGTTAAAGGTGGGACACAGACATGGTCTAGTAGTGTAGTGTACCCTATTAACTCATAGTTAAAGGTGGGACACAGACATGGTCTAGTAGTGTACCTTATTAACTCATTGTTAAAGGTGGGACACAGACATGGTCTAGTAGTGTACCCTATTAACTCATAGTTAAAGGTGGGACACAGACATGGTCTAGTAGTGTAGTGTACCCTATTAACTCATAGTTAAAGGTGGGACACAGACATGGTCTAGTAGTGTAGTGTACCCTATTAACTCATAGTTAAAGGTGGGACACAGACATGGTCTAGTAGTGTAGTGTACCCTATTAACTCATAGTTAAAGGTGGGACACAGACATGGTCTAGTAGTGTAGTGTACCCTATTAACTCATAGTTAAAGGTGGGACACAGACATGGTCTAGTAGTGTAGTGTACCTTATTAACTCATAGTTAAAGGTGGGACACAGACATGTTTCACTACATGCTGCTAGTACAAAAACATGTTGTTTTTATTGTACTACCATGGTTCATTTTTGTACCACGGTAGCTAGTACAATTTTTAAAAATCATGTTTTTGGGTCACTACCATGGCAGAAAAATACCATGGTATTGCAACAGTACCATGGTATTTTCCTGCCATGGTAGTGACCAGAAAACATATGCTAGTACCATGGTATTTTCCTGCCATTTCCTGCCATGGTATTTTTTCATTGTACACTCATGGTACATTTTTGTAGCTACAGCTAGCTGTAACGTATGCTTTCACACACTGACTGGACACTGACTGGACTCTACCCACACACTGACTAGACTCTACCCACACACTGACTGACCTCTACCCACACACTGACTGGACTCTACCCACACACTGACTGACCTCTACCCACACACTGACTGGACTCTACCCACACACTGACTGGACTCTACCCACACACTGACTGGACTCTACCCACACACTGACTAGACTCTACCCACACACTGACTGGACTCTACCCACACACTGACTGGACTCTACCCACACACTGACTGGACTCTACCCACACACTGACTGGACTCTACCCACACACTGACTAGACTCTACCCACACACTGACTGGACTCTACCCACACACTGACTGGACTCTACCCACACTGACTGGACTCTACCCACACTGACTGGACTCTACCCACACACACTGACTGGACTCTACCCACACACTGACTGGACTCTACCCACACACTGACTGGACTCTACCCACACACACTGACTGGACTCTACCTACACACTGACTGGACTCTACCCACACACTGACTGGACTCTAGACCTTACTGTCTATTATCTATCCTGATTGACTAGTCACTTTACCCCTACCTACATTATATTACCTACCCTACTACCTACACTGCTGTTACTGTCTATTATCTACCCTGATTGACTAGTCACTTTACCCCTACCTACATTATATTACCTACCCTACTACCTACCCTACTACCAACACTGCTACTCTGTCTATTATCTATCCTGATTGACTAGTCACTTTACCCCTACCTACATTATATTACCTACCCTACTACCTACCCTACTATAGCCATGTTATTACCTGGTACTTCCTGTATGTAGCCATGTTATTACCTGGTACTTCCTGTATGTAGCCATGTTATTACCTGGTACTTCCTGTATATAACCATGTTATTACCTGGTACTTCCTGTATATAACCATGTTATTACCTGGTACTTCCTGTATATAGCCATGTTATTACCTGGTACTTCCTGTATATAACCATGTTATTGTTATTTTATTTTGTTACTATTTTCTTTATGTTCTTGTCTTACTTTTTAACTCTGCATTGTTTGGAAAGGGCTCGTAAGTAAGCATTTCATGTAACTGTCTACACCTGTTGTATTCGGCGCATGTGACAAATCAAATGTGATTTGATTGTTTTGATTTGTTTGGCTCACCTGTGTAGTGACCTCCTCTCTAGCCGGGGATGCAGGTGAAGGTACAGCTTTCTCCTCTGTAGGGCCCTTTCTCTCCTCCACAAACCCATTGATGGCTGGGGCCGCAGCTGCCATCTTGGGACGTGATGGTGTTTGGCCTACAGCTCCCATGATGCTCTTCACCTTCTCCTTGGTGACCTTTGACTCGAAGAGAGCCTTCAGGGCTCCGATACTACCGGCCGGGTCGACTCTGGGAGAGGGGCCAGGGAGACTGGACATGGACTTACTGCGGGAGAGATTGGCCGACCCCCGGGACGTCTCTCCTAACAGGCTAGTTGACCCACGGGTCTTCTCTCTCACACTGGGCTGGATCCTGGTCGTCTCTCTCACTCCGTTGTTTCTCATCAAGGACTCCAGCTTGCGTTCCTGTGCGCTCTCTGCCAGTTGTCTTTTTGTTTTCTCACGGACGTTTGAGTAGGAGGTCTGATTCTTGGTTATCTGCTGGAGAAAGAATCAGAAGAAGACAGAGGCTGCTTAGTGTCCATCCTGAGACAGTCGACAATCAGAAGTTGATGACATGAAATGTGGTGTGATGTTTTACCTCAGTCTTGTGCTCCACATGGTTCAGGGTAGGGACCTCTACTGAAGGGCTGGCTTGGTATCTGTTATGTGAACAAGACAAATCCTTCATCAATATTCATCAAAACAGACATTGCAATGCTCAAGCAATTCAGTGTGGGATGAAGTTTACCCCAGACATTGATACGTCAGTGTTGCATTTCCCTCACCTAATGGTTAAGGCTAGGATTTGAGAAAAGCCAGCTGGTCCCCTGTACCTATGGAGCTGGTCATGTGTTAAAAGCTGGGTCAGAGACAATTACATTTAAGTCAGTCAATTCAGAAAGTGATAAAAGGAATAGTTTCTCCTCCTTCGGTTTATTGTGAAGTCATTGAAAATAAAAGGAGGTTTTCATTGAATTGTAATTTTCAGTCTACTTCCTGAATTGACTGACTTCAATTGGAATTGACTTAAAACCTGGTGCCTATGGAGCTTGTAATTGGTTAAATGGTAAAGGTTCTGGTTCTGGTTCCTCTCACCTGGTCAACATCTGAGATACGGAGATGGACTTCATCCTGTCCCTAAACCCCGCCTCCGCCCAGGTGGGCTTGTCTCCGTCACCCACAGAGACGCTCCGTAGAGATTGGGCACGCCTCAGAACACTCCTCCCCTCCATGGCCGATATTGATGTCACAGCACCCCTTAATGATGTCACAGCACCTCTCAAAACACAGGACACCAAACCTCAACACCTGATTGACATGAAAGAGTCAGCTGTCATAGATAGCACTCATTGTTGAGGACAGAGTCTCACAGGAGAAAAATCAGTCTCCATTCACCAGAGCAGTGTGGAGGAATCAGTCTCCATTCACCAGAGCAGTGTGAAGGAATCAGTCTCTATTCACCAGAGCAGTGTGAAGGAATCAGTCTCCATTCACCAGAGCAGTGTGAAGGAATCAGTCTCTATTCACCAGAGCAGTGTGGAGGAATCAGTCTCTATTCACCAGAGCAGTGTGAAGGAATCAGTCTCCATTCACCAGAGCAGTGTGAAGGAATCAGTCTCCATTCACCAGAGCAGTGTGAAGGAATCAGTCTCCATTCACCAGAGCAGTGTGAAGGAATCAGTCTCCATTCACCAGAGCAGTGTGGAGGAATCAGTCTCCATTCACCAGAGCAGTGTGAAGGAATCAGTCTCCATTCACCAGAGCAGTGTGAAGGAATCAGTCTCCACTCACCAGAGCAGTGTGAAGGAATCAGTCTCTATTCACCAGAGCAGTGTGAAGGAATCAGTCTCCACTCACCAGAGCAGTGTGAAGGAATCAGTCTCCATTCACCAGAGCAGTGTGAAGGAATCAGTCTCCATTCACCAGAGCAGTGTGAAGGAATCAGTCTCCATTCACCAGAGCATTGTGAAGGAATCAGTCTCCATTCACCAGAGCAGTGTGAAGGAATCAGTCTCCATTCACCAGAGCAGTGTGAAGGAATCAGTCTCCATTCACCAGAGCAGTGTGAAGGAATCAGTCTCCATTCACCAGAGCAGTGTGAAGGAATCAGTCTCCATTCACCAGAGCAGTGTGAATATTATACATTACAGTATTTTGTCACTCTACTATGATATTGTTACTACTACAATGTTACAATGTAACTCTCAAAGACCAAACAATGCCTCTCCACTTTACTTGATTTGGAATGATTAAGAGACAGGCGCATTCAGACACACAGCAGAGTTCGCAGAGTTCAGCAGCGGAGTGAAACACTTCGTCATCAAAACAGATCAAAAATGCAGATAGTTGTTTGTCCATTGATTCAAATGAGGATTTGTTATTGTATTTCATATATTATCAATCTAGCCGTTACCTTTAGTGAAGTCTGCTGGTCGTCTCTCCTCGTCGCAGTCAGAGGAGCGTCGAGCTCATCACAAGACACACGTTACGTACTGCTTCAAACCAGCGTCTCGGACCAAAGTCCTCTGTCCTTCCTTATTACAGCTGACTAGAGAATGTTTATAGCTGTACGTTTACAACACAGATGGAATCTCTGCAGTCCAATAGCAGATGTACTATGATGGTGAGCAATAAAAAATACCCTGAAGCTTCCTCTTTTAATATCCTCTCGCCTTGATACAGGTACTATCATCAACTATAGTATGTTGTATCAAAAGTAGAGTTGTGGAGACCCCGGTCCTCAAACGAGAGGTGTTTTAAGCACCCATTGGGACACTGTACTGTACAGTTACAGAGAGTTACTGAGGTAGGGTGAGCAGGACGGCTGAGTAGGCAGTTCCGTGTCACGGCCTTGGGCCCTTCTCTCTCTCTCTCTCTCTCTCTGCTCTGAACAGGAAGGTATGAATGAGGTTAGGTTTAAATGTGCTCTTCACTGCCAGTCTTTTCCATTGGGAGTTTCGGCATTATTTTTCCGTGAAGGGCGGAGCTTAGAGGGAGGCGAAGACAATGAGTCCCCATTGGTTCAAAGGTGGGTTTTGGCTGCACACGGCCTCATCTCTGTGCTGACCCAGACTATGAATCAGGGTCAAAGTCTAGTGCCACTGCATCAGCAAGCTCCGGTGCATCAATTGAGAACAGACCCAGGAACAGACCATTCCTCTAATATCCAGGAGATGGTCAGGGGCATCGTCAGCTGACAGGGGTGCAGGAACAGACCATTCCTCTACTATCCAGGAGATGGTCAGGGGCATTGTCAGCTGACGGGTGCAGGAACAGACCATTCCTCTGATATCCAGGAGATGGTCAGGGGCATCGTCAGCTGACGGGTGCAGGAACAGACCATTCCTCTAATATCCAGGAGATGGTCAGGGGCATTGTCAGCTGACAGGGGTGCAGGAACAGACCATTCCTCTGATATCCAGGAGATGGTCAGGGGCATCGTCAGCTGACAGGGGTGCAGGAACAGACCATTCCTCTACTATCCAGGAGATGGTCAGGGGCATCGTCAGCTGACAGGGGTGCAGGAACAGACCATTCCTCTACTATCCAGGAGATGGTCAGGGGCATCGTCAGCTGACGGGTGCAGGAACAGACCATTCCTCTACTATCCAGGAGATGGTCAGGGGCATCGTCAGCTGACGGGTGCAGGAACAGACCATTCCTCTGATATCCAGGAGATGGTCAGGGGCATTGTCAGCTGACAGGTGCAGGAACAGACCATTTCTCTAATATCCAGGAGATGGTCAGGGGCATCGTCAGCTGACAGGGGTGCAGGAACAGACCATTCCTCTGATATCCAGGAGATGGTCAGGGGCATCGTCAGCTGACGGGTGCAGGAACAGACCATTCCTCTACTATCCAGGAGATGGTCAGGGGCATCGTCAGCTGACGGGTGCAGGAACAGACCATACCTCTACTATCCAGGAGATGGTCAGGGGCATCGTCAGCTGACAGGGGTGCAGGAACAGACCCAGAGGCAGCTGCATTCCTCTAATATCCAGGAGATGGTCAGGGGCATCGTCAGCTGACGGGTGCAGAAACAGACCATTCCTCTGATATCCAGGAGATGGTCAGGGGCATCGTCAGCTGACGGGTGCAGAAACAGACCATTCCTCTGATATCCAGGAGATGGTCAGGTGCATATTAATGGTCCCAGAATACAGGAAATGTGTCATTTTGCTCTCTGTACCCAACCCATCATAGGATATACCCTGTTTTGACGATTAATCAATTCAGCCAATCTGTAAATGATGCATTACTTTACTTAATCATTATCATACAGCTCTCACACTTTGAAACTGTTATGCATCTGAAGTTGTTAGTTTGGTACTTTACACACTAAGATTTACAGACATTCTCTCTGATACATAGTGACACACACAGAACTCTCTCTCTGATACATAGTGACACACACAGAACTCTCTCTCTGATACATAGTGACACACACATAACTCTCTCTAATAGTGACACACACCTAACTCTCTCTCTCTGATAGTGACACACACTTAACTTTCTCTCTCTGATAGTGACTCACACCTAACTCTCTCTTTCTGATAGTGACACACACCTAACTCTTTCTGATAGTGACACACACCTAACTCTCTGATAGTGACACACACCTAACTCTCTGATAGTGACACACACCTAACTCTCTGATAGTGACACACACCTAACTCTCTCTGATAGTGACACACACCTAACTCTCTCTGATAGTGACACACACCTAACTCTCTGATAGTGACACACACCTAACTCTCTCTGATAGTGACACACACCTAACTCTCTCTGATAGTGACACACACCTAACTCTCTCTGATAGTGACACACACCTAACTCTCTCTGATAGTGACACACACCTAACTCTCTGATAGTGACACACACCTAACTCTCTCTGATAGTGACACACACCTAACTCTCTCTGATAGTGACACACACCTAACTCTCTCTGATAGTGACACACACCTAACTCTCTCTGATAGTGACACACACCTAACTCTCTGATAGTGACACACACCTAACTCTCTCTGATAGTGACACACACCTAACTCTCTGATAGTGACACACACCTAACTCTCTGATAGTGACACACACCTAACTCTCTCTGATAGTGACACACACCTAACTCTCTGATAGTGACACACACCTAACTCTCTGATAGTGACACACACCTAACTCTCTCTGATAGTGACACACACCTAACTCTCTCTGATAGTGACACACACCTAACTCTCTGATAGTGACACACACCTAACTCTCTCTGATAGTGACACACACCTAACTCTCTGATAGTGACACACACCTAACTCTCTCTGATAGTGACACACACCTAACTCTCTGATAGTGACACACACCTAACTCTCTCTGATAGTGACACACACCTAACTCTCTCTGATAGTGACACACACCTAACTCTCTGATAGTGACACACACCTAACTCTCTGATAGTGACACACACCTAACTCTCTCTGATAGTGACACACACCTAACTCTCTGATAGTGACACACACCTAACTCTCTCTGATAGTGACACACACCTAACTCTCTGATAGTGACACACACCTAACTCTCTGATAGTGACACACACCTAACTCTCTGATAGTGACACACACCTAACTCTCTCTGATAGTGACACACACCTAACTCTCTCTGATAGTGACACACACCTTACTCTCTGATAGTGACACACACCTAACTCTCTCTGATAGTGACACACACCTAACTCTCTGATAGTGACACACACCTAACTCTCTGATAGTGACACACACCTAACTCTCTGATAGTGACACACACCTAACTCTCTCTGATAGTGACACACACCTAACTCTCGTATACCTCTTCCACTTCCCTACACTGTTTCTCATTACAATTTTGAGATTAAATCACCTCAAATGTAGACTTATCAATGTGAATTTCCTCCCTTTTATGTGCAGGTCCTTTCTGAACCTCTTCCGGAGGCAGGCTGCCTCTGGAAAAAGAACAATGAACCCTTCTTCCAGAACACCAGGCAAGAATACAAAAGCCTGGTAACCTTTTATTCAGTGTACACCTCCTAAATGAGTTGTACGGCTTCCTGGACATCCGTCAGAACCAGACAAATCTCTGCAAGAGTCTCTGTCCCTGGGGAAGATTGCAGTTAGTGAATTAGTTTTATTATGAGACAGTCGGATTTATCTTATCTATCCTTTTTCAGCCGGATGCCGACTATGTAGTCGACCTCGTCGCTCCTGAAATGAGCAGGAGAGGAACCTTCAGGGCCGCCACAGTCAGAAACTTTAAGGACTTTGTTCAAGATGTGGAACCTGCAGCTGAGCCTCAGCCTTTTGTATTTTTTATTGTCAACATTGGTCATAAACCAACAGGGAACATAACTGACTGTGTTCAGTTGCTGATTGCCAGTTTATAATGGTAACATCTCTTGGGATTACTCACCGAGTAACACTTCAATGACTGTGCCTTCAAAAGACCTGGAACATGAACACAGCATTGTTTTTTCACATTTACATTGTCACCATCAAACACACATAGGTAGCTGTTTCAGGAGGAAAAGGAAGCTCAGTGCACGGTGAACTAGTAGGAGAGAAAGAAGATGGATAAGAAGTGAAGCCATTTCAGTCCAACCGTTCTAACACTGTCCCTCACGGTGAACTAGTAGGAGAGAAAGAAGATGGATAAGAAGTGAAGCCATTCAGTCCAACCGTTCCAACACTGTCACTCACGGTGAACTAGTAGGAGAGAAAGAAGATGGATAAGAAGTGAAGCCATTCAGTCCAACCGTTCCAACACTGTCCCTCACGGTGAACTAGTAGGAGAGAAAGAAGATGGATAAGAAGTGAAGCCATTCAGTCCAACCGTTCCAACACTGTCCCTCACGGTGAACTAGTAGGAGAGAAAGAAGATGGATAAGAAGTGAAGCCATTCAGTCCAACCGTTCCAACACTGTCCCTCACGGTGAACTAGTAGGAGAGAAAGAAGATGGATAAGAAGTGGAGCCATCCAGTCCAACAGTTCCAACACTGTCCCTCACGGTGAACTAGTAGGAGAGAAAGAAGATGGATAAGAAGTGGAGCCATCCAGTCCAACCGTTCCAACACTGTCCCTAACGTTATGCCATGGCTGATGGGTCAGGGGCACATAAGAAATTAGTTGAAGTATTTTATACAAATATTTTATAAATGTAGGCCTTAGATACTCACTGTAAAATAAGAGCCAGTATTTTACCTCCTTTTTTTGACCTCATACAGCAGTGGCACATCCCAAATTAAGCCACAGGTCACCGATCTATGGCCCGTGAAGTGTCAACAGAGCAGCGGATCGTCCACAAACATGCAAATCTTTCCCAGAAAATGTCCGGATTTTTAAACTAGTTTTTATTGGGATGGCAGATAAAGCGTTCACTTCCATCTGAACACAGAATCCTACTCATTACTCCACCTGCTTACATTCTGTTGATTGTTTCTGTGAAGGTTTCTTTTCTGTCAGAAGGATCACCTTTTCCCATATAGTAAAAAAGAAAAAGTAAACATTTTCACATTTAATAACTGCAGCTATTTGTATTCACTTCCATTTTAGTATCTTTTGAAATAAACGTTGTCCATAGTGTTGTGGTAGAATTGTGGTAAAACAGGTGAGCTGTTCTGTGTTGGACTGTGGCTTTCATACACTCCTGGTACAGTGGGACAAAAAAAAGTATTTAGTCAGCCACCAATTGTGCAAGTTCTCCCACTTAAAAAGATGAGAGAGGCCTGTAATTTTCATCATGGGTACACTTCAACTATGACAGACAAAATGAGAAACAAAATCCAGAAAATCACATTGTATGATTTTTAATGAATTTATTTGCAAATTATGGTGGAAAATAAGCATTTGGTCAATAACAAAAGCTTATCTCAATACTTTGTTATATACCCTTTGTTGGCAATGACAGAGGTCAAACGTTTTCTGTAAGTCTTCACAAGGTTTTCACACACTTGCTGGTATTTTGGCCCATTCCTCCACCCCGTGCACTTTCACCACCCTGTGAAGTTCATCACTTATTAAATCTGTAGTCTAATAAACAGCACGGTTTCCAGAGACGTAGTGGGATACAACACTGAAACGTGACTCCAAGTTTACTTCCATATGATGATTATTATATCAATATTTACGCATAAACTCATTTCTCACCCTAGATGTTGACATACAGACACTAAGAAGATAATCAAGACAACTGTTCACGTATTTTCAAGGTGTAATTCAATCACTCTCCTCTATGTGGTGAAAAACTGTATGAAACTTGGGCAACCTAAATATACAGTTGAAGTCTGAAGTTTACATACACCTTAGCCAAACACATTTAAACTCAGTTTTTCACAATTCCTGACATTTACTCCTAGTAAAATTCCCTGTTTTAGGTCAGTTGGAATCACCACTTTATTTTAACAATGTGAAATGTCAGAATAATAGAATAAATAATTATTTATTTCAGCTTTTATTTCTTTCATCACATTCCCAGTGGGTCAGAAGTTTACATACAGTCAATTACTATTTGGTAGCATTGCCTTTAAATTGTTTAACTTGGGTCAAACGTTTCGGGTAGCCTTCCACAAGCTTCCCACAATAAGTTGGGTGAATTTTGGCCCATTCCTCCTGACAGAGCTGGTGTAACTGAGTCAGGTTTGTAGGCCTCGTTGCTCACACACGTTTTTTCAGTTCTTCCCACTTTTCTATAAGATTGAGGTCAGGGCTTTGTGATGGCCACTCCAATACCTTGACTTTGTTGTCCTTAAGCCATTTTGACACAACTTTGGAAGTATGCTTGGGGTCATTGTCCATTTGGAAGACCCATTTACAACCAAGCTTTAACTTCCTGACTGATGTCTTGAGATGTTGCTTCAATATATCCACCTAATTTTCCTACCTCATGATGCCATCTATTTTGTGAAGTGCACCAGTCGCTCCTGCAGCAAAGCACCCCCACACCATGATGCTGCCACCCCCGTGCTTCACGGTTGGGATGGTGTTCTTCGGCTTGCAAGCATCCCCCTTTTTCCTCCAAACAAAACGATAGTCATTATGGCCAAACAGTTATAGTTTTGCTTCATCAGACCAGAGGACATTTCTCCAAAAAGTACAGTCTTTGTCCCCATGTGCAGTTGCAAACCGTAGTCTGGCTTTTTTATGTCGGTTTTGGAGCAGTGGCTTCTTCCTTTCTGATCGACCTATCAGGTTATGTCGATATAGGACTTGTTTTACTGTGGATATAGATACTTTTGTACCCGTTTCCTCCAGCATCTTCACAAGGTCCTTTGCTGTTGTTCTGGGATTGATGTGAACTTTTCACACCAAAGTACGTTCATCTCTAGGAGACAGAACGCGTCTCCTTCCTGAGCGGTATGACGGCTGCATGGTCCCATGGTGTTTATACTTGCGTACTATTGTTTGTACAGCCGTTTGGAAATTGCTCCCAAGGATGAACCAGACTTGTGGACGTCAGAATAATTTTTCTGAGGTATTGGCTGATTTCTTTAGATTTTCCCATGATGTCAAGTAAAGAGGCACTGAGTTTGAAGGTAGGCCTTGAAATGCATCCACAGGTACACCTCCAATTGACTCAAATGATGTTAATTAGCCTATCAGAAGCTTCTAAAGCCATGACATAATTTTCTGGAATTTTCCAAGCCATTTGAAGGCACAGTCAACTTAGTGTATGTAAACTTCCGACTTCAACTGTATACAGTGCCTTGCAAAAGTATTCATCCCCCTTGGCGTTTTTCCTATTTTGTTGCATTACAACCTGCAATTAAAAATATATATATTTGGATTTCCTATAATGAACAAAATAGTCCTAATTTGTGTAGTGACATTATTTTTTTAAATTACTTTTCAAAACATTCTAAAAAAATTTAAACTGACAAGTGGTGAGTGCATATGTATTCACCCCCTTTACTATGAAGCCCCTTAAATAAGATCTGGTGTAACCAATTACCTTCAGAAGTCACATCAATAGTTAAATAAAGTCCACCTGTGTGCAATCTAAGTGTCACATGATCTGTCACATGATCTCAGTATATATACACCTGTTCTGAAAGGCCCCAGAGTTAACACCACTAAGCACCATGAAGACCAAGAAGACCTCTCATCACCCTCTATCACAAACATACCCTCGTAAAACTGACTATCCCACTGATCCTCGACTTTGGCGATGTCATTTACAAAATAGCCTCCAACACTCTACTCAGCAAACTGGATGCAGTCTATCACAGTGCCATCCGTTTTGTCACCAAAGCCCCATATACTACCCGCCACTGCGACCTCTAATCGACTGGCCCTCATTACATAATCGTCACCAAACCCACTGGTTCCAGGTCATTGACAAGTCTTTACTAGGTAAAGCTCCATCTTATCTCAGATCACTGGTCACGATAACAACACCCACCCGTAGCACGCGCTCCAGCAGGTTTATCTCACTGGTCATCCCCAAAGCCAACACCTCCTTTGGCCGCCTTTCCTTCCTGTTCTCTGCTGCCAGTGACTGAAACGAATTGCAAAAATCGCTGAAGCTGGAGAATTATTTTTCCCTCACTAACTTTAAACATCAGCTATCTGAGCAGGTCGCTGCAGCTGTACATAGTCCATCTGTAAATAGCCCAGCCAATTTACCTACCTCATCCCCATACTGTTTTTATTTACTTTTCTGTTCTTTTGCACACCGATATTTCTACTCCAGTGTTAATTTGCTGAATTGTAATTACTTGCTATTATTGCCTATGTGTTGCCTTACCTCCTCACGCCTTTTGCACACACTGTATAGACTTTCTTTTTTTCCCTATTGTGTTATTGACTGTAGGCTTGTCTGTTCCATGTGTAACTCTGTGTTGTTTGGGTTGCACTGCTTTGCTTTATCTTGACCAGGTCGCAGTTGTAAATGAGAACTTGTTCTCAACTGGCTTACCTGGTTAAATAAAGGTGTTCTCAACTGGCCTACCTGGTTAAATAAAGGTGTTCTCAACTGGCCTACCTGGTTAAATAAAGGTGAGGTGTTAGCCTACCTGGTTAAATAAAGGTGTTCTCAACTAGCCTACCTGGTTAAATAAAGGTGAAATAAATTAAATAAAAAATTGTTTACATTCTCAACTTTATTTTTCATATTTTTCATGTTCACAATGTATTTTATTTTGAATCCATACATATGTCATGGAATTGACCCCATAATATAGCTATGATTTCCTGATTTCACAGAAGGACCACTTAGAAGTTAAATCATGGAAACATTTGATTTACATCATGGGGAAACATTTGATTTACATCCTGAGGAAACATTTGATTTGCATCCTGAGGAAACATTTGATTTACATCCTGAGGAAACATTTGATTTACATCCTGAGGAAACATTTGATTTACATCATGAGGGAAACATTTGATTTACATCCTGAGGAAACATTTGATTTACATCCTGAGGAAACATTTGATTTACATCCTGAGGAAACATTTGATTTACATCATGAGGAAACATTTGATTTACATCATGAGGGAAACATTTGATTTGCATCATGAGGAAACATTTGATTTACATCACAGGGAAACATTTGATTTGCATCATGAGGAAACATTTGATTTACATCACAGGGAAACATTTGATTTACATCATGAGGAAACATTTGATTTACATCCTGAGGAAACATTTGATTTACATCATGAGGAAACATTTGATTTACATCATGAGGGAAACATTTGATTTACATCATGAGGAAACATTTGATTTAAATCCTGAGGAAACATTTGATTTACATCCTGAGGAAACATTTGATTTACATCCTGAGGAAACATTTGATTTACATCATGAGGAAACATTTGATTTACATCCTGAGGAAACATTTGATTTACATCCTGAGGAAACATTTGATTTAAATCACGGGGAAAATTTTGATTTTGAACACTGATTGAACATAGGCTTTCACCAAATTGACAGGAGTTTCATGATGCTTATTTCGGGTTTATTCTGGGTGTGAACTAGCTCCTGAGTAGAATGGACCCCCCCTTTTTGTTTTGTTACTGTGACACAACAATGACAATTATGTACGGCACAATAAATTATAAGAGTACACAGATTTAGACCATTTAGGCTTGAAAAATTAAAGCACATTTTATAGAAATACTTGAACTATTTATTGTATGATAACTAGTATAAAATATATGAATAATTCTGCACATTTCCCATCACTTTTGCCCTAAATATTCATTTACAAAGCTTAGGGGATGGGACTCTTATTCTGAAAAGACTCCAAATATCCATGACCCATAAGTACTGAGTTATTCTTGCCTGCTTCACAGCGGTCCCCTTGCCTAATCCTCCTCTCACCATAATACCCCTCCCATTTTCTTCTCCTCCCCTGTCTCTAGGCAGTGGTAGAGAACAGATGAATGCGTTTGACTGGGAACCCTGTGTGTTACAGGGGGAAGTCTCCTCTGCATGCCTGATGTCACGTTTGCCTTTAATAAAATGTATTGGCTCATTATAACCAGCAGATGGCGATAAAGTCCATGTAAAGCTACTGCTGGGTTCGGTTTCTCTCTCTCAGTCCTTACTGAGGTTAGCTGAGAACAAGGAAACAATAGCATGAACAAAGGGATTTATTTTCCTGCAGTGAAATATGTTCTGTATCAAACAAATACTGTTGATTCTCTATCAAAAAGACAAGCCTCTCCATTGAAAACAAAATGATATTTAACCTTTATTTAACTAGGCAAGTCAGTTAAGAACAAATTCTCATGAACTATGACAGCCTACCTCGGCCAAACCCTAACCTGGACGACATTGGGCCAATTGTGCATCGCCCTATGGGACTCCCAATCACAGCCAGTTGTGATACAGCCTGGCATTGAACCAGGGTCTGTAGTGACACCTCTGGCACTGAGTACCTTAGACCGCTGCACCACTCTGGAGCCCAATAACATCGTCTACAGTAGACACATACTCTCTCTTGGTCCCTGGTAGTGCCAGCTAGGGGGACCCTCAGACAATCCCAGCCTTCCACCCACACACACACACACACACACACACACACACACACACACACACACACACACACACACACACACACACACACACACACACACACACACACACACACACTTCTCCTGAGAGGGCTGGGAAGCTTCTTTGTATTGTTGTCACAATTGGAGACAAGAGTGTAACAGTGCAAGGAAGACTGAAGAGGAGAAGAAGGGTGAAGAGGAGAAAGAAGAGAGGAAAGGAAAAGAGAGAAGAGATTATGTGATTAGATGAGGATAAGAAGAAGAGAGGAGAGAGAAGAGATTAGGGGATTAGAAGAGAGGAGATTAGAAGAGAGAATAGAAGAGAGGAGATTAGAAGAGAGGAGAAGGGAGGAGATTAGAAGAGAGGAGATTGGAGGAGATTAGAAGAGAGGAGAAGAGAAGAGAGGAGATTATGAGAGAGGAGAAGAGAAGAGATAAGAAGGGAGGAGATTAGAAGAGAGTAGAAGGGAGGAGATTAGAAGAGAGGAGATAGACGAGAGTAGAATAGAAGAGAGGAGATTGGAGGAGATTAGAAGAGAGGAGAATAGAAGAGAGGAGATTAGAAGAGAGGAGATTAGAAGAGAGGAGATTGGAGGAGAGGAGAAGAGAGGAGATATGAAGAGAAGAGATTAGAAGAGAGGAGATTAGAAGAAAGGAGAAGGGAGGATATTTGAAGAGAAGTGAAGCGAGGAGATTAGAAGAGAGGAGAAGAGAGGAGATTAGAAGAGAGGAGATTAGAAGAGAGGAGAAGAGAGGAGATTAGAAGAGAGGAGATTAGAAGAGAGGAGATTCGGAGAGAGGAGAAGGGAGGATATTTGAAGAGAAATGAAGCCAAGAGATTAGAAGAGGCGAAGAGAGGAGATTTGAAGAGAGGAGATTAGAAGAGAGGAGATTTGAAGAGAAGAGATTAGAAGAGAGGAGAAGGGAGGATATTTGAAGAGAAGAGATTAGGAGAGGAAGGGAGGAGAAGAGACAAGAGGAGGAAAAGGAGAGGAGACTAGAAGAGCGGAGATTAGATGAGAGGAAAGAGTGTGATGTGTGAGAGCAGAGAAAACAGCCCTGGGTGATGTGAAGAAGTTCATAAAGAAGCTACTGTTCTTCTCATCTAACGCTGACATCATCTCACGGTAATAAGCAGCCTGAATGACACATACCTATCCTTAGGGCTGTGACATAACAGCATAACAGACTGTCTGGGATTTTTATTACCTTGGTGATATTCTCACAAGTATGTGGCTTCACACTGCTTTACTAACATTGCATTGGCTGTGATACTGTAATATAGGACAATATAGTACTGTAATACTGTAATATAGGTCAATTCAGTACTGTGATACTGTAATATAGACCAATACAGTACTGAAATACTGTAATATAGGCCAATATAGTACTGTAATACAGGCCAATGCAGTACTGTAATATAGGCCAATATAGTACTGTAATATAGGCCAATACAGTAATACTGTAATACAGGCCAATACAATACTGTAGTATAGGTCAATATAGTTCTGTAATAGGCCAACACAGTACTGTAATTCCGTAATATAGGCCAATGCAGTACTGTAATAGCGTAATACAGGCCAATAGAGTACTGTAATACAGGCCAATAGAATACTGTAATATAGGGCAATATAGTACTGTTAAATCAGTCAATATAGTACTGTAATATAGACCAATGCAGTACTGTAATACAGGCCAATGCAGTACTGTAATATAGGGCAATATAATACTGTAATATCAGTCAATATAGTACTGTAATATAGACCAATGCAGTACAGTAATACTGTAATACAGGCCAATACAGTACTGTAATACAGGTCAATACAGTAATACTGTAATACTGTAATACAGGCCAATACAGTACTGTAATACTGTAATACAGGCCAATACAGTACTGTAATACTGTAATACAGGCCAATACAGTACTGTAATACAGACCAATACAGTAATACTGTAATACAGGCCAATACAGTACTGTAATACTGTAATATAGACCAATGCAGTACTGTAATACATGCCAATACAGTAATACTGTAATACAGCCCAATACAGTAATACTGTAAAACAGGCCAATACAGTAATACTGTAATACAGGCCAATACAGTACTGTAATACAGGCCAATACAGTAATACTGTAATATAGGCCAATACAGTACTTTAATACTGTAATACAGACCAATACAGTACTGTATTACTGTAATATAGGCCAATACAATACTTTAATACTGTAATACAGACCAATACAGTACTGTAATACTGTAATACAGACCAATACAGTACTGTAATATAGGCCAATAGAGTACTGTAATACTGTAATACAGACCAATACAGTACTGTAATACTGTAATACAGACCAATACAGTACTGTAATATAGGCCAATACAATACTGTAATACAGGCCAATAGAGTACTGTAATACAGGCCAATACAGTAATACTGTAATACTGTAATACAGACCAATACAATACTGTAATACAGGCCAATAGAGTACTGCAATATTGTGATACATGCCATTTACGTAGCAGACAATGTTATCCAAAGTGGCAACAGCCCACACATTTTGGTATGTGACCCCAGTGGGAATTGAACCCACAACTCTGGTGTTGCTAGTGCCCCGCGCTTATGATCTGAGCAATGTACAGGACCACTACAATACATACAGTAAGTATAATACAATACAAGATTACAATCCAGGTGGAAGATGTATGATGAGCGTACCACCTTCCTTCAGGCCACAGATGAGACATGCAATGACATCAGTCCAGACCTACTGTACGTCAGGCTTGAATTCCCCACAACGAAAGGTTTTTCCCCAGGTGCATGAACAACGAGGATATTTTCTGGGATGTCGATGAGATCCCAGGCTCGGTGCCTGCTGAACATTGTTCAGTCCATTTTAAATGGGTAGTGCAAGTGTTTTGCCGGGGTAGGCCGTCATTGTAAATAAGAATTTGTTCTTAACTGACTTGCCTAGTTAAATAAAGGTTTAATATATATATATTTTTTACGTGTATTGAATGTGAAAACAGTGTAAGCTACTGGGATTTACAGTACTGTAGTTTACCACATTCAAAAGGCCATTTTGAAATAGTATCTTACATGTTTAGTTATTGGATTAACTAGTTATTAAAATAATTGAGAAGATATTATTATGTTGTATTTTTGTGATTAATGTACTCATTATATTTCACAGTAAACGTACATTTGCTGTGTATTTTGTATCAATGGTTGTGTGGTGAATGAAATGTTTTGAATGCAAGTGTAACGGTTTTCTGTATGAGAAGGAGAGTCGGACCAAAATGCAGCGTGTGGTTTACGATCCATGTTTATTAATAATACGAAACACGAATCTCCAATACAATACTACAAAACAAAACGTAACGAAAACCTAAACAGCCTATCTGGTGAAAAAACACATAGACAGGAACAATCACCCACAAACACACAGTGAAACCCAGGCTACCTAAATATGGTTCCCAATCAGAGACAATGACGAACACCTGCCTCTGACTGAGAACCATATCAGGCTGAACATAGAAATAGACAAACAAGACATGAAACATAGAATACCCACTCAGATCACACCCTGACCAATCAAAACATAGAAAATACAAAGTAAACTATGGTCAGGGCGTGACAGCAAGGCTGACTGCGTTACAAGTGTAACCCGTTTGGAGTTTTGTACTTACGAGTTTAGAAAATTCCACAAATAGTTCTGAAAATAGTCAGTAAAACAAACTAATACTTTTATTCACCTTCCTAGTCTATCTGGTGTTTTCTCTAGCTTGATGTGGCTTAATACACACACGTGACAGATTGGCTGCTACCTTCTCGTTGCCCCCTCTAGTCTGTTTCACCAGAAGGCAGATGGGAGGGGAAATTAGTATGTGTGAATCCACTGGACGGAGCGGTGTGCTTGTGTGGGTGTGTCCGTGTCACACAGGCAGAAGGTCAGGCAGTCATGAGTGTGTCTGTGAGTGATGTGTGTGACAGAACTGGCACTGTGTGAGTCAGCTGGCAGTGATGTATTCAGTGTGTGTGTCTGCCTGTGTATGTAAGTGTTAGGGCTGGGCAATATGGACAAAATATCATATGATATTTTTTCAAATCTTATGGTATTTTATGTTTTTGAATAATACAAGTAGTAAATCTGCTTTCTGAGTAGTTCATGACCTTATGGTGGCAACACATACATTATAAGTGATTTCAATGAGACTTTCTCCATGTCTACTGTTCAATCAACTCCACACTAAAATTATTTTCTCCACTTTTATTATTTCCACGTTGTGCCAAGCAGCATAATATATGTATTTTTATTTGACCTTTATTTAACTATATGGGCAAACACATCGAGGCCTAGTTAACTGAACTGTTGGAATCAAGGAAATCTGCTGATTATTCTCATTCTATAGTGGGAATGTAGTGGGCAGCACCTTGAATACATTTCTGGTTCACATGACAACAAATGAATAAACCAGTGAAGAAATAATTGACAGTGTAGGAACTAAAGTTTTCGTCTGTGTTTCCAGGTGACCCTAATTAAATGTTACATTTCATGTTTTGATACTTCATGTAGCTGGTTAGTCAAGTCATACTCATGCTTCTTCCCCTAATTCCTGTGTGATAAGATAACCGCTGCAGAAACACACTTATCCATCCCTACACCAGCACTGGCAGCAGGCAGTATTAGTAACTAGTTAGACTCCTTGTCTCTCTAAACGCACCAGAGAGCAGCTACTCAAACACTCCTCATGATCCAACAATGTTGGTGACTTGCTGCTTTCCACAAGCCTTCTACAATTACACTATTTGTTTTTACATCTTACTGTCTGTCTGCCATCTACTGTTTTGCTAGTTTGTGTTAGGAATGTGTTTGTCCGCTAATCGCCAGCTAGCCAGTAGAGTACCTGCTCTCTCCTTCAGTGACTGGGCAGGGATTGGTGTGGTTAGAGACGTGCAGCAGCAGGACAGAGATGAGTCAAGAAGCAAACTATAAAACCATTATACACCCGAGTTGCATTTAACAAACCAAACATTGAAATACCTTTTATAGAAGGTAAAGTACAAACTCAAACTCAGTCTTCTGATGTGGTTTAAGCATTACTGTGGTCAGTTAACCAGGACATCCTCCAGTTAACCAGGACATTCTCCAGTTAACCAGGACATTCTCCAGTTAACATCCAGTTAACCAGGACATCCTCCAGTTAACCAGGACATTCTCCAGTTAACCAGGACATTCTCCAGTTAACATCCAGTTAACCAGGACATTCTCCAGTTAACATCCAGTTAACCAGGGCATCCTCCAGTTAACCAGGACATCCTCCAGTTAACCAGGACATCCTCCAGGTAACCAGGACATCCTCCAGTTAACCAGGACATCCTCCAGTTAACCAGGACACCCTCCAGGTAACCTCCAGTTAACCAGGACATCCTCCAGTTAACCAGGGCATCCTCCAGTTAACCAGGACATCCTCCAGTTAACCAGGACATTCTCCAGTTAACCAGGACATCCTCCAGTTAACCAGGACATTCTCCAGTTAACCAAGACATCCTCCAGTTAACCAGGACATCCTCCAGGTAACCAGGACATCCTCCAGGTAACCAGGACATCCTCCAGGTAACCAGGACATCCTCCAGGTAACCAGGACATCCTCCAGTTAACCAGGACATCCTCCAGTTAACCAGGGCATCCTCCAGGTAACCTCCAGTTAACCAAGACATCATCCAGTTAACCAGGGCATCCTCCAGTTAACCAGGACATTCTCCAGTTAACCAAGACATCCTCCAGTTAACCTCCAGTTAACCAGGACATCCTCCAGTTAACATCCAGTTAACCAGGACATCCTCCAGTTAACATCCAGTTAACCAGGACATCCTCCAGTTAACCAGGACATTCTCCAGTTAACCAGGACATTCTCCAGTTAACCAGGACATTCTCCAGTTAACCAGGGCATCCTCCAGTTAACATCCAGTTAACCAGGACATCATCCAGTTAACCAGGACATCCTCCAGTTAACATCCAGTTAACCAGGACATCCTCCAGTTAACATCCAGTTAACCAGGACATCATCCAGTTAACCAGGGCATCCTCCAGTTAACCAGGACATCCTCCAGTTAACCAGGACATTCTCCAGTTAACCAGGACATTCTCCAGTTAACCAGGACATCCTCCAGTTAACATCCAGTTAACCAGGACATTCTCCAGTTAACCAGGACATCCTCCAGTTAACCAGGACATCCTCCAGTTAACCAGGACATTCTCCAGTTAACCAGGACATCCTCCAGTTAACCAGGACATCCTCCAGTTAACCAGGACATTCTCCAGGTAACCAGGGCATCCTCCGGTTAACCAGGACACCCTCCAGTTAACCAGAACAACCTCCAGTTTTGGACAACCTCCAAAATATCAAATTTACATAAGTTGTCAGACCCTTTACTTAGTACTTTGTTGAAGAACCTTTGGCAACGGTTACAGCCTCAATCAAGTCTTCTTGGGTATGACGCTACAAGCTTGGTACACCTGTATTTGGGGAGTTTCTCACATTCTTTTCTGCAGATTATCTCAAGCTCTGTCAGGTTGGATGGGGAGCATCGCTGCACAGCTATTTTCAGGTCTCTCCAGGGATGTTAGATCAAATTCAAGTCCGGGCTCTGGCTGGGCCGCTCAAGGACATTCAGAGACTTGTCCCGAAGCCACTCCTGCATTGTCTTGGGTGTGTGTTTAGGGTCGTTGTCCTGTTGGAAGGTGAACCTTCGCCCCAGTCTGAGGTCCTGTGAATGCTGGAGCAGGTTTTCATCAAGGATCTCACTGTGCTTTGCTCCATTTATCTTTCCATCGATACTGACTAGTCTCCCAGTTCTTGCTGCTGAAAAACACCCCCACAGCATGATGCTGCCACCACCATGCTTCACCGTAGGGATGGTGCCAGGTTTCCTCCAGACGTGATGTTTGGCATTCAGGACAAACAGTTCAATCTTGGTTTCATCAGACCAGAGAATCTTGTTTCTCATTGCCTGAGAGTCCTTTAGGTGCTTTTTGGCAAACTCCAAGCGGGCTGTCATGTGCCTTTTACTGAGGAGTGGCTTCCGTCTGGCCACTCTACCATAAAGGCCTGATTGGTGGAGTGCTGCAGAGATGGTTGTCCTTCTGGAAGGTTCTCTCATCTCCACAGAGGAGCTCTGGAGCTCTGTCAGAGGGACCATCGGGTCCTTGGTCACCTCCCTGATCAAGGTCCTTTTCCCCCGATTGCTGAGTTTGGCCAGGCGGCCAGCTCTAGGAAGAGTCTTGGCGGTTCCAAACTTTTTCCATTTATGAATGATGGAGGCCACTGTGTTCTTGGGGACCTTCAATGCTGCAGAATGTTTTGGTACCCTTCCCCAGATCTGTGCCTCGACACAATCCTGTCTCAGAGCTCTACAGATAATTCCTTCGACCTCATGGCTTGGTTTTTGCTCTAACATTCACTGTCAACTGTGGGACCTTATAAACAGGTGTGTGCCTTTCTAAATATAAAAAAGAAATAAACAAAAAAGATCAAATAAAATAACAAAAAAATATATAAATAGAAACTAGTAAAAATATAAAAAATACAAAATAAAATGGACTTAATTTCCATTTACGCCCACATAACTGGGGTTGGAAGTCCCCTGTAAGTGACGTTCAGTTTCTCTTTCAGGGTCGATCTGCTTGTTGTTGGCATTGAGGGAGTGTTGGGGATTGGCCCAGTAGACACACAACAGAATGAATACCATATTGGATTGGTAAAGACTACATATTGATGCCAAGTCTAGGTTCTTTTTGACTACTTCCTATCAAGCACTGTAGAACGCTGAGAGTTGATGCTCCTTCAGAGTTCGTGTTCTCAGAAAAGGAAAACAGTGTTGTTGTTGCTGTCATAGCAACAACATATGGTTTTTAATTAGCTATAGATTGTTAAAGGTGTGAAAGTGTCATGTTAAACCTGGTCATATGGTTGCCATGGACAGTGATGCATGGAAATTCTAACAGCAGGGGAGCGGTTGCCTAGCGACCTGATGTCACAGGAAGTCACAAGGCAGATGGCCAAAATGATCAGAGTCTCGTGACAACATAGTGAACACTGTGTCTGGTGTGACAAGGTGGATTCTTTTCATAGGGGATACGAATCTGTAGGAAAACATGAACACATTCATTTTTGGAATATTTAGAACAGTTAGTTATTACAAATTTAATGTTACTAGTCACATACACATGGTTAGCAGATGTTACTGGTCACATGGTTAGCAGATGTTATTGGTCACATACACATGGTTAGCAGATGTTACTGGTCACATACACAGGGTTAGCAGATGTTACTGGTCACATGGTTAGCAGATGTTATTGGTCACATACACATGGTTAGAAGATGTTACTGGTCACATGGTTAGCAGATGTTACTGGTCACATGGTTAGCAGATGTTACTGGTCACATACACATGGTTAGAAGATGTTACTGGTCACATACACAGGGTTAGCAGATGTTACTGGTCACATGGTTAGCAGATGTTACTGGTCACATACACATGGTTAGCAGATGTTACTGGTCACATACACAGGGTTAGCAGATGTTACTGGTCACATGGTTAGCAGATGTTATTGGTCACATACACAGGGTTAGCAGATGTTACTGGTCACATGGTTAGCAGATGTTACTGGTCACATACACATGGTTAGCAGATGTTACTGGTCACATACACATGGTTAGCAGATGTTACTGGTCACATGGTTAGCAGATGTTATTGGTCACATACACAGGGTTAGCAGATGTTACTGGTCACATACACGTGGTTAGCAGATGTTACTGGTCACATACACATGGTTAGCAGATGTTACTGGTCCCATACACATGGTTAGCAGATGTTATTGGTCACATACACATGGTTAGCAGATGTTACTGGTCACATACACAGGGTTAGCAGATGTTATTGGTGACATACACATGGTTAGCAGATGTTACTGGTCACATACACATGGTTAGCAGATGTTACTGGTCACATACACAGGGTTAGCAGATGTTACTGGTCACATACACATGGTTAGCAGATGTTACTGGTCACATACACATGGTTAGCAGATGTTACTGGTCACATACACAGGGTTAGCAGATGTTATTGGTCACATACACATGGTTAGCAGATGTTATTGGTCACATACACATGGTTAGCAGATGTTACTGGTCACATACACATGGTTAGCAGATGTTACTGGTCACATACACAGGGTTAGCAGATGTTACTGGTCACATACACAGGGTTAGCAGATGTTACTGGTCACATACACATGGTTAGCAGATGTTACTGGTCACATACACATGGTTAGCAGATGTTATTGGTCACATACACATGGTTAGCAGATGTTATTGGTCACATACACATGGTTAGCAGATGTTATTGGTCACATACACATGGTTAGCAGATGTTATTGGTCCCATACACATGGTTAGCAGATGTTTTTGGTCACATACACATGGTTAGCAGATGTTATTGGTCACATACACATGGTTAGCAGATGTTATTGGTCACATACACATGGTTAGCAGATGTTATTGGTCACATACACATGGTTAGAAGATGTTACTGGTCACATACACATGGTTAGCAGATGTTACTGGTCACATACACATGGTTAGCAGATGTTAATGAGACTGTAGAGAAGTGCTTGTGCTTCTAGTTCCGACCGTGCAGTAATATCTATTAAGTAATCTAACAATTTCACAACAACTACCTTATACAGACAAATGTAAAGGAATGAATAGAATATGTACATATAAATATATGGATGAGCGATGGCCGTGCGGCATAGACAAGATGCAGTAGATGGTATAGAGTACAGTATATACATATGAGATGAGTAATGTAGGGTATGTAAACATTGTTTAAAGTGACTCGTGATACATTTATTACATCCAATTTTTAATTATTAAGTGGCTAGAGATTTGAGTCAGTATGTTGGCAGCAGCCTCTCTGTGTTAGTGGTGGCTGTTAAACAGTCTGTTGGCCTTGAGATAGAAGCTGTTTTTCAGTCTCTCGGTCCCAGCTTTGATGCACCTGTACTGACCTCGCCTTCTGGATGGTAGCGGGGTGAACAGGCAGTGGCTCGGGTGGTTGTTGTCCTTGATGATCTTTTTGGCCTTCCTGTGACATCGGGTGGTGTAGGTGTCCTGGAGGGCAGGTAGTTTGCCCCCGGTGATGCGTTGTGCAGACCTCACTACCCCCTGGAGAGCCTTACGGTTGTGGGCGGAGCAGTTGCCGTACCAGGTGGTGATACAGCCCGACAGGATGCTCTCGATTGTGCATCTGTAGAAGTTTGTGAGTGCTTTTGGTGACAAGCTGAATTTCTTCAGTCTCCTGAGGTTGAAGAGACGCTGTTGCGCCTTCTTCACCACGCTGTCTGTGTGGGTGGACCAATTCAGTTTGTCTGTGATGTGTACGCCGAGGAACTTAAAACTTACTACCCTCTCCACTACTGTCCCGTCGATGTGGATAGGGGGGTGCTCGCTCTGCTGTTTCCTGAAGTCCATGATCATCTATTTTGTTTTTTTGACATTGAGTGTGAGGCTATTTTCCTGGCACCACACTCCGAGGGCCCTCACCACCTCCCTGTAGGAGAGCGAGCAATCTCTCGTCGCTGTTGGTAATCAAGCCTACCACTGTAGTGTTGTCTGCAAACTTGCTGATTGAGTTGGAGGCGTGCATGGCCACGCAGTCATGGGTAAACAGGAAATACAGGAGAGGGCTGAGAACGCACCCATGTGGGGCCCCAGTGTTGAGGATCAGTGGGGTGGAGATGTTGTTTCCTAACCTCACCACCTGGGGGCGTCCTGTCAGAAAGTCCAGGACCCAGTTACACTGGGCGGGGTTGAGAGCCAGGGTCTCCAGCTTAATGACGAGTTTGGAGGGTACTATGGAGTTAAATGCTGAGCTGTAGTCGATGAACAGCATTCTCACATGCTCACAGGTATTCCTCTTGTCCAGATGGGTTAGGGCAGTGTGTAGTGTGATTGCGATTGTGTCGTCTGTGGACCTATTGGGGCGGTAAGCAAATTGGATGTCAGGTAGGGTGGAGGGTGGAGGTGATATGATCCTTGACTAGTCTCTCAAAGCACTTCATGATGACGGAAGTGAGTGCTACGAGGTGATAGCCATTTAGTTCAGTTACCTTAGCTTTCTTGGGAACAGGAACAATGGTGGCCCTCTTGAAGCAGGTGGGAACAGCAGACTGGGATAGGGAGAGATTGAATAGGTCCGTAAATTCTCCAGCCAGCTGGCATGCTCTGAGGACGCAGCTAGGGATGCCTTCTGGGCCTGCAGCCTTGCGAGGGTTAACACATTTAAATGTTTTACTAACCCTTACTAACCCTAACCCTAACCCTACATTGGCTGCTGTGAAGGAGAGTCCACAGGTTTTGGTAGCAGGCTGTGTCGTTGGCACTGTATTGTCCTCAAAGTGAGCAAAGAAGCTGCTTAGTTTGTCTGGGAGCAAAACATTGGGATCCGCGACGGGCTGGTACCTCTCGTGCCACATACCTCTCGTGTCTGAGCCGTTGAATTGTCTATAGGCTGGGAGCAACAATATGGAGTCATGGTCAGATTTTCCGAAAGGAGGGCGGGGGAGGGCTTTATACAGTATGCGTCGCGGAAGTTAGTGTAACAATGTTCCAGGGTTTTGCCAGCCCGGGTTGCGGATTCAATATGCTGATAAAATTTAGGGAGCCTTGTTTTCAGATTAGCCTTGTTAAAATCCCCAGCTACAATAAATGCAGCCTCAGGATATATGGTTTCCAGTTTACATAGAATCACCATTTGCCTCATGCAGTACGACACATCTCCTTCACATAGAGTTGATCAGGCTGTTTATTGTGGCCTGTTGGAATGTTGTCCTACTCCTCTTCAATGGCTGTGTGAAGTTGCTGGATATTGGCGGGAACTGGAACACGCTGTCGTACACGTCGATCCAGAGCATCCCAAACCTGCTCAATTGGTGACATGTCTGGTGAATATGCAGGCCAGAACTGGGACATTTTCAGCTTCCAGGAATTGTGCCCAGATCCATGCGACATGTGGCCGTGCATTATCATGCTGAAACATGAGGTGATGGTGGTGGATTAATGGCACCACAATGGATCTCAGGATCTCGTCACCACCCACCACTGCGACCTGTATGCACTAGTCGGCTGGCCCTCGCTACAAGTTCGTCGCCAGACCCACTGGCTCCAGGTCATCTACAAGTCTATGCGAGGTAAAGCTCCGCCTTATCTCAGTTCACTGGTCACGATGGCAACACCCACCCGTAGCACGCGCTCCAGCAGGTGTATCTCACTGATCATCCCTAAAGCCAACACCTCATTTGGCCACCTTTCCTTCCAGTTCTTTGCTGAGTTTGGCCAGGCGGCCAGCTCTAGGAAGAGTCTTGGCGGTTCCAAACTTTTTCCATTTATGAATGATGGAGGCCACTGTGTTCTTGGGGACCTTCAATGCTGCAGAATGTTTTGGTACCCTTCCCCAGATCTGTGCCTCGACACAATCCTGTCTCAGAGCTCTACAGATAATTCCTTCGACCTCATGGCTTGGTTTTTGCTCTAACATTCACTGTCAACTGTGGGACCTTATAAACAGGTGTGTGCCTTTCTAAATATAAAAAAGAAATAAACAAAAAAGATCAAATAAAATAACAAAAAAATATATAAATAGAAACTAGTAAAAATATAAAAAATACAAAATAAAATGGACTTAATTTCCATTTACGCCCACATAACTGGGGTTGGAAGTCCCCTGTAAGTGACGTTCAGTTTCTCTTTCAGGGTCGATCTGCTTGTTGTTGGCATTGAGGGAGTGTTGGGGATTGGCCCAGTAGACACACAACAGAATGAATACCATATTGGATTGGTAAAGACTACATATTGATGCCAAGTCTAGGTTCTTTTTGACTACTTCCTATCAAGCACTGTAGAACGCTGAGAGTTGATGCTCCTTCAGAGTTCGTGTTCTCAGAAAAGGAAAACAGTGTTGTTGTTGCTGTCATAGCAACAACATATGGTTTTTAATTAGCTATAGATTGTTAAAGGTGTGAAAGTGTCATGTTAAACCTGGTCATATGGTTGCCATGGACAGTGATGCATGGAAATTCTAACAGCAGGGGAGCGGTTGCCTAGCGACCTGATGTCACAGGAAGTCACAAGGCAGATGGCCAAAATGATCAGAGTCTCGTGACAACATAGTGAACACTGTGTCTGGTGTGACAAGGTGGATTCTTTTCATAGGGGATACGAATCTGTAGGAAAACATGAACACATTCATTTTTGGAATATTTAGAACAGTTAGTTATTACAAATTTAATGTTACTAGTCACATACACATGGTTAGCAGATGTTACTGGTCACATGGTTAGCAGATGTTATTGGTCACATACACATGGTTAGCAGATGTTACTGGTCACATACACAGGGTTAGCAGATGTTACTGGTCACATGGTTAGCAGATGTTATTGGTCACATACACATGGTTAGAAGATGTTACTGGTCACATGGTTAGCAGATGTTACTGGTCACATGGTTAGCAGATGTTACTGGTCACATACACATGGTTAGAAGATGTTACTGGTCACATACACAGGGTTAGCAGATGTTACTGGTCACATGGTTAGCAGATGTTACTGGTCACATACACATGGTTAGCAGATGTTACTGGTCACATACACAGGGTTAGCAGATGTTACTGGTCACATGGTTAGCAGATGTTATTGGTCACATACACAGGGTTAGCAGATGTTACTGGTCACATGGTTAGCAGATGTTACTGGTCACATACACATGGTTAGCAGATGTTACTGGTCACATACACATGGTTAGCAGATGTTACTGGTCACATGGTTAGCAGATGTTATTGGTCACATACACAGGGTTAGCAGATGTTACTGGTCACATACACGTGGTTAGCAGATGTTACTGGTCACATACACATGGTTAGCAGATGTTACTGGTCCCATACACATGGTTAGCAGATGTTATTGGTCACATACACATGGTTAGCAGATGTTACTGGTCACATACACAGGGTTAGCAGATGTTATTGGTGACATACACATGGTTAGCAGATGTTACTGGTCACATACACATGGTTAGCAGATGTTACTGGTCACATACACAGGGTTAGCAGATGTTACTGGTCACATACACATGGTTAGCAGATGTTACTGGTCACATACACATGGTTAGCAGATGTTACTGGTCACATACACAGGGTTAGCAGATGTTATTGGTCACATACACATGGTTAGCAGATGTTATTGGTCACATACACATGGTTAGCAGATGTTACTGGTCACATACACATGGTTAGCAGATGTTACTGGTCACATACACAGGGTTAGCAGATGTTACTGGTCACATACACAGGGTTAGCAGATGTTACTGGTCACATACACATGGTTAGCAGATGTTACTGGTCACATACACATGGTTAGCAGATGTTATTGGTCACATACACATGGTTAGCAGATGTTATTGGTCACATACACATGGTTAGCAGATGTTATTGGTCACATACACATGGTTAGCAGATGTTATTGGTCCCATACACATGGTTAGCAGATGTTTTTGGTCACATACACATGGTTAGCAGATGTTATTGGTCACATACACATGGTTAGCAGATGTTATTGGTCACATACACATGGTTAGCAGATGTTATTGGTCACATACACATGGTTAGAAGATGTTACTGGTCACATACACATGGTTAGCAGATGTTACTGGTCACATACACATGGTTAGCAGATGTTAATGAGACTGTAGAGAAGTGCTTGTGCTTCTAGTTCCGACCGTGCAGTAATATCTATTAAGTAATCTAACAATTTCACAACAACTACCTTATACAGACAAATGTAAAGGAATGAATAGAATATGTACATATAAATATATGGATGAGCGATGGCCGTGCGGCATAGACAAGATGCAGTAGATGGTATAGAGTACAGTATATACATATGAGATGAGTAATGTAGGGTATGTAAACATTGTTTAAAGTGACTCGTGATACATTTATTACATCCAATTTTTAATTATTAAGTGGCTAGAGATTTGAGTCAGTATGTTGGCAGCAGCCTCTCTGTGTTAGTGGTGGCTGTTAAACAGTCTGTTGGCCTTGAGATAGAAGCTGTTTTTCAGTCTCTCGGTCCCAGCTTTGATGCACCTGTACTGACCTCGCCTTCTGGATGGTAGCGGGGTGAACAGGCAGTGGCTCGGGTGGTTGTTGTCCTTGATGATCTTTTTGGCCTTCCTGTGACATCGGGTGGTGTAGGTGTCCTGGAGGGCAGGTAGTTTGCCCCCGGTGATGCGTTGTGCAGACCTCACTACCCCCTGGAGAGCCTTACGGTTGTGGGCGGAGCAGTTGCCGTACCAGGTGGTGATACAGCCCGACAGGATGCTCTCGATTGTGCATCTGTAGAAGTTTGTGAGTGCTTTTGGTGACAAGCTGAATTTCTTCAGTCTCCTGAGGTTGAAGAGACGCTGTTGCGCCTTCTTCACCACGCTGTCTGTGTGGGTGGACCAATTCAGTTTGTCTGTGATGTGTACGCCGAGGAACTTAAAACTTACTACCCTCTCCACTACTGTCCCGTCGATGTGGATAGGGGGGTGCTCGCTCTGCTGTTTCCTGAAGTCCATGATCATCTATTTTGTTTTTTTGACATTGAGTGTGAGGCTATTTTCCTGGCACCACACTCCGAGGGCCCTCACCACCTCCCTGTAGGAGAGCGAGCAATCTCTCGTCGCTGTTGGTAATCAAGCCTACCACTGTAGTGTTGTCTGCAAACTTGCTGATTGAGTTGGAGGCGTGCATGGCCACGCAGTCATGGGTAAACAGGAAATACAGGAGAGGGCTGAGAACGCACCCATGTGGGGCCCCAGTGTTGAGGATCAGTGGGGTGGAGATGTTGTTTCCTAACCTCACCACCTGGGGGCGTCCTGTCAGAAAGTCCAGGACCCAGTTACACTGGGCGGGGTTGAGAGCCAGGGTCTCCAGCTTAATGACGAGTTTGGAGGGTACTATGGAGTTAAATGCTGAGCTGTAGTCGATGAACAGCATTCTCACATGCTCACAGGTATTCCTCTTGTCCAGATGGGTTAGGGCAGTGTGTAGTGTGATTGCGATTGTGTCGTCTGTGGACCTATTGGGGCGGTAAGCAAATTGGATGTCAGGTAGGGTGGAGGGTGGAGGTGATATGATCCTTGACTAGTCTCTCAAAGCACTTCATGATGACGGAAGTGAGTGCTACGAGGTGATAGCCATTTAGTTCAGTTACCTTAGCTTTCTTGGGAACAGGAACAATGGTGGCCCTCTTGAAGCAGGTGGGAACAGCAGACTGGGATAGGGAGAGATTGAATAGGTCCGTAAATTCTCCAGCCAGCTGGCATGCTCTGAGGACGCAGCTAGGGATGCCTTCTGGGCCTGCAGCCTTGCGAGGGTTAACACATTTAAATGTTTTACTAACCCTTACTAACCCTAACCCTAACCCTACATTGGCTGCTGTGAAGGAGAGTCCACAGGTTTTGGTAGCAGGCTGTGTCGTTGGCACTGTATTGTCCTCAAAGTGAGCAAAGAAGCTGCTTAGTTTGTCTGGGAGCAAAACATTGGGATCCGCGACGGGCTGGTACCTCTCGTGCCACATACCTCTCGTGTCTGAGCCGTTGAATTGTCTATAGGCTGGGAGCAACAATATGGAGTCATGGTCAGATTTTCCGAAAGGAGGGCGGGGGAGGGCTTTATACAGTATGCGTCGCGGAAGTTAGTGTAACAATGTTCCAGGGTTTTGCCAGCCCGGGTTGCGGATTCAATATGCTGATAAAATTTAGGGAGCCTTGTTTTCAGATTAGCCTTGTTAAAATCCCCAGCTACAATAAATGCAGCCTCAGGATATATGGTTTCCAGTTTACATAGAATCACCATTTGCCTCATGCAGTACGACACATCTCCTTCACATAGAGTTGATCAGGCTGTTTATTGTGGCCTGTTGGAATGTTGTCCTACTCCTCTTCAATGGCTGTGTGAAGTTGCTGGATATTGGCGGGAACTGGAACACGCTGTCGTACACGTCGATCCAGAGCATCCCAAACCTGCTCAATTGGTGACATGTCTGGTGAATATGCAGGCCAGAACTGGGACATTTTCAGCTTCCAGGAATTGTGCCCAGATCCATGCGACATGTGGCCGTGCATTATCATGCTGAAACATGAGGTGATGGTGGTGGATTAATGGCACCACAATGGATCTCAGGATCTCGTCACCACCCACCACTGCGACCTGTATGCACTAGTCGGCTGGCCCTCGCTACAAGTTCGTCGCCAGACCCACTGGCTCCAGGTCATCTACAAGTCTATGCGAGGTAAAGCTCCGCCTTATCTCAGTTCACTGGTCACGATGGCAACACCCACCCGTAGCACGCGCTCCAGCAGGTGTATCTCACTGATCATCCCTAAAGCCAACACCTCATTTGGCCACCTTTCCTTCCAGTTCTTTGCTGCCTGTGACTGGAATGAATTGCAAAAAACTCTAAAGTGGGAGACTTTTATCTCCCTCGCAAACTTTAAACATCTCATATCTGAGCAGCTAACCGATCGCTGCAGCTGTATAGTCTATCGGTAAATAGCCCACCCAATTTACCTACCTCATCCCCATACTGTTTATATTTATTTACTTTTCTGCTCTTTTGCACACCAGTATCTTTACCTGTACATGACCATCTGATAATTTATCACTCCAGTGTTAATCTGCTAAATTGTAATTATTCACTCCTATGGTCTATTTATTGCCTGCCTCCTCATGCCTTTTGCACACAATGTATATAGATTCTTTTTTTTCTACTGTGTTATTGACTTGTTAATTGTTTACTCCATGTGTAACTCTGTGTTGTTTTCTGTTCACACTGCTATGCTTTATCTTGGCCAGGTCGCAGTTGTAAATGAGAACTTGTTCTCAACTAGCCTACCTGGTTAAATAAAGGTGAAATATATATTTTTTTTAAATGCTGAATCATGAGGTGATGGATGAACGGCACCACAATGGGCCTCAGGATCTCATCATGCTGAAACATGAGATGATGGATGAACGGCACCACAATGGTTCTCAGGATCTCATCATGCTGAAACATGAGATGATGGATGAACGGCACCACAATGGTTCTCAGGATCTCATCATGCAGAAACATGAGGTGATGGATGAACGGCACCACAATGGGCCTCAGGATCTCATCATGCAGAAACATGAGGGGATGGATGAACGGCACCACAATGGTTCTCAGGATCTCATCATGCTGAAACATGAGGTGATGGATGAACGGCACCACAATGGTTCTCAGGATCTCATCATGCAGAAACATGAGGTGATGGATGAACGGCACCACAATGGTTCTCAGGATCTCATCATGCTGAAACATGAGGTGATGGATGAACGGCACCACAATGGTTCTCAGGATCTCATCATGCTGAAACATGAGGTGATGGATGAACGGCACCACAATGGTTCTCAGGATCTCATCATGCAGAAACATGAGGCGATGGATGAATGGAACCACAATGGTTCTCAGGATTTCATCATGCTGAAACATGAGGTGATGATGGTGGATGAATGGCACCATAATGGGCCTCAGGATCTCAAACATGAGGTGATGGATGAACGGCATCACAAGGGGCCTCAGCATCTCATCATGCTGAAACATGAGGTGATGGATGAACGGCACCACAATGGCCCTCTCAGGATCTCATCACGGTATCTCTGTGCGTTCAAATTGCTATTGATAAATTGCAATTGTGTTCTTTGTCCGTAGCTTATGCCTGCCCATACCGTAACCCCACCAATGGGCAGTCTGTTCACAAAATTGACATCAGCAAACCTCTCGCCCACACAACGCTATACTCATGGTCTGCCATCTGCCCGGTACAGTTGAAACCGGGATTCATCTGTGAAGAGCACACTTCTCTAGCGTGTCAGTGGCCATCGAAGTTGAGCATTTGCCCACTGAAGTTGGTTACGACGCCAAACTGCAGTCAGGTCAAGACCCTGGGGAAGACGATGAGCTTCCCTGAGACTGTTTCTGAAATTCCACAGTTTCATCAGCATCAAATTCTGTAAAATGGTAGAGAGAAATAAACCTTCAATTCTCTGGCAACAGCTCTGGTGGACATTCCTGCAGTCAGCATGACAATTTTACGCTCCCTCAAAACTTGAGACATCTGTGGGATTCAATCAATCCATCAAATGTATTTATAAAGCCCTTTTTACATCAGCCAATGTCACAAAGTGCTGTACAGAAACCCAGCCTAAAACCCCAAACATTGTGTTGTGTGACAAAACTGCACATTTTAGAGTGGCCTTTTATTGTCCCCAGCACAAGGTGCACCTTTGTAATGATCAGCTTCTTGATATACCACACCTGTCAGGTGGATGGATTATCTTGGCATAGGAGAAATGCTCAGTAACAGCGATTTAAGCAAATGTGTGCACAACATTTTAGAGAAATACGTTTTTTGTGCGTATGGAACATTTCTGGGATTTTTTATTTCAGCTCATGAAACATGGGACCAACACTTTACATGTTGGGTTTATATTTTTTGTTAAGTATGTATTCACTATGGACACTGTGAACACTTAGTCACTCTTACAATGGTGTGCTGTTGGGGTACTGTTCCCTCTCTCTGTCCCTCTCTATTTCAATGTGTAGGCAGAGGTCTGGTGTGTGTGGCAGGGAAGGGAGGGCTGTGTGTTTTTATGAATGGATCCTGTCAGGTCTCTTCACCCTTGTCAGTCCAATTAGCCTGGGACTAATTGATGACGACAGAGCAGAACAGAACCGAGCAGAACAGAACCAAGCAGAACAGAACCAGAACAGAGCAGAGCAGAACAGGACCAGAACATAACCAGAACAGAACAGGACCAGAACAGAACAGAACCGAACAGAACCAGAACAGGTCAGAACAGTGCAGAACAGGACCGGAACAGAACAGTGCAAAACAGGACCATAACAGAACAGAGCAGAACAGAACAGTGCAGAACAGGACCAGAACAGAGCAGAAGAGGACCAGAACAGAACAGGACCAGAACAGAGCAGAGCAGAACAGAACAGGACCAGAACAGAGCAGAGCAGCGCAGAACAGGACCAGAACAGAACAGAGCAGAACAGAACAGAACAGGACCAGAACAGGACCAGAACAGAACAGAGCAGAACAGAGCAGAACAGGACCAGAACAGAGCAGAGCAGAACAGAACAGGACCAGAACAGAACAGAGCAGAACAGGACCAGAACAGAGCAGAACAGGACCAGAACAGAGCAGAACAGGACCAGAACAGTGCAGAACAGGACCAGAACAGAACAGGACCAGAGCAGAACAGAACAGGACCAGAACAGAGCAGAGCAGAACAGGACCAGAACAGAACAGAACAGGACCAGAACAGAACAGGACCAGAGCAGAACAGAACAGGACCAGAACAGAGCAGAGCAGAACAGGACCAGAACAGAGCAGAACAGAACAGGACCAGAACAGAGCAGAGCAGAGCAGAGCAGAACAGAGCAGAACAGAACCAGAACAGAGCAGAGCAGAGCAGAGCAGAACAGGACCAGAACAGAGCAGAGCAGAGCAGAGCAGAACAGAGCAGAACAGAACCAGAACAGAACAGAGCCGAACAGGACCAGAACAGTGCAGAACAGGACCAGAACAGAACAGGACCAGAGCAGAACAGAACAGGACCAGAACAGAGCAGAGCAGAACAGGACCAGAACAGAACAGAACAGAACAGGACCAGAACAGAACAGGACCAGAGCAGAACAGAACAGGACCAGAACAGAGCAGAGCAGAACAGGACCAGAACAGAGCAGAACAGAACAGGACCAGAACAGAGCAGAGCAGAGCAGAACAGAGCAGAACAGAACCAGAACAGAGCAGAGCAGAGCAGAGCAGAACAGGACCAGAACAGAGCAGAGCAGAGCAGAACAGAGCAGAACAGAACCAGAACAGAACAGAGCAGAGCAGAGCAGAGCAGAACAGAGCAGAACAGAGCAGAGCAGAACAGGACCAGAACAGAACAGTGCAGAACAGGACCAGAACCGAGCAGAACCGAACAGAGCAGCGCCACCCCGGATGCTGGAGGATGCATGTGTTAAGGGCTCTACACGGTCTATGCAAACAGAGCTGAAGGAGGTTCGTTTGCGTTGAGTTCCAAAAATTCAGCCAACAAAAGTATGTAAAACTACGTAGAGAGGGACGCAAACAGACCTACGTCTGCTCCGTTTACCTAGCTGGGCTGTCAAACGCTGGGCTGTCAAACGCTGGGCTGTCAAACACTGGGCTGTCAAACACTGGGCTGTCAAACACTGGGCTGTCAAACACTGGGCTGTCAAACACTGGGCTATCAAACACTGGGCTGTCAAATGCTGGGCTTATTGTAATAGAGAGAGAGAGATGTACTAGTTGTACGTACAGAATACACATGCTAGACATTATTCAACCAAATGCTGACTGACAGGTTCCTTCTAGACATTGCAACAACAATAATAAATAATAAAAGATGAGAAAACGAACATAAATGAATTGTCTCAGTAGAATAGAATAAACATTTTAGCATCAGTATAATACAGGAAGGCAGAATTTATAGTCCAATATTTACATGTATTGGAGAGGGTGGGGGACAAGTGTTTTAAACGATAAACCTTTTACCACAGTGGGCTAAATCAGGGCCACACAGAGTGTTTAACCTTTCACCACAGTGGGCTAAATCAGGGCCACACAGAGTGTTTAACCTTTTACCACAGTGGGCTAAATCAGGGCCACACAGTGTTTAACCTTTTACCACAGTGGGCTAAATCAGGGCCACACAGAGTGTTTAACCTTTTACCACAGTGGGCTAAATCAGGGCCACACAGTGTTTAACCTTTAAATGCAGTGGGCTAAATCAGGGTCACACAGAGTGTTTAACCTTTAAGCACAGTGGGCTAAATCAGGGTCACACAGAGTGTTTAACCTTTAAATGCAGTGGGCTAAATCAGGGTCACACAGAGTGTTTAACCTTTTACCACAGTGGGCTAAATCAGGGCCACACAGAGTGTTTAACCTTTAAATGCAGTGGGCTAAATCAGGGTCACACAGAGTGTTTAACCTTTAAATGCAGTGGGCTAAATCAGGAACACACAGAGTGTTTAACCTTTAAATGCAGTGGGCTAAATCAGGGTCACACAGAGTGTTTAACCTTTAAATACAGTGGGCTAAATCAGGGCCACACAGAGTGTTTAACCTTTAAATGCAGTGGGCTAAATCAGGGTCACACAGAGTGTTTAACCTTTTACCACAGTGGGCTAAATCAGGGTCACACAGAGTGTTTAACCTTTAAATGCAGTGGGCTAAATCAGGAACACACAGGGTGTTTAACCTTTTACCACAGTGGGCTAAATCATGGCCACACAGAGTGTTTAACCTTTAAATGCAGTGGGCTAAATCAGGGCCACACAGAGTGTTTAAACTTTAAATGCAGTGGGCTAAATCAGGGCCACACAGAGTGTTTAACCTTTCACCACAGTGGGCTAAATCAGGGCCACACAGAGTGTTTAACCTTTTACCACAGTGGGCTAAATCAGGGCCACACAGAGTGTTTAACCTTTAAATGCAGTGGGCTAAATCAGGGTCAGGCAGAGTGTTTAACATTTAAATGCAGTGGGCTAAATCAAGGTCACAGTGTTACTTGTTAGTCTTAATCAAATCTACTGTGAAACAAAAGTATACACCTCACACACATGGTCTGAACTCATAAAAAAGGACAACAACATTACAGAAGAAACCTATACCATGTCAGATATAGAAACCTATACCATGTCAGTTTTAGACACCTATACCATGTCAGATATAGAAACCTATACCATGTCAGATAGAGACACCTATACCATGTCAGTTTTAGACACCTATACCATGTCAGATAGAGAAACCTATACCATGTCAGTTTTAGACACCTATACCATGTCAGATAGAGAAACCTATACCATGTCAGATAGAGAAACCTATACCATGTCAGATAGAGAAACCTATACCATGTCAGATAGAGAAACCTATACCATGTCAGATAGAGAAACCTATACCATGTCAGATAGAGAAACCTATACCATGTCAGATAGAGACACCTATACCATGTCAGATAGAGACACCTATACCATGTCAGATAGAGAAACCTATACCATGTCAGATAGAGAAACCTATACCATGTGATCAGTCCTGTTAGAATCAGAGCAGGTGGTCAGTCCTGTTAGAATCAGAGCAGGTGATCAGTCCTGTTAGAATCAGAGCATGTGGTCAGTCCTGTTAGAATCAGAGCAGGTGATCAGTCATGTTAGAATCAGAGCAGGATATCAGTCCTGTTAGAATCAGAGCAGGTGATCAGTCCTGTTAGAATCAGAGCAGGTGATCAGTCCTGTTAGAATCAGAGCAGGTGATCAGTCCTGTTAGAATCAGAGCAGGTGATCAGTCCTGTTAGAATCAGAGCAGGTGGTCAGTCCTGTTAGAATCAGAGCAGGTGATCAGTCCTGTTAGAATCAGAGCAGGTGATCAGTCCTGTTAGATTCAGAGCAGGTGATCAGTCCTGTTAGAATCAGAACAGGTGATCAGTCCTGTTAGAATTAGATCAGGTGATCAGTCCTGTTGGAATCAGAGCAGGTGATCAGTCCTATTGGAATCAGAGCAGGTGATCAGTCCTGTTAGAATCAGAGCAGGTGGTCAGTCCTGTTCAAGTGTTCAGCATGTAGCTAGATGGCTTGTAGATAGAAACTGTCTCTGAGCCTGTTGGTATCAGACCTCATGCTCTGATACTGTCTGATGGTTTGTAGATAGAAACTGTCTCTGAGCCTGTTGGTATCAGACCTCATGCTCTGATACTGTCGGTAGGTGAGGGAGTAAACAGCTCATGGTTGGGGTGTGTGGGGTCCTTGATGATGCTGCGGGACTTCTTTAGGCACTGTTTCAAGTAGATGTCCTGGATGGGTGGGGAGACGACCCCAGTGATGTACTAGGCAATCTTCACCACCCGCTGGAGAGCCTTTCGGTCGTAGATGGAGTAATTCCCATACCAGGCCATGCTGCGACTGGTTAGGACGCTCTGGATGGTAGTATTTGGAGAGGAGAGAATTACTTCAGCAGCTTCAGGAAGTGGAATTTGCGCCCTCTTGACAAGAGTGGTGATGTTGTTGACGCTCTCTACTGCGGTGCTGTGGATGTGGATCAGAGCGTGTCCCCTCCTCTGCTTCCTGAAGTCAATAATCAACTCCTTTGTTTTGCTGACGTCGAGGGAGAGGTTGTTGTCCTGCCACCACAATGCCAGTTCACGGACCTCCTCCCTATAGGCTGACTCGTCATTGTTGGTGATCAGGCCTACACCTGTGATGTCATCAGCAAACCTGATGATGGAGTTGGTGTCAGGCAAAACCACGCAGTAGTGGGTGAACAGGGAGTACAGCAGAGGACTGAGGGAACATCCCTGGGTGGGGCCCTGTCTTATGAGTCAGTGTGGAGGAGGTGTTGTTGCCAATCCTCACAGCCATTGGTCTGCCCGTCAGGAAGTCTAGGATCCAGTTTCAGAGGGTAGTGTCCAGACCCAGGGCTCTGAGCTTGGTGTCCAGACCCAGGGCTCTGAGCTTGGTGTCCAGACCCAGGGCTCTGAGCTTGGTGTCCAGACCCAAGGCTCTGAGCTTGGTGTCCAGACCCAGGGCTCTGAGCTTGGTGTCCAGACCCAGGGCTCTGAGCTTGGTGTCCAGACCCAGGGCTCTGAGCTTGGTGTCCAGACCCAGGGCTCTGAGCTTGGTGTCCAGACCCAGGACTCCAAGCTTGGTGTCCAGACCCAGGGCTCTGAGCTTGGTATCCAGACCCAGGGCTCTGAGCTTGGTGTTGAGCTTGGAGGGAACAAGAGTGTTGAATGTTGAACTGTATTCAATGAACAGCATTCTCACATAGGTGTTCCCCTAGTCCAGATGTGTTACGGCCGTGTGAATAGCGATGGATCGCTAGTAAGCTAATTGGAGTGGATCAAGTGGGCCTGGCATGCTGGCCTTGATGTGGGCCATGACCAGCCTCTCCAAGAACTTCATGATGACAGAGGTGAGTATGACGGGACGATAGCCATTTGGGCATGTCACCTTGGTTTTCTTGGGCACTGGGACGATGGGACGACTGCACATGACCTGGTAGTAGACCAGTCTCAACCTGACTGAGAAGACACATGACCTGGTAGTAGACCAGTCTCAACCTGACTGAGAAGACACATGACCTGGTAGTAGACCAGTCTCAACCTGACTGAGAAGACACATATCTCTCTCCCACACACACTTTATCTCACTCTCTCACACTTTATCTCACTCTCTCTCTCACACACTTTATCTCACTCTCTCACTATCTTTCTCTCTTTCTCTCTCACACACTTTATCTCACTCTCTCACTATCTCTCTCTCTTTCTCTCTCTCTCTCTCTCTTTTTCTCTCTATTTCTCTTTCTCTCTTCTCTCTTTCTTTCTTCTCTCTCTCTCTGCACTATAATTAACTATAATTACAGCACTATGCCATGACTACATACTCCACTCTCCTCTGCTAGTGTCTATTTCAAGGAAGAGCTGCCCTTTGGAAATGTGATTTCTGTGAAAATAGAAATGAGGAAGTGTTTGGTTTGAAGATAAACTTGGCTGTGTGTGTGTGTGTGTGTGTCAGAAGCAGGCAGTGAGAGTGTGACGCTGCTCACCCGGAGTTTCCACCGTAGTCTCTCTTTCTCTTTCCTTCTGCTCTGAACAGTCAGTTATTATGTTGCTGTTTATTATGGTTTACGCCCACTAGATAAGGAACATATGAGGCATTGGCTTGAAGAGAGCTACTGTTCCAGGGATATAAAACGTGAGAGGATCGTTTTGATCCAACAGATCATTGACAGTTCATTATCTAATGAACAGTGAACTCATGTCTAGACTTGATATGAATGGAATATACAGTACATATTTTTATCATGACTATACAGGACCCTACTGTAACCTGGGAGAACATCATCTGACTATACAGGACCCTACTGTAACCTGGGAGAACATCATCTGACTATACAGGACCCTACTGTAACCTGGGAGAACATCATCTGACTATACAGGACCCTACCTGGGAGAACATCATCTGACTATACAGGACCCTACTGTAACCTGGGAGAACATCATCTGACTATACAGGATCCTACTGTAACCTGAGAGAACATCACCATTTAGACAGCACCATGCAGACAGCACATTTAGACAGCACCATACAGACAGCACCATGCAGACAGCACCATGCAGACAGCACCATACAGACAGCACCATGCATAGAGCACCATACAGAAAGCACCTTTTAGACAGCACCATGCAGACAGCACCATACAGACAGCACATTTTAGACAGCACCATGCAGACAGCACCATGCAGACAGCACCTTTTAGACAGCACGATGCAGACAGCACCTTTTAGACAGCACCTTTCAGACAGCACCTTTTAGACAGCACCATGCAGACAGCACCATGCAGACAGCACCATGCAGGCAGCACCATGCAGACAGCACATTTTAGACAGCACATTTTAGACAGCACCATATAGACAGCACCATTTTGACAGCACCATTTTGACAGCACCATTTTGACAGCACCATTTTGACAGCACCATGCAGACAGCACCATTTAGACAGCACCTTTTAGACAGCACCATTTTGACAGCACCATTTAGACAGCACCATTTAGACAGCACCATGCAGACAGCACCATGCAGACAGCACCATGCAGACAGCACCTTTTAGACAGCACCATACATACAGCACCATTTAGACAGCACCATTTAGACAGCACCATGCAGACAGCACCATACAGACAGCACCATGCAGACAGCACCATGCAGACAGCACAATGCAGACAGCACCATTTAGACAGCACCATGCAGACAGCACCATTTAGACAGCAACATGCAGACAGCACCATACAGACAGCACCATACATACAGCACCATTTAGACAGCACCATGCAGACAGCTCCATGCAGACAGCACCTTACAGACAGCACCATGCAGACAGCACCATTTAGACAGCACCATGCAGACAGCACCATTTAGACAGCACCATGCAGACAGCTCTATGCAGACAGCACCATGCAGACAGCACCATACAGACAGCACCATACAGACAGCACCATGCAGACAGCACCATGCAGACAGCTCCATGCAGACAGCACCATGCAGACAGCAACATGTAGACAGCACCATGCAGACAGCACCATACAGACAGCACCATTTAGACAGCACCATGCAGACAGCACCATGCAGACAGCACCTTGTAGACAGCACCATGTAGACAGCACCTTGAAGACAGCACCATGTAGACAGCACCATGCATGGTGTATTGTAGCCTGTATTGATATGAGGGCATGTGTCGGACTGACAGATGGTGAAGCGTGATTCATCACTCCAGAGTCCAATGGCAGCGAGCTTTACACCACTCCATTTCATAAATATGGGTTGTATATTTAACATGGTGTTTGTTCTTCACTTGTTGCCCTTTTCTTGTGGCAACAGGTCACACATCTTGCTACTGTGAAGGGACAATGTGGAATTTCACCCAGTAGATATGGGACTAGGTTTTCTAATTCTTTGTGGATCTGTGTAATCTGAGGGAAATGTGTGTCTCTAATATGGTCATATATTTGGCAGGAGGTTAGGAAGTGCAGCTCAGTTCCTACCTCATGTTGTGGGCAGTGTGCACATAGCCTGTCTTCTCTTGAGAGCCATGTCTGCCTACGGCGGCCTTTCTCAATAGCCAGGCTATGCTCACTGAGTCTGTACATAGTCAAAGCTGTCCTTAAGTTTGGGTCAGTCACAGTGGTCAGGTATTCTGCCACTGCGTCCTCTCTGTTTAGGGCCAGTCAGAGTGGTCAGGTATTCTGCCACTGTGTCCTCTCTGTTTAGGGCCAGTCACAGTGGTCAGGTATTCTGCCACTCTCTGCTTAGGGTCAGTTACAGTGGTCAGGTCTCTGTTTAGGGCCAGTCACTGTGGTCAGGTATTCTGTCACTGTGTCCTCTCTGTTTAGGGTCAAATAGCTTTCTAGTTGGAGCCGTTTTTGTTAATTCTTTCCAATGTGTCAAGTAATTATCTTTTTGTTTTCTCAATGATTTTCTCGGGTCTAATTGTGTTGCTGTCCTGGTGTCTCTCTCTCTCTCTCTCTCTTTCGCTGTCCCCATTCGCTCTCTCTTTCCCTCCCTTTCTCTCTCTCTCTCTCTCTCCCTCTCTCCCCTTCTTCTCTCCCTCTCTATCTCTCTACCCATTCTCTCTCCCTCTCTCCCCTTCTTCTCTCCCTCTCTATCTCTCTACCCATTCTCTCTCTCCCCCTTCTTACCCTCTCTCTCTATCTCTCCCTCCCTTTTTTCTCTCTCCCCATTCAATCAAATGTATTTATGAAGCCCTTTTTTCCATTAGCTGACGTCACAAAGGGCTGTACCCCCCCCCCCCCCCCAAGATGTTAAAATGTTCATAGATGACCAGCAGGGTCAGCCCAGACAGAAAGATCACGTCAGTGACTCAACCCACTCAAGTGACGCACCCCTCCTAGAGACGGCATGGAAGAGCACCAGTAAACCAGTGACTCAGCCCCTATAATAGGGTTAGAGGCAGAGAATCCCAGTGGAGAGAGAGGAACCGGCCAGGCAGAGACAGCAAGGGCGGATCGTTGCCTTTCCATTCACCTTCACACCCCTGGGCTAATTCTCTCTCTCCCCTCCTTCTCTCTATCCCCTCCTCTCTCTCTATCCCCTCCTTATCTCTCCAACCCCTCCTTCTCTCTCTATCCCCTCCTCTCTCTATCCCCTCCTTCTCTCTCTATCCCCTCCTCCTCTCTCTATCCACTCCTTCTCTCTCTATCCCCTCCTCTCTCTATCCACTCCTTCTCTCTCTATCCCCTCCTTCTCTATCTATCCCATCCTCTCTCCCATCCTTCCTTCTCTCTCTCCCCTCCTTCTCTCTCTCATTATTGTGCTACTCCTCCTGTTCCTCCCCATCTACTCCTCCTGTTCCTCCCCATCTCCTCCTCCTGTTTCTCCCCATCTCCTCCTCCTGTTTCTCCTTCCTCCCCATCTACTCCTCCTGATCCTCCCCATCTACTCCTCCTGTTTCTCCTTCCTCCCCATCTACTCCTCCTGATCCTCCCCATCTACTCCTCCTGTTCCTCCCTCCTCACCATCTACTCCTCCTGTTCATCCCCATCTACTCCTCCCGTTCCTCCCCCTCCACATCTACTCCTCCTGTTCCTCCCCCCTCCCCATCTACTCCTCCTGTTCCTCTCCCCTCCCCATCTACTCCTCTTGTTCCTCCCTCCTCCCCATCTTCTCCTCCTGTTCCTCCCTCCTCCCCATCTACTTCTCCTGTTCCTCCCTCCTCCCCATCTACTCCTCCTGTTCCTCCCCATCTACTCCTCCTGTTCCTCCCTCCTCCCCATCTACTCCTCCTGTTCCTCCCCATCTACTCCTCCTGTTCCTCCCCCCTCCCCATCTACTTCTCCTGTTCCTCCCTCCTCCCCATCTACTCCTCCTGTTCCTCCCCCCTCCCCATCTACTCCTCCTGTTCCTCCCTCCTCCCCATCTACTCCTCCTGTTCCTCCACCCTCCCCATCTACTCTTCCTGTTCCTCCCTTCTCCCCATCTACTCCTCCTGTTCCTCCCTCCTCCCCATCTACTCCTCCTGTTCCTCCCTCCTCCCCATCTACTCCTCCTGTTCCTCCCAATCTACTCCTCCTGTTCCTCCCTCCTCCCCATCTACTCCTCCTGTTCCTCCCCATCTACTCCTCCTGTTCCTCCCTCCTCCCCATCTACTCCTCATGTTCCCTCCTCCTCCCCATCTACTCCTCCTGTTCCTCCACCCTCCCCATCTACTCCTCCTGTTCCTCCCTCCTCCCCATCTACTCCTCCTGTTCCTCCCTACTCCCCATCTACTCCTCCTGTTCCTCCCTCCTCCCCATCTACTCCTCATGTTCCCTCCTCCTCCCCATCTACTCCTCCTGTTCCTCCCTCCTCCCCATCTACTCCTCCTGTTCCTCCCTCCTCCCCATCTACTCCTCCTGTTCCTCCCTCCTCCCCATCTACTCCTCCTGTTCCTCTCCCCTCCCCATCTACACCTCCTGTTCCTCGTTCCTCCCCATCTACTCTTCAGCTTTCTGCCCGGCCTGCGTCCTCTTCATTAGAACAACCAGTCAGATCCTCAGCTCTCTGCCCGGCCTGCGTCCTCTTCATTAGAACAACCAGTCAGATCCTCAGCTCTCAGCCCGGCCTGCGTCCTCTTCATTAGAACAACCAGTCAGATCCTCAGCTCTCAGCCCGGCCTGCGTCCTCTTCATTAGAACAACCAGTCAGATCCTCAGCTCTCTGCCCGGCCTGCGTCCTCTTCATTAGAACAACCAGTCAGATCCTCAGCTCTCAGCCCGGCCTGCGTCCTCTTCATTAGAACAACCAGTCAGATCCTCAGCTCTCAGCCCGGCCTGCGTCCTCTTCATTAGAACAACCAGTCAGATCCTCAGCTCTCTGCCCGGCCTGCGTCCTCTTCATTAGAACAACCAGTCAGATCCTCAGCTCTCAGCCCGGCCTGCGTCCTCTTCATTAGAACAACCAGTCAGATCCTCAGCTCTCAGCCCGGCCCAGCTGTATCCTGTTGACCTGAGTCCAGGGCTCTTCATTAAAACAACCAGTGATTTTTTTATAAACATCTAATTAGCTGTAGGCACAAAGCAGTTCTACAGAGATGACAGTCAATGAAAGTAATGTCTCCTATGGTTTAATTACTGTGTATTTTACTGTTACACAATGGGTGTTCATCTGCAGCAAGAGAAGCTCTGCTCTGTTTATATAACGATGCAAACAAAGTCAACCTGTGGTACTGGGGTTCCGGTCATTCACAGATTAAACAGCCAAAACAACACTGAACCTCTGTTAGAGATTAAACAGTCCTAACACTGAACCTCTCTCCCTCCCTATCTGTGTGTGTGTTTGTGTGTGTGTGACAGGCTTCCCCCTTAACTGGAAACCAGCAACACCAGGTTGATATTGAGCTGAGTCATACAGACTTCTCCCTTAGCTGGAAACAGCAACACCCAGAGAGAGACATGACACTGATGAGATGACAAGACAAATCCCTGCTGGGGAGAAATCATTCCCGAATGGGACACAATGAAGTACATGTTCTGTAGCCTACTTTTCCCACTGTACCCATACCATTTCTTTCCCTCAACACATTCATTTACGTTATGTACTTTACATATTCATCCTCCACTATTTATTTTGTTTTTCTACTGGCAGAATAGATCGTGGAATGAAATAGCCCAGTTAAACCAGGAAGTTGTCTCTCTCTCGGAAAGCAGGAAGCAGCGTGGGCTGGCCTGTCTCTCTGTGTCACCGCCTGCGTCACATGCCAGGAGGGGGTTCTCCAGTGACGATAAGGCCGCGTAGCGGAGCAGTCTGCCACAGACAAGGGGAAGAAAGGCTGTGGCTGGTACGGACGGTGCTGTCTGGCTGCAATAGAAACAAAAGCGAGCGGTCTGTTCGAGCATAAAGCGGAATTGTGTCCATTGGATTATATACATCGTTACTCTAATGGTGATCGGATACCTGGGTTATTGGTGAGTAGCGGCGCTGTTGGTTATTTAATACCGTTCGGTGTCATTTACGTTGTAAAAGCTTCGGGGTGGAGACGCAAATAGTTTGGATGATCTATGCTCTGTCACCACAGTAGAAACGGCAGTGGCGCTAATCGTTTCCCCCATGATATGTTGGTTACATTGTTGCAGACCTACACATTATAGACAAAGCTGTGTGGTATTTAAATGACGATTACAGGGTATATAATGAAATGGTTCCATTAGTTAACGGTCGCTATTTGTATAAATCTGACGTGTCTTCTCAGCAGAGTTGGTTTATTAATACTTTTATGTTTTAAACAAGTTTTTGTCGGTGTTCTGGCTTTTAATAAACCAAGTGATTGTAACATGTTGCGTAGAGGACAGGTGAGGATAATACACTGGATATTGTTTTCTGCTGAATGACTAGATTTCATAAACTAGGCTGAGGATTTTATAATGACATGCCAATATCCATGGCAGGCTATTATAAAGCTATTATTGGGCTATTAGGCTAGTTGATTTAGGCGATGTTGAAGTTTTAATTCTGGTTTTCCTACAGTGTGTTGAATACATCCATTCATCAGTTCGCCTCTAGTGGTGCGACCGTCTCTGTAAAGCCCAAATCAAACGTGTTCACGGCTGGATCTCAGAATACAAGGTAGTGAAACGTACTTCTCCCCGCGTCGACGACATCCAAAGCGTCAGTTATTCCGCTCACTTTATTAAGCCAATCAATGCTGGTAGGGGAAATAAACAGGCAGAAAATAGTCTGTTTGTGCATTATAACGGGTAGTTAAGTGTGTATTTAGTGTTCCGTTTAGCTGCCAGTGACAATAATACATTTCATATTTCAAATCATATTTGAAAACATGAACTTGATGCCTTTGTTGAATTGGAGACCTGGCCTGTAGTCTAGGCAGGATACAGCCGAGGAACTAAGAATGAGACGAGCTCAGTTCTTTCTAAACTGCTGTTCGCTACAACTCTCCTCACATTCTTCAGCCGACAGAGCAGGAGGCAGACACAGTGGCTCCTGTAGGACAACATAACAGATACAACTGTATGGTAGATTATCATGAGGATTACATTGGAATACCTACACAGTGTATGTGATTTGAGCTCTGTACTGTCGCTCGGCAAACATTTTGACCCCGTTGATGGTGTATTTGCACTGTGATTTCGGCTTAACCGGAGCGACTCCTGAAGGCAGCCACTACGGTATGAGCTGCCCTCTCACGGTTGATGCAAGTGTTGTCATAGAAATGATCATTCATCACAGGGAGGAATGATCGGGTCAACATGGGGAAGCTGACCACGGATAATCAGACGCGATATGATTGAATGATTGACTGCCATATCAGAAATTAGTCTGCGCTATTCAAATGAAATGGCCCATGTGTGTTGATCGCATTGTTATTGGAATAGCCCAATACAGAATCAATGCCCATTTGATCATACGTGATTGATTGGTTGATTGATGCAATCAGACCGTTAATCAGGGGCATTCATATGCCACTTGGCGCAAGGAATCCCTTTCATTGTTCAATCTCTGTCTGATTACCTGACAATCACCGCTTGATAGTTAGTAACTAGAGGATTGATTATTCTGCGTTGGAGCACACACTGTTTAGAAGACAAACAAATCATGAGTTTCTATGTTGTCTGGAAGGCCTAGGCTATTTTCAATGCATGTTTTTGTAGAGTGATATTTTGATGAGTGGAATGTAACACTGTATTTTACTCAGCAGATGTAGTGTGTGTATTCGGCTCTAGCCTAGTCGTCTCCAGTCTAGTCATTGAGCTGTTCTCTAGCAGCTCAATGATCCTTTGTCTACAGCCAGACCGCTGCACGGAGTCTGAGGTTCTACTCCACCGGGGCAACTTTCTTTTGAATGATATTTTGTTTGTCATGTCTTCATGGGTATTATTTGTATTCATCTTGTCTGTTGGCTTTTTCATTGTGACTAATGCAGTTCCTCTTTTGGCATTTTACTGAGCATTTCAAACGGAATTATTGATTTGATCATAATGTTTAACCTCTACAGGATCATAATAATAATAATAATACTCTACGGGATTGGTGTCCCCTGGCGGCTAATGTGATTAGTATGAGGTTGTAACAAAACATGTCCCAGGACATAGAAATATCTGATATGGGCAGAAAGATTAACAAGAATTTAAGCTAACTGCACTGTCTAATTTACAGTAGCTATTACAGTGAATGAATACCATGCTATTGTTTGAAGAGTGCACAGTTATGAACTAGAACATTTATTAATAAACCAATTAGGCACATTTGGGCAGTCTTGATACAACGTTTTGAACAGCTATGCAATGGTTCATTGGTTCAGTCTAAAACTTTGCACATACACTGCTGCCATCTAGTGGCCAAATTGTAAATTGCGCCTGGGCTGGAATTATTATTAATATTATTATTATGGCCTTTCTCTTACATTTCAAATATGATGGTACAAAAAAGCATGTTTTTTTTCTCTGAATTATCTTCTACCAGATCTATTGTGCCATATTCTCCTACATTAATTTCACATGTTCTCACACTTCAAAGTGTTTCCTTTCAAATGGTATCAAGAATATGCATATCCTTGCTTCAGGTCCTGAGCTGCAGGCAGTTAGATTTGGGTCATTTTAGGTGAAAATTTAAAAAAAAGGGTCTGATCCTTCAGATGAATAACCATGCAGCACAATTACAGTTCACAGGAAATATATATTTTACAGCTTTAATTGTGATAATAACCAAGTATCATATTTTCTCACACAGCCCTCGTGTTTTGAATGTGGCCGCTATAAAATCAAATGTGTTCAGTATGTTGAAACATATGCTCTCATTCACGAGTTGCGTTAGAGGACGTATCATATTTGGCAGCTCTTCCACGGTGGGAGTCATCCTCGTTTCCTGTCTCACCTAGGCTGTGTCCCAACTGGTGCCCTTTCTAGTACCCTACCCCATAGGGGCCCTTACATGTCCAGATCCTCCTAATGAACAAACCTACAGAGGACAGTGATGCTGCAGGAATCAGGAAATCCGAGACAGACACGGAGACAGTATATAGATTATTTTAAATAGCCACATCCTGTGCACTGTGGCACATGTTTCACAACCACAGGAAACTGTTTAACTGACACACACACAGCTCCTCAGCTGGGAGAGGGAGAGACAGCCTGTCTGTCTCTTGTGAATGTTGTTGGTCACAGAGAATGGCCCCGGCTTTGTCTCCGGACAGGGGGGAGTGGGGAGGGATTGTGTGGTGGGGCGTGCTGTCCCTCTGTGTGAGAGGGGGGTGTTGTCTGACCGTCTGACCACACACAGAGCAGGCTCCTGTCTCCAGGGAGTAAATAAAAGTTGATGAACAGAAGCTAGTGTCTGGTTTATTATGCCTACCACAGCAGATAGCAGAACGAAAGTGAAAACTAACAGTCTCTCTTCTTTTATAGTATCCCTTCGTTTCCTCATCCCTGGGATGAGTTTGGCTTCTGCAAATGTTTCAGACACTCAATAAAAATCAAATCCTACTGGTTTTATTTCCATCTGCAGTGGTTATCTCAATGTATAAATATTATAATTGACTTTAAATAGACATGTAGTGAAAAAACTTAGAGTAGCGGCAGGTGTCATCAGACATCAGACATCAGACATCAGTCATCAGTCATCAGACATCAGTCATCAGACATCAGTGAAACAGTGACATATAAAGTGTTTGACTGGTAACCTCTGGCAGCCATTCTTGGCTCCATGTTGTTAAACAGGTCCAGGGTTTGTCTAATGGACAGTGTTCTCAAGACTGCTCCACACTACCATGTCTGGGAGACTGCTCCACACTACCTTGTCTGGTAGACTGCTCCACACTACCATGTCTGGGAGACTGCTCCACACTACCTTGTCTGGGAGACTGCTCCACGCTACCATGTCTGGTAGACTGCTCCACACTACCTTGTCTGGTAGACTGCTCCACACTACCATGTCTGGTATACTTTTTTATTTTTTTATTTTATTTCACCTTTATTTAACCAGGTAGGCTAGTTGAGAACAAGTTCTCATTTACAACTGCGACCTGGCCAAGATAAAGCATAGCAGTGTGAACAGACAACACAGAGTTACACATGCTCCACACTAACTTGTATGTAGGTACGGTGACTATACGGTACAGTGACTATACGATCCGGTACGGTGGCTATATTATGGTGGAAGGAACTGCGCAGGTATAGCCTGGTTTTTCGAAGTGGTTTGTTTGACAATCAGATGAAAACATCATTACACAACACCTATGACATGTGGAACTGAGCTTGAGCTGATCGTGAAAACATACGTAAACAGGTATAGATGTTGACATGCCACAGTATCCCGTCTAAGAACAGCATATCTCAGGCATCTTATCCAGGTTGCTCAAAACCAGGATACAAGCTTCTTCGGGTTATTGTAAACGGGATATGATGTTTATGTGTGTCAACTCAAACAGAATACTTGAGTATCCTGGATAATGAACAGGATATTGGTGTGCTTGTTAACGTGGTCATTGACTCCAGGCCGTGCCGTGCTACAGACGGTCCCCGGTCCCTGGCTGCAGGGTGGGCCGTGCTACAGACGGTCCCTGGCTGGCTGCAGGGCGGGCCGTGCTACAGACGGTCCCCTGTCCCTGGCTGGCTGCAGGGCGGGCCGTGCTACAGACTGTCCCCGGTCCCTGGTTGGCTGCAGGGCGGGCCGTGCTACAGACGGTCCCCGGTCCCAGGCTGCAGGGCGGGCCGTGCTACAGACGGTCCCCGGTCCCTGGTTGGCTGCAGGGCGGGCCGTGCTACAGACTGTCCCCGGTCCCTGGCTGGCTGCAGGGCGGGCCGTGCCACAGACTGTCCCCGGTCCCTGGCTGGCTGCAGGGCGGGCCGTGCTACAGACGGTCCCCGGTCCCTGGCTGGCTGCAGGGCGGGCCGTGCTACAGACGGTCCCCGGTCCCTGGCTGGCTGCAGGGCGGGCCGTGCTACAGACGGTCCCCGGTCCCTGGCTGGCTGCAGGGAGGGATTAACCTCTATTGTTTCGGCTTGTTGACCTAATTAGTGTCAAGGTAAACTCACTGCAGTTACTCAGTCAGGAGACATGACCCACTTCTGAAACCTTTGGGTCTGTCCCCCTCTGTCTGCCCCCAGCCCCCCCCCAGCCCCCCCCCCCCCCCCCCCCAGTCTCCCTCCTCCCCCCGCTCAGTCTCCCTTCCCCCGCTCAGTCCCCCCCCCCCCCCCTCAGTCTCCCTCCTCCCCTTTCAGTATCCCTCCTCTCTTTCTTTCTCTCTCTCTCTTTTTACGGTACAGAGTCAATGTAGAGGCTATATACAGGGGGTACCGGTACAGAGTCAATGTGGAGGCTATATACAGGGGGTACAGAGTCAATGTGGAGGCTATATACAGGGGGTACCGGTACAGAGTCAATGTGGAGGCTATATACAGGGTATTACGGTACAGAGTCAATGTGGAGGCTGTATACAGGGGGTACCGGTACTGAGTCAATGTGGAGGCTATATACAGGGGTAACCGGTACAGAGTCAATGTGGAGGCTATATACAGGGGGTACCGGTACAGAGTCAGTGTGCTGGGGAACAGGTTAGTTGAGGTGATCTGTTCATGTAGGTGGGGGTGAAGTGACTATGCATAGGTAACAAACAACGAGTAGCAGCAGTGTACAGAAGGGGGGGGGGGGTCTCAATGTACATTTTCCGGTGGCCATTTTATTAATTGTTCAGCGGTCTTATGGCTTGGGGGGTAGAAGCTGTTGAGGAGCTTTTTGGTCCTAGACTTGGCGCTCCGGTACTGCTTGCCGTGCTATAGAGAGAACAGTCTATAACTTTGGTGATTGGAGTCTTTGACAATTTAATGGGCTTTCCTCTGACACCACCTATTATATACGTCCTGGATGGCAGGAAGCTTGTGATGTACTGGGCCGTACGCAGGCCTCTATAGCACGGGGCGTGTTCTGCTGGGCCACACAGAGCAGCACACAAATAGCTTGTACTCAGCAGAGACCATTGTACATTTCACTCAGACATCTATGGTTGTAGCAAAGCCAGCCTTTTAGGCCTATGCTCTGATATTAGAGCATATGCCCATGAAAACACCACCAGGATTTATTCTATTAGCCTAAGGATATTATATATGATAATGATAAGTATATGATAAGTATGATAATCAGATGATATGATAATAGTTTGTGTTTAATGTGAGCGCAGTAATAATACTATTGACCTTGAGGCCTTCCTGTGTAGGATGCCTGTAATCATCACCATAATCACTTCTGCTGAAATCACACTGCAGTTATGACATGTTGATTTAGCCAATTATGCTCATTGAAAACTTTCTAATATGTTAACCCCTCCCCCTCCACCCTGTGTTTCTCAGATCAGGTCCATGCTAGCTAGCACCATGCTAATAACCCTGTCTCCTCTACCTGTGTTTCTCAGATCAGGTCCATGCTAGCTAGCACCATGCTAATAACCCTGTCTCCTCTACCTGTGTTTCTCAGATCAGGTCCATGCTAGCTAGCACCATGCTAATAACCCTGTCTCCTCTACCTGTGTTTCTCAGATCAGGTCCATGCTAGCTAGCGCCATGCTAATAACCCTGTCTCCTCTACCTGTGTTTCTCAGATCAGGTCCATGCTAGCTAGAGCCATGAGCGGTCTACTGAAGAGGAAGTTTGAGGAGGTCTATGATGAGGACCAGTGCTACTCCTCGTCCTCCTCCCTGTCGTCCTCGGCCTACTCTGGGTGGGACTCGGAGGGCGAGAGCTGCTACTCAGACACCCTTGACTCAACACCCAGCAACCCTGGTTCTCCAGACACACATTGCAACAGTGAGTATCTAATCTACTTCCTCAGGCTTCACTATGCCATGACCACATCTGATAGTGGATGTTATGCTGGTAAAACAGACTTACCACCTCACACAGAGTAGCCCATTTAAACAGACTTACTGCCTCACACAGAGCAGCTCATTAAAACAGATTTACTGCCTCACACAGAGCAGCTCATTAAAACAGATTTACTGCCTCACACAGAGCAGCTCATTAAAACAGACTTACCGTCTCACACAGAGCAGCTCATTAAAACAGATTTACTGCCTCACACAGAGCAGCTCATTAAAACAGACTTACTGCCTCACACAGAGCAGCTCATTAAAACAGACTTACTGCCTCACACAGAGCAGCTCATTAAAACAGACTTACTGCCTCACACAGAGCAGCCCATTAAAACAGACTTACTGCCTCACACAGAGCAGCTCATTAAAACATATGTCTGTCTGAGTACCTTTATATTCCAGGACCTGGTTTTGGGTCAGTGGAGGGTTGGCGAGAAGGGCAAACGGTTGTTAGGTTTCCCAGGATGGCAGGGAGCCAGAGAGCGAGCAGGATGGCAGGGCAGGGAGCCAGAGAGCGAGCAGGATGGCAGGGCAGGGAGCCAGAGAGCGAGCAGGATGGCAGGGCAGGGAGCCAGAGAGCGAGCAGGATGGCAGGGCAGGGAGCCAGAGAGCGAGCAGGATGGCAGGGCAGGGAGCCAGAGAGCGAGCAGGATGGCAGGGCAGGGAGCCAGAGAGCGAGCAGGATGGCAGGGCAGGGAGCCAGAGAGCGAGCAGGATGGCAGGGCAGAGAGCGAGCAGGATGGCAGGGCAGAGAGCGAGCAGGATGGCAGGGCAGAGAGCGAGCAGGATGGCAGGGCAGAGAGCGAGCAGGATGGCAGGGCAGAGAGCGAGCAGGATGGCAGGGCAGAGAGCGAGCAGGATGGCAGGGCAGAGAGCGAGCAGGATGGCAGGGCAGAGAGCGAGCAGGATGGCAGGGCAGGGAGCCAGAGAGCGAGCAGGATGGCGGGGCAGGGAGACAGAGAGCGAGCAGGATGGCAGGGCAGGGAGACAGAGAGCGAGCAGGATGGCAGGGCAGGGAGCCAGAGAGCGAGCAGGATGGCAGATGGCCAGGCTGAGAAAACACACAGAGCCTTGTTTGGGCCCTAGGCAGTCACCCAGCACAGGTGCTGCCTGCCTGCCTGAGGAGGGAGGGAGGGATGGAGAGAGGAAAGGCATGTTGGAGCATGAGATTAAGGGTGATACTTAGTTCATCTAAAGGAGATAGTTGAACACCACTGGTAGTATAACAGACCTTAGGAGTCAGAGTGGAGCGTTTGTCCTCCTGTTGTTATCAGGTGGATGGATGTCACATTGAAACAGCCTCTGTCTGTGCTGCAAATGGCACCCTTTAGACCAGGGCCAATAGGGTGCCTTTAGACCAGGGCCAATAGGGTGCCTTTAGACCAGGGCCAATAGGGTGCCTTTAGACCAGGGCCAATAGGGTGATCTGCTCTGTGGTGGCTACAGGCAGCAGCACCATCTCCTATTTCATGCTGGGTCAGGGGTCAAGGGTCAGGTCATACTGGGGTTAAACATCTCCCCCTGTCCTGGGTCCTTTCTGGTTCTCTCCTTCTCACTTTTGGTCTTTAATCCAATCCCATTCTTTGTAAACAACAGGTGTAGACTAACAGTGAATGATTACTGACGAGCTCTTCCCATTGGCACCCTATACCCTCATCATCCCCCCTGCCCCTCCTCATCATCCCTCCGCCCCTCCTCACCCTCCCTCCCTCTCCTCCTCATCATCCCTCCGCCCCTCGCTCCCCCTCTGCCCCTCCTTCTCATCCCTTCCCTCCCTCAGCCCCTCATCACCACCCCTCCGCCCCCTCTAACTCTTAACTGGCTAGGACAGCTCATGAGGTCTCTTAAATATCTGTCGACTAGGTGGAAGGCTTATGAATAAAGAGTTCTGATTTATGCTACCATCTAGTGGCAGGAGAAGGGAGTGCAGTTACTTTGACAAACTGCAATTCCCTTACTGGCTCTTGTTCTTGAAAGCTGTTTTTACGTAATGAGCAGTGATAACACCAACTCTCTCGCTCTCTCTCTAGCCAAGTCCATCCTGAAGAAGGCTAATCGTGAACGGCTAGTGCGGGGCAACGTGACCTTTGACATGGTGACAGTGTTTGTCTTCCCACGGTGCCAGGGCTTCAGCAGCGTGCCCAGTAGAGGGGGCTGTTCCCTGGGCATGATGCAGCGCCACAGCGCCTTCCGCAGGTACACCCTGGATGAGTACGCTGTGGCGCAACACATCCTCCGCCGGGAGAAACTCCTCGACCGCCTCCGAGAGGAGAAACTGGACGCTCTCAAACAGAAAGTGAGCCCTGAGAGACACACACACACACACGCCCATATGTGGATTAGATAGTTATGAAGCTAATATGCAGCAGTGTCTGCTGGTGAAAGGTTTTATACCTGTAACGAGGGGTTCTAGCTCTCTTCTCTAGAGAAAACCCCCATACATGCATCACAATTATCCTAACCCCCCCCCGTCTCTCCCTCCCAGCTGACTAAGGGAGGCACGGTGGAGTCAGAGGAGGCTGACTGCCTCACCATCGAAGACATCCCAGAGGACGAGATGGACATTAGCAGCTGTAACCTAGACGACGGCTCCTTCCTCCACCCCTACCCCTCCAAGAGGAGACATGCCCTGCTGAAGGCTGCGGGGGTGAAGGTGGAGAAGGAGGAGAAGAGGCAGCTGCAGCAGCTCAGAGTGTCCAGGGAGGACTGTGGGTGTGACTGCCAGGGTTTCTGTGAGCCAGAGACCTGCGCCTGCAGCCTGGCAGGCATCAAGTGTCAGGTAAGACTCGTATATCATAATTTCTTCAACTTCAACGTTAACAGTAAACTGTAAATACTTTATATTCAGCAGTGGTTATTTGTCCTCTGTAATACAATATTCTGATCCCTCCGCGACAAAGCAGAACCTGATTTTTAACGTCCTCTTCTCTCCCCAGATGGACCACTCGTCATTTCCCTGTGGCTGCACTAAGGATGGCTGCGGTAACCAGGAAGGTCGTAAAGAGTTCAACTCCAGCCGGGTTCAGACCCACTACATCCACACCATCATGAAGCTAGAGCTGGAGAAGAGACTGGAGGAAACGTCTGGACCAGAGGAAGAGGACCCGGGAGAGACCACCTTCTACTTCAGCTCAGAGCTGGCATCGGTCGGGGAGAACAGCTGTAGCAGTGACATGACAGACTCCTCTGCCTCCTCGGGGGGGAGTGAGGACTCAGAGGAAGGGGCGGAGTTAGGCCGGGAGGACGATGTGGATGAAAACGGACTGAGCCGCATCCTCAGCGACAACGACTATAACGTAAACAACTACGTTGTTAATGACAACCGCTGTTGCCCCGAGCAATGGCTACAGCAGCAGCAGCAGGCATCGTCCATGACGACAACAACACGGATGTTGGGAGGGTTTAGCACGGCAGACTTCCCAGAGGAGAATGACAATCTAGAGGTGCACACAGACAACCGGGCCATGGCCATATCACTGTTAGATGATAACGCTAACCAAGGCAACGGTCTGTTCCACCACAGCAGCTGCAGAATCTCTAACCCCCCATCTCCCTCAGTAGACTGTCCCAACACCCCATCCCCCTCAGTAGATGGCACCGCTGCCAGCTACATGGACCTCAGCCTGTCCTCCGAGTCTCACCTGGAGTTCTTTGATGGTTTCTGTCTGGGTCCTTCCTCCCTCTACAACTCCCTAACGGAGTACCAACACATGGACAACTTCTTTCACTTCCAGTTGCCTAGTTACGCCAGCAGCCAATCACAGGCCATTGACCCCGGGACCTGCCTCCTGGAGTCACTGATTGGTCTGCCAGAATCTGACCCAGAACCCCCTGCAACGTTCACAGACAATCAGCTGTTGGAAGAAGCTGTCAGGGGTTAACTATCGGGACCTGAACCGCCAACTGTGTTCTGGACTATGTAGTGAATTAGGGGTAATGGGGGTCAGTGTAAACAGACTGCTGTTGGAAGAAGCTGTGATTTCTCTCTTGCCTTCCAATTGTTAGCAAAGCAGTTGGTAATTATCGCTTTATGAAATGGCAGCTAACGTTTCAGTTGGTAATTATCGCTTTATGAAATGGCAGCTAACGTTTCAGTTGGTAATTATCGCTGTATGAAATGGCAGCTAACGTTTCAGTTGGTAATTATCGCTTTATGAAATGGCAGCTAACGTTTCAGTTGGTAATTATCGCTATATGAAATGGCAGCTAACGTTTCAGTTGGTAATTATCGCTATATGAAATGGCAGCTAACGTTTCAGTTGGTAATTATCGCTATATGAAATGGCAGCTAACGTTTCAGTTGGTAATTATCGCTTTATGAAATGGCAGCTAACGTTTCAGTTGGTAATTATCGCTGTATGAAATGGCAGCTAACGTTTCAGTTGGTAATTATCGCTATATGAAATGGCAGCTAACATTTCATAAAAGTGAGATTAAAATAAGTAATTTTCTACCTTGTAGAAATAATAGGGAAGACATGAAACCTATGAAATAACACGTGTTGGGTTTTATATGTCGCTAAATGTCAACCTCAGAAACCAAGAATAGTACAGCTGGGTATTAATGAATACTCTGGGAAACCAAAAATGGTTTTCAAAACACCTATAACTGTTATCTACATATTATTATTTTAATTTATTTCTTTTATGATTTTCTATTTATTTTCAGATAAAAACCTACTAAAGCTATGCTGAAGCAGCACTGTGGTTTGATATTTATAACCTGGAAGTGCAATCTTTCCTTATGTATCATATGTGTCCCAAATGGCACACTATTCCCTATGTAGTACCCTACTTCCCATAGGGCTCTGGTCTAAAATAGTGCACTATATAGGGAATAGGGTGCCATTTGAAACTGAATCCGTATTAGACATAGTCGGCAATATGGGATTATAGAAAATACCATTGGGAAAGTATTTCATATCTGTTCTCTTATTGTTTAAACAACATTTTGGTTAAATTATTTTAGTAGTTTGATCTAATTTATGACATGTTGGGCAATAAGAGATCGGTGTTGTTTACTCAGGAGGGCTATGGCCTAATCCCAAATCATTCCCTAAACCCTACGCCATTGTGGAGATCTGAGGTGATTTGATTGGTATAAGCAATATAATGAAACTTCCACCTAGCCTATCAGAGCGCAAGTGGGAGCTATTACCATATGGACTGCACCGTTCAGATCCAATCAGCCCTCCACACGTGTAGGGTTGAGGGGTCGATTCGGCCAACGTCACAGTGCTTCTGTTTGAGCTGTGGGACTGTACTGTGTTCCTATTTTATAAATCAAAATGTGGAATTCTGGCTCTGCTGTAGATACTGCTATCTATAATGTTACCATAGAGAATCACTCTAATATTTTATAAATCATTTGTGTAGATTGAAAGAATTCTAAATCTGTGTCACTGAAATAATTTTATTTAAAAAATGCAAATTGTATTTTTTTTTTTTAAATATTGAAATCTTTGTAATAGATAAATATAGACTTATTATGAAAGCTTTTGCTTTCCAGTATTTTTCATATGAACTATGAAATGCCACTAAAACAAAATGGATTAGAAAAGTATCCATATGGTTGTTGTGACTGAGACAACGTGATATATTTATGCAGAAAGACTCAGAAGTTGTGTGTTTGCCTCATTAAGTCCTCAAGCAGACCTCATTTGGTTACGTGGAGATCATCTCATTGAAAAAAACAAAAAACCAAAGCCACCAACAGAACACAGCTTCTCTGGTGGAAATGCAGCTAAATAAAGACATGGCAACTGGGGGTATTTATTACATTCCTGGGTGGAGAGCAAACCAGAGCAGTTTTTCACTCTTCGTCACTCTGATCGTTTTTAAAAAGCTGTTCATTTCATCCAAGTCCCTTTTTTATTTATTTTAATAAAACTTTTTCTTAAATGCTTGACTTTGTATATCTTGGTCTCTATTCCCATTCTGTTCTTTAGTGTTCAACCCCGTCTGATGTGTACTCCTTCGCCGTAGCTTGGCCTTTCTGTTGGTCAGTTGATGCTTTGTTGCCTTTTCTAACCCAACAACAGAAAACAAATGTTTTTTTTAACTGCACTGGTTCGCTGGACAGTTACCTTCAGGAAGTATTCACACCTGTTGACTTTTTCCCACATCTTATGTCCTGAATTTAGAATGGATAAAATGTAGATTGTTTTTGTCACTGGCCTACGCACAATGTCAACGTGGAATTATCTTTTTCAGTATTTTTTTGTTGGCAGGGAGGGGTACAAATGAATAAATGAAAAGCTGAAATGTTTTTTTGTCAATAAGAATTCAACCACTTTGTTATGGCAAGCTTAAATAAATTCAGGAGTAAAAATTTGCTTACGGGTACCGGTACAGAGTCAATGTGGAGACTATATACAAGGTATTACGGTACAGAGTCAATGTGGAGGCTATATACAGGGGGTACCGGTACAGAGTCAATGTGGAGGCTATATTCAGGGGGTACCGGTACAGAGTCAATATGGAGGCTATATACAGGGGGTACCGGTGCAATGTGGAGGCTATATTCAGGGGGTACTGGTACAGAGTCAATGTGGAGGCTATATACAGGGGGTACCGGTACAGAGTCAATGTGGAGGCTATATTCAGGGGGTACCGGTACAGAGTCAATGTGGAGGCTATATTCAGGGGGTACTGGTACAGAGTCAATGTGGAGGCTGTATACAGGGGGTACTGGTACAGAGTCAATGTGGAGGCTATATACAGGGTGTTACGGTACAGAGTCAATGTGGAGGCTGTATACAGGGGGTACTGGTACAGAGTCAATGTGGAGGCTATATACAGGGTATTACGGTACAGAGTCAATGTGGAGGCTATATACAGGGTATTACGGTACAGAGTCAATGTGGAGGCTATATACAGGGTGTTACGGTACAGAGGCTATATACAGGGGGTACCGGTACAGAGTCAATGTGGAGGCTATATACAGGGGGTACCAGTACAGAGTCAATGTGGAGGATATAACTTAATTGAGGAAAATAAGAAAAAAAAAGCAGCATTCCCCAAGAGAGGATGGCTTTCACTTTAGCAGTGATAAATTCATGGTTATTCACTTCTTTGAGGAAAAGATCATGATTATTAGAAAGCAAATTACGGACTCCTCTTTAAATCTGTGTATTCCTTCAAAGCTCAGTTGTCCTGAGTCTGCACAACTCTGCCAGGACCTAGGATCAAGAGAGACGCTCAAGTGTTTTAGTACTATATCTCTTGACACAATGATGAAAATAATCATGGCCTCTAAACCTTCAAGCTGCATACTGGACCCTATTCCAACTAAACTACTGAAAGAGCTGCTTCCTGTGCTTGGCCCTCCTATGTTGAACATAATAAACGGCTCTCTATCCACCGGATGTGTACCAAACTCACTAAAAGTGGCAGTAATAAAGCCTCTCTTGAAAAAGCCAAACCTTGACCCAGAAAATATAAAAAACTATCGGCCTATATTGAATCTTCCATTCCTCTCAAACATTTTAGAAAAGGCTGTTGCGCAGCAACTCACTGCCTTCCTGAAGACAAACAATGTATACGAAATGCTTCAGTCTGGTTTTAGACCCCATCATAGCACTGAGACTGCACTTGTGAAGGTGGTCAATTACCTTTTAATGGCATCAGACCGAGGCTCTGCATCTGTACTCGTGCTCCTAGACCTTAGTGCTGCTTTTGATACCATCGATTACCACATTATTTTGGGGAGATTGGAAACCCAAATTGGTCTACACGGACAAGTTCTGGCCTGGTTTAGATCTTATCTGTCGGAAAGATATCAGTTTGTCTCTGTGAATGGTTTGTCCTCTGACAAATCAACTGTACATTTCGGTGTTCCTCAAGGTTCCGTTTTAGGACCACTATTGTTTTTCACAAAACAGGAAGTGGATGGCTTTTAAACTCGGACAAAACAGAGATGCTTGTTCTAGGTCCCAAGAAACAAAGAGATCTTCTGTTGAATCTGACAATTAATCTTAATGGTTGTACAGTCGTCTCAAATAAAACTGTGAAGGACCTCGACGTTACTCTGGACCCTGATCTCTCTTTTGAAGAACATATCAAGACCATTTCAAGGACAGCTTTTTTCCATCTACGTAACATTGCAAAAATCAGAAACTTTCTGTCCAAAAATGATGCAGAAAAATTAATCCATGCTTTTGTCACTTCTAGGTTAGACTACTGCAATGCTCTACTTTCCGGCTACCCGGATAAAGCACTAAATAAACTTCAGTTAGTGCTAAATACGGCTGCTAGAATCCTGACTAGAACCCAAAAATTTGATCGTGTTAGCCTCCTTACACTGGCTTCCTGTCAAAGCAAGGGCTGATTTCAAGGTTTTACTGCTAACCTACAAAGCATTACTTGGGCTTGCTCCTACCTATCTCTCTGATTTGGTCCTGCCGTACATACCTACACGTACGCTACGGTCACAAGACGCAGGCCTCCTAATTGTCCCTAGAATTTCTAAGCAAACAGCTGGAGGCAGGGCTTTCTCCTATAGAGCTCCGTTTTTATGGAACGGTCTGCCTACCCATGTCAGAGACGCAAACTCGGTCTCAACCTTTAAGTCTTTACTGAAGACTCATCTCTTCAGTGGGTCATATGATTGAGTGTAGTCTGGCTCAGGAGTGGGAAGGTGAACGGAAAGGCTCTGGAGCAACGAACCGCCCTTGCTGTCTCTGCCTGGCCGGTTCCCCTCTTTCCACTGGGATTATCTGCCTCTAACCCTGTTACAGGGGCTGAGTCACTGGCTTACTGGGGCTCTCTCATACCGTCCCTGGAAGGGGTGCGTCACCTGAGTGGGTTGAGTCACTGATGTGATCATCCTGTCTGGGTTGGCGATCATCCTGTCTTTTGGACCCAGACCTGTCACTCCAGTACCGCTTGTCGTGTGGTAGAAGCGCAAACTGTCTGACTTGGGTGGCTGGAGTCTGACAATTTTTTGGGCCTTCCTCTGACACCGCCTGCTGTAGAGGTCCTGGATGGAATGCAGAGCAGTTGCCATACCAGGCAGTGATGCAACCAGTGGTGCTCTCGATGGTGCAGCTGTAGAACCTTTTGATGATCTGAGGACCCATGCCAAATCTTTTCAGTCTCCTGAGGGGGAAAGATGTTGTTGTGCCCTCTTCACGACTGTCTTGGTGTGTTTGGACCATGTTAGTTCGTTGGTGATGTGGACATTCACTCTCGATCCCCTACAGTACAGCCCCATCGATGAGAATGGGGGCGTGCTCCGTCCTCATTTTCCTGTAGTCCACAATCATTTCCTTTGTCTTGATCACGTTGAGGGAGAGGTTGTTGTCCTGGCACCACACTGCTAGGTCTCTGACCTCCTCCCTATAGGCTGTCTCGTCGTTGTCGGTGATCAGGCCTACCACTATTGTGTCGTCGGCAAACTTAATGATGGTGTTGGAGTCGTGCTGTGCCTGTCGTGGGTGAACAGGGAGTACAGCAGGGGACTAATCACGCACCCGAGGTGCCCCCGTGTTGAGGATCAGCGTGTTTTGCCTACCCTTACCACCTGGGGGTGGCCAGTCAGGAAGTCCAGGATCCAGTCTCAGAGAGAGGTTTTTAGTCCCATGGTCCTCAGCTTAGTTATAATCTTTGAGGGCACTATGGTGTTGAACGCTGAGCTGTAGTCGATGAACAGCATTCTCACATAGGTGTTCCCTTTGTCCAGGTGGGAAAGGGCAGTGTGGAGGGCAATAGAGATTGCATCATCTGTTTATCTGTTGGGGCGGTATGGGAATTGGAGTGGGTCTAGGGTTTCCAGGATGATGGTGTTGATGTGACCCATGACCAGCCTTTCAAAACACTTCATGGCTACAGACGTGAGTTTTCTGTAAGGTCCTTTAGACAAGCAGTGAATTTCAACACAGATTCAACCACAAAGACCAGAGAGGTTTTCTAATGCCTCGCAAAGAAGGGCACCTATTGGTAGATGGGTAAAATTAAATGGAATATCCCTTTGAACATAGTAGCTCCACAATAGTAACCTAATTGACAGAGTGAAAAGAAGAAAGCCGGCACAGAATACAAATATTCCAAAGCATGCTTCCTGTTTGCAACAAGTCATTAAAGTTATATTACAAAAAATGTGGCAAAGTGATGAACTGTTTGTCCTGAATACAAAGGACCACTGTCCATATGGTCAAGCATAGTGGTGGCTGCATCATGTTATGGGTATGCTTGTCATTTTTAAGGACTGGGGGAAAAAATAAAAAATGAATGTAGATAAGCACAGGCAAAATCCTGGAGTAAAACCTGGTTCAGTCTGCTTTCCACCAGACACTGGGAGATGAATTCACCTTTCAGCAGGACAATAACCTACAACACAAAAGCTCTTAGAGATTTACCCAGAAAGACTCTCAGCTGTAATCGCTGCCAAATCTCCTTCTACAAATGATTGACTCAGGTGTGAATATTTATGTAAATGAGATTTAATATGGAGTATTGTGTGTAGATGGATGAGAAGAAACAGGATTTTTTATCCATTCTGAATCCGGACTGTAACACAACAACATGTGGAACAAGTCAAGGGTTATGAATGCCTTCTGAAGGCACTGTACAGTATGTCCACTGGGGAAATGTCTGAAATGACGTGCCTGCATGTTTTCTTCGTTTTTTTTAACCCTCTGGAATTTATGTCTGGTTTATCGTCTCCATGGTGAAGACGAAGAGAGAGAGAGAAACCTAAGCATGACAACCACAACCAACAACAGACATGACTGATCCAGGCTCTGATATATGGCCCTGGCTTTGCCTTGGCGTCTAGGAACATTCTTTGCTCAAGGATGTAGTGTAGTCTACTCTGTAACGATTAGAAACCTTTCAAACCGTTAAATTGGTTCATGTGTTGGAGAATAAAGAATCTGTGTGTTTTGACTACAAACTGCTTGTCATTTGTTTTGGTAGATATGGTGGATTCCTGTGGTTTATTATTCAGTTAAATGACCACTTTAAGACCAGTGTAACAGTACCGTCATTCCCTCACAGCTCATTAAAAACAGTTTACCAAGAGTGGCGCCCCTCTGTCGCTGTGAAACAGACGTGCTTACTATACAATAGTGACTACTGAATGGGGATCTGGGAGATCGCTAGAGAATGTTACTGACAGATTATCGGAGGAGCTAGAGAATAGAATGCCTCAAGGAAAACACTGGTTCTCAGAATAGAACCTGGGTGGCTGCTCCAGATTATAAATATGAGGACATTTCTTCACTCTTTGGTTTTGGAGAGAAGTGCAGCAATTAAATACAATACAATACAATACACAGAAGGAGCAGACTGACCACAGTGAGACCGTTAGGAAAGGACCTGACAGGAGACCGTTAGGAAAGGACCTGACAGGAGACCGTTAGGAAAGGACCTGACAGGAGACCGTTAGGAAAGGACCTGACAGGAGACCGTTAGGAAAGGACCTGACAGGAGACCGTTAAGAAAGGACCTGACAGGAGACCGTTAGGAAAGGACCTGACCGTTAGGAAAGGACCTGACAGGAGACCGTTAGGAAAGGACCTGACCGTTAGGAAAGGACCTGACAGGAGACCGTTAGGAAAGGACCTGACCGTTAGGAAAGGACCTGACAGGAGACCGTTAGGAAAGGACCTGACAGGAGACCGTTAGGAAAGGACCTGACCGTTAGGAAAGGACCTGACCGTTAGGAAAGGACCTGACAGGAGACCGTTAGGAAAGGACCTGACAGGAGACCGTTAGGAAAGGACCTGACAGGAGACAGTTAGGAAAGGACCTGACAGGAGACAGTTATCAAAGGACCTGACAGGAGACCGTTAGGAAAGGACCTGACCGTTAGGAAAGGGACCTAGGAAAGGACAGGAGACAGTTATCAAAGGACCTGACAGGAGACCGTTAGGAAAGGACCTGACAGGAGACCGTTATCAAAGGACCTGACAGGAGACCGTTAGGAAAGGACCTGACCGTTAGGAAAGGACCTGACAGGAGACTGTTAGGAAAGGACCTGACAGGAGACCGTTAGGAAAGGACCTGACCGTTAGGAAAGGACCTGACAGGAGACCGTTAGGAAAGGACCTGACCGTTAGGAAAGGACCTGACCGTTAGGAAAGGATTAAACATTGAATTTGTAGGTTTAACATATCCCTCTAGTGGCCAGGGTTGACCCATTTTAAGAAATGCCTTTAGTTGGTGGGTATAAAGCCTATCATCTTTGATCTGTTGATGAAGAATTTGTTCCAGGATATAATCACTGCCACCTGAGGTTAGCATAGGGCTAACACGCGCCATGTTATCTGATGGGATCAGCTACAATTTAGCATTTTGTCACTTGCAAGCAAATCAACGATTTAAATTGGCTGATTCACATTTTGAAACCGTTTATACATTTTAAATGGTTGCTTATCTTTGCAAGTAAGGGCCCATAGTGTTTAGGAATGTGTTTCAAGCCAGGTCCATGTGTTGTGCCTAGCATCATGTCCTCCCACCGCCACCGTCAGCCTGTCGTAGGGGAGGCACACATCACCCCTGAGACACACACACACACACAGTCAGAACCACAACACTGAATCAATACCACGGTTAAATATCAGTCTGATAAAACAGCATAGGGCCACTGAAGCACAGCCTGCAAACCTTTGGCGATCGACACACTGACTTAAGAGACTTTTAGAATTCATTCTTTATTATTTAAAAATGTTATTCTGATATGAATGCAATCATAAGGCCTTAAAAGAACCCAATAAATATACTTATATATATATATGAACTAAATATATGTTTGCAAAGTGTGCAGGTGGTTCAGCATTTGGAAAGTATTCAGACCCCTTGCCCTTTTCCACATTACAGCCTTATTATAACATTGATTCAATTATTTTTTCTCCTCATCAATCTACATACAATACCGCATAATGACATCACAACAACCCATAATGACATCACAATACCGCATAATGACATCACAACAACCCATAATGACATCACAATACCGCATAATGACATCACAACAACCCATAATGACATCACAATACCGCATAATGACATCACAACAACCCATAATGACATCACAATACCGCATAATGACATCACAACAACCCATAATGACATCACAATACCGCATAATGACATCACAACAACCCAGAATGACATCACAATACCCCATAACGACAAAGTGAAAATAGTTTTTTTTTTTTAAATGTTTGCAATTTTAGAAAAAATAAAAAACTGAAATATCTTATTTACATAAGTATTCAGACCCTTTGCTATGAGACTCGAAATTGAGCTCAGGTGCTTCCTGTTTCCATTGATCGTCCTTGAGATGATACTACAGCTTGGAGTCCACCTGTAGAAAATTCAATTGACTGGACATGATTTGGAAAGGCACACACCTGTCTATATAAAGGTCCCACAGTTCCCATTGCATGTCAGAGCAAAAACCGTGAGGTCGAAGGAATTGTCCGAAAAGCTCCGAGACAGGATTGTATCGAGGCACAGATCTGGGGAAGGGCAGCAAAACATTTCTGCAGCATTGATGGTCCCCAAGAACACAGTGGTTTCCATAATTCTTAAATGGAAGAAGTTTGGAACCACCAAGACTCTTCTTTGAGCTGGCCGCCAAACTGAGCACTCGGGGGAGAAGGGCCTTGGTCAGGGAGGTGACCAAGAATCTGACAGAGCTCCTCTGTGGAGATGGGAGAACCTTCCAGAAGGACAACCATCTCTGCAGCACTCCACCAATCAGGTATTTATGGTAGAGTGACCAGACAGAAGCCACTCCTCAGTAAAAGGCACATGACAGCCCGCTTGGAGTTTGCCAAAAGGCACCTAAAGGACTCTCAGACCATGACAAACAATATTCTCTGGTCTGATGAAACCAAGATTGAACTCTTTGGCCTGAATGCCAAGTGTCACGTCTGGAGGAAACTTGGCACCATCTCTACGGTGAAGCATGGTGGTGGCAGCATCATGGTGAGGGGATGTTTTTAAGCAGCAGGACAACGACCCTAAGCCCACAGCCAAGTTAACGCAGGAGTGGCTCTGTGAAAAGTCTCTGAATGTCCTTGAGTGGCCCAGCCAGAGTTTGGACTTGAACCTGATCAAACATCTCTGGAGAGACCTGAAAATAGCTGTGCAGCGATGCTCCCCATCCAACCGAACAGAGCTTGAGAGGATCTGCAGAGAAGAATGGGAGAAACTCCCCAAATACAGGTGTGCCAAGCTTGTAGCGTCATACCCAAGAAGACTTGAAGCTGTAAACTCTGATAAAGTTGCTACAAGAAAGTACTGAGTAAAGGGTCTGAATACTTCTGTAAATGTTTGTTTATGCAAACATTTCTAAAAATCTGTTTTTGCTTTTGTCGTTATGGGGTATTGTGTGTAGATTGATGATGAAAAAAACAAACAATTGAATTAATTTTAGAATAAGGCTGAAACGTAACAAAATGTGGAAAAAGTCAAGGGGTCTGAATAATTTCCTAAAGCAATGTATAAACATTCAAACAGAGAATTGTACATTACAGAACATGTTCAAATGTTTTAAAATTCCACAGGGAAAAAAACTATAAATAAAAGTACCATAGTATTTGCATATCTCAAGTGCAGAACAGTATATCTAGAACAAAGCACTTGATTTGATAAAGAGAAAGTTCCCCATAGTTCCTTGGAGCAGGGGGCATTATGCCATGTCGTTACATTTCAGGTCACTAGTGGTCAGAGACATGGAGGGTTAATCCCAGGCTGAGGTTCAGGGTCGGAGAGCAGCGCGGGCTCTCTCTAGGATCTCTGTCTGTATCAGAGGGTAGTCTGGGTGCTCTGTGAGGACCTGAGGGGGAACAGGCAGGTCAGGTAAAACACTCTCTCACTACACTGATCCTTAATCAATCATCCTCATCCTCTAAACTAAACTACACTAAGTCCTTTCCAATATTTCCAGTAGTGATAGCCTGGTACTAGATCTGTTAGTGCTGTCTTGCAGATCTGGGACCAGGCTACAGTAGTAATATCATCCACAGTACAGACCTTGTGACAAACCTCTATGGTCTCGTTGTACTGCTTGAACTTCAGGTAGTTGAAGGCCAGTCTGAAACCTGAACGGAAGAAGCAGAAGGGACACAACCATTAACATTACAGACCTTAAACCTTTAAAAAGGTGCACTATGCTGACATCACTTCTCCATTTCCTGGTTGCAAAAACGATAATAGTTCACCTAATTTCAGTTTGTGACAAAACAAGCAAGTATAGTCTAGATAATCATCTAAACTGCTGTAAAACATATTTTCCAATTACCAAAAATAACGTCTTTTCAGCTGTTTGAAGTTGATGTACAAAACCCAAAACTTAAGAATGGGAAGCATAGAAATAGCACACATAGAACATATCTACAGATTATTAGACTGGCTTTCAATGAGAATGACAGATCTATAACACATAGAACATATCTACAGATTATTAGACTGGCTTTCAATGAGAATGACAGATCTATAACACATAGAACATATCTACAGATTATTAGACTGGCTTTCAATGAGAATGACAGATCTATAACACATAGAACAGATCTATAGATTATTAGACTGGCTTTCAATGAGAATGACAGATCTATAACACATAGAACATATCTACAGATTATTAGACTGGCTTTCAATGAGAATGACAGATCTATAACACATAGAACATATCTACAGATTATTAGACTGGCTTTCAATGAGAATGACAGATCTATAACACATAGAACATATCTACAGATTATTAGACTGGCTTTCAATGAGAATGACAGATCTATAACACATAGAACAGATCTACAGATAATTAGAATGGCTTTCAATGAGAATGACAGATCTATAACACATAGAACATATCTACAGATTATTAGACTGGCTTTCAATGAGAATGACAGATCTATAACACATAGAACAGATCTATAGATAATTAGAATGGCTTTCAATGAGAATGACAGATCTATAACACATAGAACAGATCTATAGATTATTAGACTGGCTTTCAATGTGAATGACATATCTATGACGTAAATGTCTATGTGAATTTGGTCGGGTCGCCCAAAAAGTGAGAAAATGCAGCTTTAAGGGTGTCCACAGACTCACCCATGCTGGGGTTGACTCTGTTAGTGTAGAGCCAGGCGTGATTGTAGAACACTGATGCATCATGGTACGAATGTTCCTTCTCCCTGATGTAGCCCATGTACTCATACGCTCTGCTGCACGACTACAAACACATACATTACATACTCACTACTACACTACTGTCTACACTAATACACAATACTGTACACACGAATACACACTACTGTCTACACAAATACACACTACTGTCTACACTAATACACACTACTGTCTACACTAATACACACTAATACACACTACTGTACACACTAATACACACTACTGTCTACACTAATACACACTACTGTCTACACTAATACACACTACTGTCTACACTAATACACACTACTGTCTACACTAATACACACTACTGTCTACACTAATACACACAACTGTCTACACTAATACACACTAATACACACTACTGTACACACTAATACACACTACTGTCTACACTAATACACACTACTGTCTACACTAATACACACAACTGTCTACACTAATACACAATACTGTCTACACTAATACACACTACTGTCTACACTAATACACAATACTGTCTACACTAATACACACTACTGTCTACACTAATACACACTACTGTCTACACTAATACACACTACTGTCTACACTAATACACAATACTGTCTACACTAATACACACTACTGTCTACACTAATACACACTAATACACACTACTGTACACACTAATACACACTACTGTCTACACTAATACACACTACTGTCTACACTAATACACACTACTGTCTACACTAATACACACTAATACACACTACTGTACACACTAATACACACTACTGTCTACACTAATACACACTACTGTCTACACTAATACACACTACTGTACACACGAATACACACTACTGTCTACACTAATACACACTACTGTCTACACTAATACACACTACTGTCTACACTAATACACACTACTGTCTACACTAATACACACTACTGTCTACACTAATACACACTACTGTCTACACTAATACACAATACTGTCTACACTAATACACACTACTGTCTACACTAATACACACTACTGTCTACACTAATACACACTACTGTCTACACTAATACACACTACTGTCTACACTAATACACACTAATACACACTACTGTCTACACTAATACACACTACAGTCTACACTAATACACACTACCGTCTACACTAATACACACTAATACACACTACTGTCTACACTAATACACACTACTGTCTACACTAATACACACTACTGTCTACACTAATACACACTAATACACACTACTGTACACACTAATACACACTACTGTCTACACTAATACACACTACTGTCTACACTAATACACACTACTGTACACACAAATACACACTACTGTCTACACTAATACACACTACTGTCTACACTAATACACACTACTGTCTACACTAATACACACTACTGTCTACACTAATACACACTACTGTCTACACTAATACACACTATCGTCTACACTAATACACACTACTGTCTACACTAATACACACTACCGTCTACACTAATACACACTACTGTCTACACTAATACACACTACTGTCTACACTAATACACACTACTGTCTACACTAATACACACACTGTCTACACTAATACACACTAATACACACACTAATACACACTACTGTCTACACTAATACACACTACTGTCTACACTAATAACTAATACACACTACTGTCTACACTAATACACACTACTGTCTACACTAATACACACTAATACACACTACTGTCTACACTAATACACACTACTGTCTACACTAATACACACTACTGTCTACACTAATACACACTAATACACACTACTGTCTACACTAATACACACTACTGTCTACACTAATACAAACTAATACACACTACTGTCTACACTAATACACACTACCGTCTACACTAATACACACTAATACACACTACTGTCTACACTAATACACACTAATACACACTACAGTCTACACAAATCAAACTAATACACACTACTGTCTACACTAATACACACTACTGTCTACACTAATACACACTACCGTCTACACGAATACACACTACACACTAATACCATACAGCTCATCCTACACTGACACCTCAGACTCTGCTGGCTGGCTGTGTGCGTCTCCGTCCGTCCATCTGTCACTGTCTCTCTCTGTATGTGTGTGTGTGTGTGTGTGTGTGTGTGTGTGTGTGTGTGTGTATGTACCTGGTTGTATTTAATACAACGTTGCAGTAGCTCACAGGCGATATCATACTTCCCAGACTTGATGTAAACATCAGCCAGCAGCAACCAGGCTGTCTCCAGGTCCTCTGACAGCTCCCAGCTCCACTCCACCTGTACAATAACCATATATAATACTGGAGTCCTCCAGGGCTCTGTTCTAGGCCCTCTGGAGTCCTCCAGGGCTCTGTTCTAGGCCCTCTGGAGTCCTCCAGGGCTCGGTTCTAGGTCCCCTGGAGTCCTCCAGGGGCTCTGTTCTAGGCCCTCTCCTCTGACTGTCTCTGAGTGTCTGCTAAGCTACAGGACCAACATGTAAATCTACAAGAGTCCTAGTAAAAAAGTCTACCTTGGTGAGCCTCTTGAGCTGGTTCCTGGCCCGAGGAGTTTGTTTCAGTAGCATGAAGGCCTGGCCCATTGCCAGCAGGTAGGGAACGTTGTTCACCTGAGGAGAGGAAGGTACAGGAGAAGGAGGTGGTGAAGGTACAGGAGGAGGAGGTGAAGGAGGGGGAGGAGAAAGAGGAAACCCTACCCGAGTAGAGACCAGCTCAGTGAAGGGGGTCCTACCTGAGTAGAGGCCAGCTCAGTGAAGGGGGTCCTACCTGAGTAGAGGCCAGCTCAGTGAAGGGGGTCCTACCTGAGTAGAGGCCAGCTCAGTGAAGGGGGTCCTACCTGAGTAGAGGCCAGCTCAGTGAAGGGGGTCCTACCCGAGTAGAGGCCAGCTCAGTGAAGGGGGTCCTACCTGAGTAGAGTCTAGCTCAGTGAAGGGTGTCCTACCTGAGTAGAGACCAGCTCAGTGAAGGGGGTCCTACCTGAGTAGAGACCAGCTCAGTGAAGGGGATCCTACCTGAGTAGAGGCCAGCTCAGTGAAGGAGGTCCTACCTGAGTAGAGGCCAGCTCAGTGAAGGCCCGCAGGGCTCTCTGGATGTGTTTGGGATCTCTGGTGGCCATGAGGCTGAGGTTGACCAGCAAGGTGATTCTGTCTGACCGCTGACCTCCTGATGACCCATGACGTGGGCGGAACTCCTTCAACAGGTTCTGAGCCGTGGCCACGCCCACCTGCTCCCTGTGCTCAGCCCCGCCCAGCTGGCTCATACTGACCAATCAGAGAGGAGAACAGATGTTATATCATGTATTATTATAAATAGCTGAAGTATCTCAATCAGGAACAATCAAACTAGGCAACATGGTATAGGATGTATACATCCTAATGTCCTCTATCCCAGACTGTCCACATTGGAGACAAAATACTGGAGTCTGTATACAGTACATCATAATGTCTGTCCACATTGGAGGAGACAACATCAACTCAAATGTTATTTGTCACATACGACAGGTGTAGACATCACAGTGAAATGCTTACTGACAAGCCATTAACCTCTCTGGGATATGTGGGACACTAGCGTCGCAAAAGCCAGGGCAAATGCAGAGCGCCAAATTCAAATACATTTCTATAAAAATCCAACTTTCATTAAATCACACATGCAAAATAGCAAATTAAAGATACACTTGTGAATCCAGCCAACATGTCAGATTTCAAAAAGGCTTTTCGGCGAAAGCAAACAAAGCTATTATCTGAGGATTGCACCTCCGTAAACAAAGAGAGAAACCATATTTCAACCCTGGAGGCGCGATACAAAACACAGAAATAAAAATATAATTCATGCCTTACCTTTGACGAGCTTCTTCTGTTGTCACTCCAATATGTCCCATAAACATCACAGATGGTCCTTTTGTTCGATTAATTCCGTCTATATATATCCAAAATGTCCATTTACTTGTTGCGTTTGATTCATAAAAACACAGATTCCAACTTGCTCAACATGACTACAAAATATCTCAAAAGTTACCTGTAAACTTTGCCAAAACATTTCAAACTACTTTTGTAATACAACTTTAGGTATTTTTTAACGTAAATAATCGCTAAAATTGAAGACCGGAGGATCTGTGTTCAATACAGGAGGAAAACAAACTGTAGCTAGCTTTCTGGTGACGCGCCTCTATCTGACAGTACACATCAAGTGACCCTCGTTCAAGATGGCCGTACTTCTTCATTACACAAAGGAATAACCTTAACCAATTTCTAAAGACTGTTGACATCCAGTGGAAGCGTTAGGAACTGCAAGAAGGTCCCTTAGAAATCTGGATTCCCAATGAAAACCAATGAAAAACGAGTGACCTCAAAATATATATCTGAATGCTTTGTCCTCTGGGTTTCGCCTGCTAAATAAATTATGTTATTCTCACAGACATGATTCAAACAGTTTTCTATCCAAATCTACTAACAATATGCATATCTATGTTCTCGGGATGAGTAGCAGGCAGTTGAATTTGGGCACGTATTTCATCCGGACGTGAAAATACTGCACCGCCACCAAGAAGTTTTAACCAACAATGAAGTTAAGAAAAATACCTAAAAAATAAATAAATAAAAGTAACATAATTAAAGAGCAGCAGTAAAATAACAATAGCGAGGCTATATACAGGGGGTACCGGTACAGAGTCAATGTGGAGGCTGTATACAGGGGATACCGGTACAGAGTCAATGTGGAGGCTATATACAGGGGGTACCGGTACAGAGTCAATGTGGAGGCTATATACAGGGGGTACCGGTACAG